>NW_012142634.1:6757442-6852851 GCF_000956105.1 Propithecus coquereli
AGCAACGTTAGCTTTTATGCCAGTAAATTGTGGGGAGTGGATAACTCTCTGTCCTTATCACAAGCAGGTCATCAGGCAGTCCCTATGTAAGGACTGGACTGGTTTGAAGTTTCTTCCAAGTATTAGTGTTTGTTTCCCCATCCCACTGTCATTTTTAATATAGAGTATGACTAGTTCCTATCATTTCTTTTACAGATAATTATTGTTGTCATATAAATGTGCTTTTTATCATACTTAACAGAGAGAGAGAGAGAAAATATAAATAGAAAGAGTGCGTAGCCTGCTAAAAACTTTAAATTAAAATGCTACCTAGCTATGCCAGGTGTAGTGGCTCTCGCCTATAATCCCAGCACTTTGGAAGGCCAAGGCAGGAGGATTGCTTGAGCCCAGGAGTTTGAGACCAGCCTGGACAAAAATTGGCAAGGAGACTCTGTCTCTGCAAAAAAATTAAAAATTAGCATGCACCTGTAGTCCCAGCTACTCCGGAGGCTGAGGCCAGGAGTTCAAGCAGTGAGCTATAATCACACCAGTGCACTCTAGCCTGGATGACAGAGCAAGATCCCATCTCTAAAAAATAGATAAAATAAAATGCTACCTATCCATTGGTGAGCCTGGTCCTCCAGTGAGGATAGGTGAGTAGACTGTACTATATGTCGAAATTAAAGTGCTGACCAGTTAAGGCAATAATCATTTCGTTGGTTAATTTAATTTAGTTATTTTGTTATTGCACATTCTTGCTCTGGTTTTATTAATTTAATTATGATTTATATCACAGTTCTAGGGTGTACTCTCATATGATTCATTTGTGTGTGTGTGTATCTGAGGACATATGCAAAGGCCATGTAAACACCCAGCTGTGTTTGTCCTGCCTTTAAAATGATTTTTCCTTCCAATTTCTCCTGCCCCCTTGTTTGTTGCCAAGCATCAGGAGAGGCAGTGGCAACCACAAACTGACACAGTTCTCCCAACTTCGAGTGATACCAGTTCTCCTGCCCCATGCTCTGAGAGTCTGCCACTGAACCCATTTCAAATCATAGCTTTGAAGTAAGGAGTTGGAACATTAAGTTTCCCTGTTAATAGTTTTCAAAAGGAGAGGTCCTCAGTGTGCTTCGTAAAAATATATAGAATATATCAGAAGTCTAAACTTAGCCATTCTCCTGCAGGTCATTACGTAGCAATTCATATAATTTTTTTTTTTTTTTTTTTGAGACAGAGTCTTACTCTGTTGCCCTGGCTAGAGTGAGTGCCGTGGCGTTAGCCTAGCTCACAGCAACCTCAAACTCCTGGGCTCAAGCGATCCTCCTGCCTCAGCCTCCTGAGTAGCTGGGATTACAGGCATGCGCCACCATGCCCGGCTAATTTTTTCTATGTGTTTTTAGTTGTCCGATTAATTTCTTTCTATTTTTAGTAGAGACGGGGTCTCGCTCTTGCTCAGGCTGGTCTCGAACTCCTGAGCTCAAACAAGCCGCCCGCCTCGGCCTCCCAGAGTGCTAGGATTACAGGCGTGAGCCACTGCGCCCAGCCCAATTCATATAATTTTTAGGAAATCAAACGGTAACCCTTTTAACAGAGACCTTAAGTCATACAAAGCTCTTGAACATTATTACGTCTAGTGTGCGTATGTGTTTGAGTATGTTTATTTCTGGCACTCCTGTTGGAACTGGCTTCCAAAAGAGGCAATTCCGTCAGCATGTATGTCCATTGTTTTTAATCACTTGCTAATCACTTTTTAAATGCAGTATAAATGGGCGTTTATTAACGTTGAGAATATTTATTCATCTATACCCATTCTTCTTCCAAAAAGGATCTAAGGAGACTCACAAAGATAACAATAATACAAGAAAAACTAAAATTTAAAAAGAGGGGGAAATCAGGGAAAAGGGAATTAGTGGCAGGAAAGTGAGATGAAGCTGTTTGGCTATTACAAGAAATAGTGAGGCTCTCACACTTCTGCCTAAGGTTGGCTATAAAAGTGTGCCTGTGCTTTCCAGCACAGATGTACAGAATAAACACAGACAATGTACACCTGTTCCCGGCACAGAGCACTTCTAGTGTCATTAGGCTTTTGTTCTCAGAGGTGTTCTGATTTGTAGAGGATAAGGTGTTTGAGAGTAGAGTTGGCAGCAAAAATATTGACCTCTTTTACTGGACCATGACCCTGAAAGATGGACAGTAGAGCTAGTATACAAACAAAATCCCCACGGAAATGTGACGGCTGGGAAACAAAGTTCACAGATACGATTTCTGGCAAAAACACCATATATATATTTACCAAACAGTGAAATTCGAAGAAGACAAAGAGCACATGAGTTAGTGACGTTAAAGAGCAAACCTGCTGTGGAGACACACTCCAAACCTGCCGGTCTGGTAGAACCAGTGGTGTGGCTACAAACTGGGGTGTGTACAGCCCTATGCAGAAGATGCTCGTGTTCTGGCTGGTTCCTCTACGACTTCGGTGGGGAAGGTGGGCTCCAGGGGCTCAAGCAGCTCAGGTGCCTCGGCAGCCTTCTCAGCTTCCTCGTTAAAGTAAAAAAACACGTGTTCTTCATTGAAACCTGTATTTAAAAAAAGCAACAATAAAGTTTACTGTCTAATCCAATGGTGCCAATTTTTGTTTATTACATGATTTGAAGGAGATCGTCTTCAGAACCGTGCAGGTGTGTTGTATCACCATCAGAAAGGATTCCAGAACCATTTAGAACTGGGCCTCTCTTTGATAGTGCATAAATTGTGCAGTACGTGTGTTCTGTTCAATGTGCATTGTACTCTAATGAAATATTTTGGAACATTTGATGCACGGTGGACTTTGGGCAGAAGTTTAGCAGAAAAGGATAAGAAGAAGAAGAACTAGAGGAAAGGCCAGTACTGCACATGAATACAAACCGCTGCCAACTAACTGCTCCGTGGTGAATGACGGCAGACCGGCAGACTTGCCTGTTGCAGGCAGGTCCGTGTAAGTAATGATGGTATTTTAGTGGCTGAGCTTTTGCCAAGATTTCCTGCTCAAAAGTGAAAGTGAAGGGATTTGTCTTTAACATTTATTCACCACTGCCGATGTCAGAGGAATTCTCGTTAACCCGTTAATCCATTCCAGAATGCTGAGGCAGGTGTGCTATCACCAGAGAGGGGCTGGGCCTCTGATCACTAGAGTCCTTTTGATGCCCGGAAGCAGCTGTTTCCCTTGTGGTAAAGTCTGGCTGGAAATGTGATATAGGTCATTTAAGGAATCTAAGGCCTCTACAAGTCAGGATGATGTAAAAAATAATCATATGGTATTGACTGCCCTTATATGACTCAGAAATAGTCTCCCATCTTCATTTTCTATGAATCTTAAGGGTGCGTTTCAAGATCCCTACATATGTTAAACATGACAAGTTTGTAATCCTCTCTTTAAATGTCTCTACATGCTGTGCTATTGGCCATTATAATCAGTAATACAAAAAATTGCGTATTTGAAGTGTTTCTCTCCAGTTAACCAGTGCTTCTAACCATACAAATTTATAAAGGTTTGATTTCATCAGTGATTTGTTCATTTCTCTTGAGACCTTAGCCTTGCCAAGGTACAATGTTAACATGCTGCCTACTTGTTTTAAGTAAAACAAGTTGTCTCCAAGAACCATCAGGAAAACATCTGCCTTTAACTTGCATGAGCTGTGCAGAGAAACCTTAAGTATAATTTGGACCATAACAAAAGCGAGGCTTGGAGATTCCGATCAATTAATTCTATTGAAAAGCATCACGCAGCCTATTCAGCAAGAAAAAGGGCGAGAGTTTTAAACATTCAGGTAAATAGATAATCCATTAGGACAACAATGTACATTGTGGCAAGTGCCATCCTAGTTTTGTCAGCACTTATTTATGGTCTTTGGATTCCCTTGCCCTCCTGCGGAGGGACTTCTATTCCCCCTCCTCCAGTCTTTGTTCTCTTATTCATGGCTAAGTGAAAACAAAGCAAGAAACAGTGCATACCCAGTGTTCCACTCTGGACAAGTTCTTCCTCTATAGTAAGAAGGCGGTTGTATTTGGTCACCCGTTCACCACGAGAAAGACCCCCCAACTTGATAAACCGGACACCAAGCCCAACAGCCTGTAAAGGGGAAAACAACTTATTTTAAATGGTGGAGTCGTGTCTTGCTGAACTACACAGTTCTTTAAGGAGAAAGGAAACTGTCAGGGTGTGCTGTTCGAATTTTTCTCTTCTAACTTAGTATTTTATCTTTACGTAAGCAAAGTGGCCTGCTCACAAGCCGAGAGTGTTGAAAGGCAAACAGATGGTGTGACTGACTATCCATCAGGCGCTTTACTAGCCATATAAGCATGCCGATTTCATCTAAGAACATTCTGGCCTTTCTCACTGCATTTTAGGAGGGAAGATTGCAAGTGAACACCCCAGTCATTTAAGTGTGCTCATCATTTTCTCTGGACTTCAATTTTTCTTCTTTTTAAAAGTTCAAAGATTAGCTCTTTGCAAAAGGTAGCTGTCTGGTAGGAAGCAAATCTATTTCATAAAAGGTTACATGACTTTCTCCACCAAAGACTGCATTTCTCTGAAATACCAATTCATGATAAAAGCAGTGTTTTGGCAATTCTGCAGTTGACCAGCGTCCAGCACTTACCAAATCGACAAGGCTGTCATCAGAGGATTCTCCTTCTGTGCTTCCAAAGATGATGTGCTTCTTACCTGTAAGAGGAATTCCTTTCAGTTTTATATGGTGTAGAAACAATTAGCATAAATATACGAGCCCCGGGATCAAAATTAAAAATTTTCCAGAGATTTAAAACTTTCCTGTGAAGAGTCAATTACTCAACCATCATGAATTTTAACATTGCATTTTTATTGCCTTGGTTTTATCTGTTTACCCCTCTTTCCAGCAGCTTAGATGCTATAAGTACTAAACAAATACCATGTTTCATGAAATATAAGATAAATTGTAAGATGGACCATTATCTTATTGCCACTTAAAAAGGCAGAAATGCTCAAATGAGATTAATTTATAAGACCACAACTGTAAGACATGATTCAGTTTTGGTGCTGTTCAATGTAGAAAAATGTTTATCTCTGAGTCAATGAAATATGGTAAGAGCAATGTACGTGGAGTTGATAGGCCTACATAATGGCTTTCTCGCTTTATCGTGTCGAATTTTATTCAGAAGACTCTGTCATTCTGAATGTTTATTAGAATAGCCGTGTTGGTAGTATTTAATCATTTGAGGGTCTCAAAATTCTGTGAAATATTCTAGTCTATGAAGAATGCCAGCCAGAGCTTTTCCTATAGTGACAGTGTTCATGTTTTAAGGAGCTACAGCAGCACTCTGAAGTGAAGGACGGAATGGCTGCTGACTGGTAGGCCCAGGGGGAAAGGCCAGACTGGGGCCTACCATCTACCACCCACCTGGGCATTTCCTTCCATCCTCTGGCACCAGCCCAGGCCCCTGGATGCCAGTCTGGCTCTGAGTCCTGCTGCAGGTCTGAGACTAGCCTCCTGCCTACTTCCTGAAACCCATTCGTGGTGTTTCGGTTTCCAGCACTGTGCACAGTGTGCAAGATGCCCATGAATTCAAGAGAATTTACAGTCTAGTGGGACATACCAGCCATTAAATAACTGTACGAGTCATTGTGGTCAGTGCTGCAATGGAAAAATACAGGATGCTATGAGGAAGGTTCAGGGCAGGGGACGCATGTGCACCTGAAGACATTTCATTTGAGTCAAGACCTGAAGGGTGAGGAGTAGTTAGCTAAGTAAACAGCACAGGGCAAAGCATTCTAGGCCAAAGGAAGAGCATGTTCAAGGACTGTGAGGGAGTCAAGGGTTTGAAACTTAAGGAATTAAAAAAGCTAGCATGGGCACGTGGGATCACTATAGTGTCGTGGGAAAGTTACCTGAACTCTCCAAGCCTCGTTTTCTCATCAGTAAAGTGGAAATGGCAGTGTCTGCTTCATAGGGTTGCTGTAAGGAGTAAGTCCAGTTCTCAAATGCTTACCCCTTGGTGCTAAGCAAAGCTGCTCTCCTCTGGCATACTGGACCCGCCAGCATCGAAGCCCTGCTTTTCACCTGTCATCCCCTGATCCCCGATGCTGGGATCCTGCCTCTGAATCCCAGCTCAGTGGCTAAGGCCCTGCTTACCAGAAGCTTCCCTGATGCTCCCCTGCCTTGCTGATCTGCTTGGCAGCTTCCTAGTGCTGCCCATTAGTAGAGAACCTGCCCCTCCTTCAGGTCTCTGCACTGACAAAACTGCCTGCTTTTTCTGATCGGATCTTCTTGTTGCCTGTTTCTTTAACTGCTGAAGTAGACCCTTTCCCTGCAGTGGGTGATCTAGTTTCAAATTCTGATCCCTCCTAGACTTTCCCAAGCAGTGCAAATTAAAATGGCCCCTGGTGTCTGGATATATTGCAAGTGGCTAAGTTTATTTTCAGTCAAGTAATTGCTACACCCTACCATGTACCTGGGCTGTGCCTGTGTGGAAGGAAGAAAGAGCTGTAGTCCCTGTTAAGATGCTGAGGAGACGAATCTAGAGCATAAAGTGATAGTAAATAATAGGAGGGAATTTACAATACTGCAGCCACGTGGAGCAGGCTGCTCCTTGGCTGTGCTTGACACCTTGCCTCTGTGCATGGTAAACTGTTTTCCTTAGCTTGCACGCTACATTGTGTCTGGAAACCTGGCTAGGGCAGATGGGTACCCAGGTGTTCTTTAGCAGTAAAGGTTGGAGTATCCCTCTGAGTTTCTCTAAATTTAAAACTTTTCTGTGGCTAAAGCTCAGAACCAAAAGGGAATTGATAAATATGCTGAAGAATATGCCCTTTCAGAAGAAATCAGGCTCAGTGCTCCTGTCAGGGGCAGAAAGGCCCTCCCCACTGTGAAGGGGACAGGGCAGTGGCCTTGGCCATACCTCTGTGGTAGCCCTCCATAAAGGGGTTGACCTCGTGGACTTGGGCTGTTAGTGGAACATTGTGAAAAGGGTCACTAAGCTGAATTTTGTTTTCCAGCCCTAAATCTCTCACAAGTGGTTGGATTTTCTTCCAAGATTTCTTCCATGCCTTTTATTAACTTTGATATACTGCATATTTTTGCCTTCTTGTGTAACTGAGTCATTAGATGAGTCTTTCAGATCTCTACTGTTACTCACTGTCAGCAAGATTGGTTATTTCCACCAAGTCAGACATCGTAGTTTGATTTGTATGTTTTATGATCAGCCCGTTGGATTTGGGGATGTTGATGTTTCCATGCTCTAGAAGTTTAGAAATGCTTTTGGATGCAGTCCCTGCAATTATGTAACACCTGGAACCAAGTGCATTATAGATGCTGTCCCACTGTTCAGAGTCCTGGGTAAATATTTAAGAATTGATCATTATAATGTATTGAACATAATCACAAAACAACATGACTAATAGAGCACATAATCAAAGTCATACACTCTTCCTGAGATACACAAAACAGCTTTCTTTTACCTCTACGCCTGAATGATCCCTGTACCGCATCCACACAAATTAACAAGCTTCGTGGAACAGAAACCTAAAGTGATTAAATTTGAACTTAAAGATTTTGTGAGTAAAATGTTAATACACTAAATGCTATTCCCCACATTGATTGCGGAGGCTATTCCCATGCACCGTATTATCCATAATGTTGCTAAAGACTGGATGGATGGATTTTTCTGTTATTTCTGATAAACTGAAAAAGAAAAGAGCCTGCAAGAGCTCTAGGCCCTTTCTCTGCATCCTCATTTTTATGGGTGAGACTACCACATGAAGTGAGATGCTTATTTTAAAATTATATGTGTGTACGTTTGTACATGTATTTGTGTGCGTGTATGCATACATACAGTCATCCCAGCCATTGCCCCGATTTCAGCCTGTCCCATTAGAACAGACCACACAGGTGCATCCTGTCCTGTTTAAAAAGCTGTGGTCAGAGGCTCAGAACAATCATCGCAAGGCCGTTCTGGCGGGACTGAAGAGCTGAGCTCGGCGGGTGCCTTCGGTGAGTGCTGGCGTGGAGCATGGAATGTAAAAGGGAGGGTGGGACTGAGAGACCCTGGGGCTCCGAGTGAGATCCAGCATTCATATTGTCCCCAGAGTCTAAATAGTTATCTCAAAGAGGACATCTGTGCAGCGTATCCAATGGCTATCACATTCATACAATCAAGATTTTAAATTTTGGTGTTAGTTTTAAGTGGATTAGGAGGAGAGGTGAGTACTTAAAACCTTGTCAAATGCATTAGTTTGACTAGATCACAAAACCTCAGTATCTCAAACCTTTTACAAATATGGCTTTGTTACTTTTATGCATATGTAGTGACTGGATTTAAGTTAAAAAACATTTGGCCTTGCAGAAGTCCTGTTTCCCTGAGCACATGAAAATGGTATATGATTAACCTATTGAAGCTCCAGCTAGCACAGCGGGGGCGGCTTCCACCAGTTAGGCTGCTTGTAAATACACAGGTACTCCCGAACGGCTTGCGAATAGCTTGGTTCATTCTCCAGACAGGCGCACTCCTAGGTAATTGTGTTTCTGCTATTCATTTGCTTACTAAGTGCCTTTTCTCATAAATGCCAAAATAAAGCGACTCAGCCCCAGCCCAAATTACAACACATTTCGAATGACAGAGATCCAAAAGAATGAGATTTTATTTTGTGTTTTGTTATAAAACATGAAAAGTGAATCCTGCCCGTCTTACACAAAATATATGTTATAAAATATAAAAGATGAGTCCTGCTCACCTCCTTCCTGAAAGGATCGATTAAGGCAATGATTGAAGGGTACTTGGTGATCAGCTCCACATACAGGTCAACCATCTCAGCTGCACTTTTGTATGTGCCCATCATCACTTCATACTTCCCTTTACTCTGGCATGTGGAAGGGAAGTATTAAAATAAAGGATAAATAATGAATTCTTAAAATGTTAAAGATGCGATTCAGATTCCTTTTCGTTCATTTCACGTAAGAGATTGTAAACAGATTCTTTGCAGGCCACATTCACCGGGGACATCTACGCATTCTCCTTTAAATACCTACTAGATATTAACCTGGGAAAGTCAAGTCACCATTCCTCTTGATGCCCCACAGGGCTGTTTCCATCAACTTCAGAGGAAGCTTCTCACTCAGAAAAGGAATGGGGAAAGAGTAGGAGGGGAATAGTTTATTTAGGTTTGCAGTGTGGTGCCAGACACCTGGCTGCCTGGGTAGATGGACAATAGCATAAATTCATACAATAACAAAATAGCAATGCAAGCCTGCCTACTCGGCCCCACCACCTTTCAACTCATAATGGACAAGTAACTTGTTGCCTTTACTGTAACTTATTCTAAAATTTAATAGCAGGGCTAGGCATTTGAGATACTAACAACCAGTATGAAATGTAAAGTGAAGGCATTTCTCAGGTAGCATGTAACTTCTAGTGGTAACAGTATTAACCCCCATTCATTTGAAGTCTGGAAATCCCCTGCACGTCATTAAGTATAGAAGTAAACAGGGCTGAAGCATCTAGTTCAATCTTTTTGCAAAACAAAGCACCCTTACTTTCAAGCCTGTGTTCAGGGATGGCACCTGGGATATTTAGGTACAGGGAAGGAAGAGGAATGGAACGGACGGGTTGCTTGGTTTGGTAATGCCTTCCTGCTGCTGCTGATAATAGAATAGATTCCATTGGAATTAAGTAGGCTCCTAACAAGTTTATAATTGAAGGGATTTTATACTTATTCACATTAAAAAGCAAGAACTTTTTAGCTTCTACAATGCAAAGCTTAAAAATCCTATCTTGTCAGTGAGAAAATGCTAATGACTTTGAACTAACATTATTATAAAAGTTACCTGATATCAAGCTAATACATTTTACTGAATATAAGCAATAAACACCCATTTCAGTTAGCACTAGCAGTCAGTATATTCATAGTTTCTGGTATACGTTGCTGATGAAAACATGTAATTATTTTTCTTAATGGTATGCCTGGGAACCAATCATTATGTGAACAGGAAATTACTTTAAACATTCCATTATGCATTTAGTTTCTTTAGAAATGTAAAAGAACTTTAGAAGTCAGCTGAAATTTAGGGTTCTTATATACTGTTCACAATTTCTTTCGTAGTTAAAGTTAGAATCACAGTTAAAGCAGAATCCTGTTTGGTCATGCTCCCTGAATCTGACATTAATTACCAAGTCACCATGAATGCATGTCAAAATGCCAGGCATTTTATAAAACTTAGACTCAGCATTTGTGTATTTGAAAATGGGAAGTCAGCTACTTGGGAGGCTGAGGCAGCAAGATTACTTGAGCTCAGGAGTTCGAGACCAGTCCAGGCAACATAGTGAGACCCTGTCTCATAAAATTAAAAAAAAAAAAAAAAGAAAATATATGCGTGTGTGTAAGACAGAAAATTTCTAATGACTTTCCTAACATACCAGTTTTCCAAGTTTAAGGGTAAATTGTTGTAGTACCCTGAGGAAGTGAGGACTTAGACATTTTTTAATGAACCTGTTGTCCATTCTCTTTTTTAAATCTCTTCAGATGGGTGGTCCTCAGGTGAAGTTTCATCACTGAGGCTCTGTCCTCCTAATCCAGGCTGTGGATAATACTGTGATGTGTTTTATCGGGCAAAAACATATTCTTCATAAACGTCAATAACATGGAAATACTTTTATATTTAAAAAGTGAGTCACAGCATAAATTCTAAGAAACACATGTCTAGAAGGGCCTGTCAAATCATAGTTACAACCGATCCACTTTTCAGGCTTGATAAATGCAGCATTTACCAACCAAATGATTATCACACCAGTTCGTTAAATTATTTTTCAATAGCTTTCATAATTGCAATGTAAGTAATTCATTTTATTATGGAATTTCTATATGCAATTATGACATTTTCTGCTATTGTTAAAATTATATAGTCATGTTATTCTGTGGTGTCATTAGCTAATTTGGCTTTCTCAACTCCATTTTTATTTGGATCCCTCATACGATAGGAATGAAAAAAACAATAGCTTCTGTGTGGAAAATATTCAGATAAGCGCTTCTTTTGAGTTCTAAATTTAAAATTGTGGACCTCAACAAGAAGTGAATGTTCCGAAGTAGAAACTTACATAGTCCATCAACTCATGTCCAGCACAGTTGATGGCTAGATGCAGATTTGTTCCCAGTTCCAGCCCCAAGTTCGCACAGATTCCCTGTAGTAGAAGCAGTGGCTGCTCTATAGTGTCACAGTTAATGGTTAAACAGCCCAGATGGGACATCTTGCCAGTGATCTGCTGCTGCAAGATCAAAAGAAAATGATGAATGTCAGTAGAGCACATCAAGGTCCTTGGAGCTTCCTGTGATAGGCACAGTTTGTAACCAGATACAGCTCTCCAAAGACAGATTCTTTGATTCTCTATTAATCCTACTTCTATCTAGGTCCTCCTCGCATGACTTTGGGCATGATTCCCCTGCAGTATCTGGGAGTAATTTTCTTCTGAGTTTTCCAAGTTTGCCCTGGGAGCACACTCTTCTCTCTTTAGTGTGTGTATGTTATCTCTATCAGCTCTGCCATTCATTGCACATGGGCTAACCTGAGCCACAGCCACCGGGTTGGTGAATCTCCAGGCTCTTCCTGTAAATGTCCACCTAACCTGTCCCTAACTGTGCCAGTCCTCTTCCTCCATACCTGTTCTTTCCTATGTTATGTTTTCCTCTAGATGAAGATAACTGTTAAAAATGTAATCCTCCTCCAGGAAAAGTTTCATTTGTAAAAGGATTGAACACTTCCAATAAAAGGATGCAGAACTGAGGATGGATTTTAGCAGATTTCAGGACCCAAATGACGCCAGGGAAAGGCAGCTCTTGCAAAGTCACTCTTGGTGTGCCCTCGCCATAAATTGCTACTATGCAATTATAAATTGATGCAATATCAGTGATTCTAATGGCTTAGGGTGTGTGTGTGTTTACCAAACTCAAGAGCAAACATGAACCCAGGTATAAATATTCTGTTTCTACTGGCAATAGTGCTAGTTAATTATAAGAACCATCCAACATTTTTAATGTCAATGAGAGGAAACTTTTATTTAGCAAACAAAGCAATAGTTGGGGAAATTTTTGTCTATCAATTGAGTTTTATTATAGAGTCTTCTAAACTATGAAAGCATCACTTATTTGGTGCTTACTAAATGCCAGGTACTGTTCTAAGCATGTTACATAAAGTAAATACATTTACTCCTTACATCAATGCCATAAAACAGGTACAATTATGATCTCCATTTTATAGAGTTAAGTAACTTGGAGCAGATTTTAATCCAGGCAGTTTAGCTCCAGAGTCTATGCCCATAATTCTGGTATGGCTATCTCTCTGGAATCTATATCTGACCTGTTTCTAACAGGAAAAAAAAATAGCAACAGTAGTAAATTGATAATGGGAAGAACTGATCTTGGTCTGAGTTTCTCAGCACACATAAGACCACCTAGTGGAATGAAGGGAACAGCACTGAGAACCGGCTGCTGGTCACTGTGCCCACCTCTCCTGAAAGGCCTAATGTTAGAGTGCTGTGCTCATTCCAACAGGTACAACAGACTTTACTTACTGTGTGTTTGTTCACATTTCTCTTCTCCCAATCTTGAGGAGGAACTTAATTTTTTATCTTTACCAAGTCGTCGTCATCGTCGTCATCTTTTTTTTTTTTTTTTTTTTTTTTTTTTTTTTTACTAATCCCTCTTTTTTTGACTTCAGCAGACTCTCAAGTCCCTGACACCAGGTTAGGGCTTGGATTTCTGGCCACAGAGCGAACATTGCTGATGTGAGCAACCTCCAGCCATTTGCATGATCTCCAGAATTCTTCCTGGCTGCCCTATTTATATTGCTGAACATTTGGGCACATAGTAGTGTATCCATCAGAGCACTCACAATCACCAAAGTGATTGACCAATCAAGTTCAGCTGGTCTCCCAGGACTCCTGAAGCCAGCGTGGCTGGTTTTCACCAGGAGGACTGTTTGCCTGACTCTTGGGGCAAAATCTGAGTTTCCGCAATGTTTTGTCTGACGTGGTGCTTTCAGGGACCAGGTGGAAGTAATGGCCATCTTTTTGTGCCTTTTCTTTCTCTCTTTAGTAGTAGTAAATTTAAAACCTAAAACATCCTATATGTCTTTCAGCTAGTTATCAGAGAGATTCAACTTCCTGAACACTTACCTAGAAGGTCCAATGTAATCCTGTTACTCATAAATGCATCCAAGACCTCTGAGATTTCAGCCGGCCAGACAGCTGGTGGCAGTGATGGCCAGGAAGCTTCTTGCCGGAAGGCAGGGGCAGAATGATATTCCACCTCTGGGGCTTACCTGGGTCAGTGCTCTTGGAGCAATATCACTGTATGTTTTCCATTTGCTTTAGTTCTGGTCTTGGAGCAAAATGACTATGGGAGAGAAAAAGGGGGCAGGGACTATTCAGTCTCATACAGAAGTATAGGAAACATGCATCAACTTACTTGACCTCTTTTGCCTCCATCCTGCCCTTTTTTGGTCTCTGCTTTTGGAGGAGGAGGCTGTGGGATAGAAGATAAAAACATCACTTGGGATTTTCAGCACATCTGTGGCAGCAAGCAGAACTCGAGGTCCTCTGGCCTGTGCACTGCTCTGGGGCCTGACACTGAATCTCTTTCTGTCACACACACACAGGAATGATTCCAGCCACTCCCTACTTTTTTTTTTTTTTTTGAAAAAGATAAAGTTTTTATTAACATAGGAAAATGGACAGGTTTTAGTTTTGAAATTAATTGCAAACTACTAATCTAAATTTTAATTTCTTTGAGTTACTTTGTATTTCTTGGAGTAAATTAAAGAATTTGGCTATTAACACTAGATTATATTTTTATTAAAAGCAAAACATTAGCAGTTGGATCACGAACTATGCTAATCCTTGCTTTTATAAACCCCAAACCATTTTTCAAATTCAGGTACATGTTCCCTTTAATTCATCCTTACCCTCTGCCCCCAGCCAATATATGGAGTGTGTATATACAGATTCATTCATTTCTACTCATATCAGTAAAGTATTACACATCGTGTCATGAGCTCCTGCTGCGTGCAGGCATCCTTTTATGCAGGAGGATACCAGAAATAACACCACTGTGGGATTTGCCTTTTTATAGGCCCAACGTATTGTTTTAATATTCTCCGGGTACTAACACTTTCTCTTATTCCTGCAGGGTGGATTTGACTTTGATTTGAAACAGCCAAATGTCATTAAATCTGGTGAATCTCGTGGGTGGAGTATCATTTAAGGTAAAAGCAAAGATAATTCCCAAAGAGATGGAGTATTGAACGAGTATCTTAGTAAGGTTCTAGTCTTTGAGCACTTCAGTGCTCAACATGCACTGGCTCCATAAGGTGGGGCATGTTTGTCAGGCATCAGTATGATTCACACTCAAATTCTATGCAAATACAATGTTCCTGAACAGAAGGGCAAAGGGGAATCACGTGATGTGATCAGGTGAAGATCTGTGTGATTAATGGCACCAATTCAGAATAGCAAACGTTGAAGAATATTCTTGGTTTGCATTATTGTTGAATTTCTCATGTGCTTTCTATGCCTTCCCAATCAGGAGTTTAAACTGCCTGAGGGCAGGAACTATGTTTTTATCCTCTATTGCACCTAGCAGGGGGCCTTGAAACAACAAAAAATAACCAGAGAAAAACACCCCTAACATCTTCCTCTCCAACTTAAGGAGAAGCTGTTCAATAATGGTAAAGAGTCAAAATCTCCAGGCTTTTTAATCATACATGATGCAATGTGTTCTAGAATGGCTGTTCTCAGTCTCGGTGGGTTTAAAAATGGCTAAAAACCCGAACAAACAAATGCAACCTTTCATTAGTAAGAATTAGCCTACTCAGGAGTTCCTAGGGAAAGTCAGTTATGCTAAAATAAATCTGGCATGAAGTAACTTGCTAATCTATGCCATCAGCCAAATGATGTCATCACAAACTATCACTTCAGCACTAAAAGCATGGTTATTGCAACAAACCCAGGTTCCACTCCTAGCACATCCTATTTTGAAACTAAAGACCATGGCGTGAGCTAAGGTTATCTACAGACATGCTTTGGGTTGGCTCCTGCATGCGAAAACATAGCATTTCTTCAGTATTTTTTTTCCTCAAAATGTATTTAAAATGTAGATTTAGCAGAAGGACTGGTGCAATGTTGGGAATGATCTGTTATCAATGTAATCACTGGGAAAGATTAAACATCTCATTATATTCCATTAGTATTCTATAAATAGGCACCATTTATTGGGAGCCCAGCAATTCAGGGTTCTTCCCATACATTACTTCCAGCCCTTCCAAGGTAGGCATTTTTCAATCATACACCTGAGGAAACCAGTGCATCGGAAGGGTATATGAGATGCTCACAGCAGTGGCTAATAAGTACAGAGCCAAAACTGAAAACAGATCTCTTTGCTTTTGTACTACACTAGATTATCTTTAGCAACTAAAACTTTCTCATAGAACTTTGGGACTTTGACAGAGTAGTGGTGGTGTTTGATGTCTGAACTTCTGTAAAAGGCTTTATTACTTTTTCTTCAAATAAGATTGAGCTAGTGAGAGCTATTACTAAGGATCCCACTGTAGCCTTCAAACGTGTAACATCAGGTGAAAAGTCAACCAGAAATGAATATGGGAATATGATCCCTGGTTCACACTATTGATATAAATGCCAGATGAATTTGAGATATAAATAAATCTCTGAAACTATAAAAGTGTTAGGACAATGTATTCTATGATTTGAGGTCAATTTAGCACATGATTGAGATCATGGACTCGGGCCAGATTTCTGGGTTTGGATTAATTAACTGTGCTGGGCCTGAGTTTCTTAATCTGTATAATAGGGATAATAATAGTACCTACCTGTAGAACTGTGAGGATTGAATGAGTTAAAATATTAGCGCACTCAGGCTAATGCCTAGTAAACTCAAAAAATACTTGTGGATTATTAGTATTATAGGAAGAGGAAGTGCCTTATTAAACAAGGAACACAAAGCAAAAGCTTTGGAGCAGGCTTCCTCAACCTTGGCACTACTGGCACTTTGGGCTGGATAATTCTTTGTTGTAGGGGGGCTTCCCTGTGCATTGTGGGACATTCAGCAGCATCCCTGATCCCTGCTTACCAGATGCTGTTAAAACCCCTCCCTCCAAGTTGAGACAACTCAAAATATCTCCAGACTTGCCAAATGTCTCCTGGGAAAAATCACCCCTGGTTGAGAATAACTGCCTTAGAAGAACAGATTGATACGTTTTACTACATCAAATAAAAAAAAAATCTGTATGATTCCATAAAATACAGTTAAAAAGCAAGCAACATGATAGAGGAAAATGTCTAACATATGTAAAGGAGTAAGTCTCCTTATATAAAGAATTCCTTAGATGTCAATAAAAGATAATAAAAAGGGCAAAGAAATAAAGCAATTTGCAGATCATTTGTATAGAATTTTTATATGATTTTAAACAGTGTTTTTTGTGTATATTTAAAAAAAAAAGGCTGGAAGGCCACACTAAATTTTTAACGGTGGGTGTCTCCAGAAAAGGGGCTGGTATTGAAGGTGGTAGTCGGCAAGGGGGTGCTGGTTCTACCAGTATTTGAATTTTCACAAGAACGTTCATGAGCTGTTTGTATAAACAAAAAATAAATAAAACATTTAAAAGTCAGGGCTGGGCATGGTGGCTCACACCTGTAATCCTAGCACTTTGGGAGGCCGAGGTAGGAGGATTGCTTGAGGCCAGGAGTTTGAGAGCCACCTGGACAACAGCCAGACCCCATCTCTACAAAAAATTTAAAAATTAGCCAGATATGGTGGCAGTGCATGCCTATAGTCCCAGCTACTTGGGAGGCTGAGGCAGGAGGATTACTCAAGCCCTGGAGTTGGAGGTTGCAGTGAGCTATGATTGCACCACTGCACTCTAGCCCAGGAAACAGAGCGAGACCCTGTCTCAAAAAACAAAAAATTTAAAAGGATGAATTGCAGAATGCCCAAATATCCTTAATTTCCTAGTATTTTAAACTGGATTTCCTCCACCTGCTCTGTCTACCACAAACAAAGTATGGCTTACTGTCGCACCAGCTCCTGCTGGCAGCATGTTCCATATCTTAAACTCATTTACTCCCCACAGTCGCCCTCATAACATGGGTACTTACCATCTCCATTTTATAGATGAGGAACCTGATACAGAGAGGTTATGTAATTGGCCCAGAGTCACAGAGTTGTAAGTGAAAAAGCAGAGTTAACTTACCCAAGTTTGAGTCTCTCTAGGCTGGTTTCCCAGAAAAGAAGTTGGCCTCCTGAAAAGGGCCATGAAAACCAGCTCCCGCCTGGTGCTTAGAGCAGTTCCCATCAACCACAAGGCTGGGGCCCCAGCCACTCCTCCTCCCATCATGGCAGGGCTGGTGCCCCCTGCCTGCTGTCACACTGGGTGCTGGCAGGAGAGTTAGAACCAAAGTTCCTCCATGTTCTACTGCTATTGTGTCCCGGCCCCCTCCTTCTGGGCCCCCATCCTACTGCTTCCTAATCACGCAGCTTAAAAGCCCCAGGCTAAATGCAATGTGGGATCCTGGATTGGATCCTAGAACAGAAAAAGGACATTAGCGGAAAAACCAGTGAAATTTGAATAAAGTCTGGAGTTCAGTTATTAGTAATGTACCATTTTGGTTTCCTAGTTTTGACAAATGTACCATGTAATGTATCATTAATGTTGGCGGGAACTGGGTGAGGGGTATTCAAGAACTCTCCATGTATCTTTATAACTTTTCTATAAATGTAATAGTCCAAAATAAAAGCCCCACAGACAAGGATTGGGTCCCTCTCCTGGCCTCAGCCCTGTCATATCACTGTGCACTACCCTAGCTAGAATATGATGGGACAACTGCTGACTCATGCACCCTGCTCTGTGACTTCCCCTGACAGGGCTGCTCAGCCAAGGGTCCTTTTTGCCCAACACCAGGATCCTAATGCAGGCACAGGAGGCTGTGCCTTCACTAAACTGCCTCTCACATCCTAGGGGCCAAATCCTTTCTTTCTTTGTATACCCTAAGGGATGATCTTAGCACAGAGCCAGCTGCCTCAGAAACTGAAATGCGATTAAGTACTGTTAGAGACTGGATCCATAGCCAATGAGGAGATGTAACACTTGGTTCACATGGGAACCCCAAAGCAAAGAAATACATTTCATATCAATATTGATTTAATTCCAAATGAACTACAATGCTAGATGGTGTATAAGTGTCAGTGACTAGATACCACAGAATCTCTTTACATACCATTTCAATGATTTTGATAATATTTTTCTGAATTTCCATAAGCATCTCCACACCCTGTAAGTAGAACAACCATGAACTTACACAATTGCAGTCTAGAAATTTTAAATATATTAAAACTTGTACCACATGTGGCTTTTCTAATTCAGAATATTTATAGAGTCCCTGATAAATCACCCTGGTTAGTGGATGACGTGATCTACAAATCAGAAGAGGAAATGTTAATCCTCAGCCCCCAGGTTTCACTAGGTGGCCTGGGAATGACAGGCTCTTCTCCCTCAGTCGCCTCTCTTCATTGTCTAGAACTGACTGGTTCCGTTGGCTGCATCAGGTCAACTTCACTCTCTTTAATGGTCTCTTGACCAACCTGGACAGCCTTCTTGCAATACACATGTCACAGGTCACTAAGGCAGTGATTAGAGTGGCTGAATCAATATAAATCCACTGTCACTTAAAAAGTAGAGAAGTGTGTTCTGATGAGGGTATCTGCATACAAAGACAAAGAATGGCAAGCCCAGTGCTCTGGTACCTAAAGAACTCAACAGATATTAACTAAAAGAAAGGTCCCAACACCAGGCTCTGACTATGATCTGACAGATAGTAAGCCACATATAAATCCTAGTCTTCTGCAACTGATAAGTTGTGAGGTAACAATTATTTTATTTAAAAAGAATTCTTTATGATAAATCATCTTGAAAAAATTTTTTTACTGATTTCCATTAAGATAAAATATCACTCAATTGATTACTGTAGGGAGAGGGGGGAAAACTTCTTGTACTTTTTTGGAAAGCATCCACTATAGAACTTGAACCTTTAGTTCTCCCTAACGCCTAAGTAGTAGACTATTTCATGAAGATTTAAAGAGGCATGTTGACTCTTTTGGGCCACCGAAGACAATAAAGACACTAGCACACGTCTGAGTGGTGAAGATGCCACTTCATTCTATAAATAGGCACTAAATGTCACTTATGTGCCAGGCAATCTGCTAGGCCTGGAGTTCTTCCTTAATAGAGTGGGCTGCTAGGGAAGTGCCAGCTTCCTCTTGGTGCCATAGTGCCTGGTGCAGAGTAAATAAAGAGGTCCCGACTCCCCCAAATAACAACTTTCCAGCACTGTCCAGGCCTGCAGTGACTCCCCCATGGCTTTTCTGTGAGTCATAGCATGAGTCAATCCCGCAACGAACCAGACATCTAAGGTGCTCTAAATGTCTTCCCTTTTGCTTGAGGACTTGCTTTCTTTCCACTTCCCTGATTTCCTAAATTTTTTCTCATTTTATCTTTAATTCCCTCTTCCTTGGTGACACAAGGGAGCTGCACTAAAAACTCAGTGATGGAGTATTTTTTTTTTAGAAAAAATAAAGATAAGTTGAGATAATGTAAGGTACTTGTTTGGTGGTTAGTTCAGGATGGGGTATGCAAATCACTTCTTTCATTAAATTTAGCTTCCCAGGTGATGACTTCCCACAGCTGAGCAGAGTTACCATCAGCAAAGGCATAGGTAGGGTCGATGGCTGTTCCTGAAATAGGGGGAAAGCAAGGGCAAATGAGAAATAGGGCTCATTCGCATTGAGATCCTCATGCCTCCTTGTAATGGGACATCATAGGTACTGACCTGGTTGTGCTTCAGTAATGCGATATTCAAGTATAGAGGATTATTGCCCAGTATGGCACTGGTTTTGGCAACAGCTAGTGACACGGCCCCTATGGCCATACTGCCACAGAGTACAGGTTCAACAGGTTCTGCAGGTTGAATAGGTTTCTCTGTAATAGCGTCATTCTTCCCTGGAGGGAAAAATATTGAGAATCAGACTATGTTTTTAAATGTTTTATTTACAAATGGGAAGGCCCAACAAAAATAAAAAAAGGGATGAAAGCTGAGGCTGGGAAGAACATATTCTCCCCCTCAACCTCCAAGAAGTTTTCTGTTTGATTTCACCTGCGATGCTCAAATAATCCTTAACCATGGATTTTGCCTCTCTAAGAAATTCTAGGTCATTCAATATTAACTCCTTCAACAATCATGAGGTAGATATTCTTACCCTATATTCACATATAAGCAAACTATGGCTAAGAGAGGTTAAGAGACTTCCCCTATATGTAACAGCAAGTGGATAAATAGAGGATTTGAAGCATCTTTGGATTCCAAATTTTTGGTTTTTCTATATTTCACCATAGCTGCTGCCAACTTTCCCTTCACGCATATATCTGTTAACAACTTACTGTCTTTCTCACTAACCTCAAACCAATGCCTTATTCTGTATTGTTTATGATCTTTAGAAATGCCTTCCGGATCGACCGTCCATCCAGAATCCTTACCCATCTTTCACTCTAACATTTTCTCAGCTACCCTGTTTGATCAGGTACCATGGAGTCCACCATAAATCTCTAGTATTCCTGTTGTCCTTTCCCCCACAGCTGCTGATGTGGTTCCGGTCCCCAGTGGAGATAAGGTATGTAAGCATATAAGAAGTGCTTTTAGCAAAAACCTATCCCCTCCTACTTCTTCCCTTAAGTTCCAGGGTTTTTTAAAAAAAAAATTTATTTGTATACATTCATGGGGAACAAGTGTAGTTTTACTACAATGGTATATTGCATCGTAGTGAAGTCATATCCTGTAGTGCATCCGTCACTGTAGCAACACACATTGTACCTACCAGGCAACCTCCCAGCACCACTCTCCTCCCCCACCCCCCTCCTCCACCCCTCAAAATTGCTTTGGCTATTTGAGCTCTTTTTTGGTACCATATGAACTTTAGAGTTGTTTTTTTCTAATTCTGCAAAAAAATGATGTTGGTATTTTCATAGGGATTGTACTGAACCTGTAGATTGCTTTGGGCAGTATGGTAATTTTAATGATATTAATTCTTCTGATCCATGAGCATGGTATGTTTTTACATTTGTGTCACCTACATTTTCTTTCATCAGTGTTTTATAGTTTTCATTGTAGAGATCTTTCACTTCTTTGGTTAAGTTTATTCCTCGGTATTTTATTTTATTTTGTAGCTATTATAAATGGGACTGCCTTCTTGATTTGGTTCCCAGCTACATTGTTATTGGTGTATAGAGATGCTAATGATTTCTGTACATTGATTTTCTATCCCGAAACGTTGCTGACTTCATTTACCAAATCTAAGAGTTTTTTGTTGGAGTCTTTAGGGTTTTCTAGATATAAGATCATATCATCACCAAACAGGGATAATTTGACTTCTTCTTTTCTAATTTGGATGGCTGTTACTTTTTTCTCTTCCCTGATTGCTCTGGTGAGCACTTCTAGTACTATGTTGAATAAGAGTGGTGACAGTGGACATCCTTGTCTTATTCCAGTTCTTAGCAGAAATGCCTTCAACTTTTCCCCATTAAGTATGATGTTGGCTGTGGGTTCATCATATATGGCCTTTATTATTTTGATGTTCCTTCTATGCCTAGTTTGTTGAGTTTTTTTCATGAATGGATACTAATTTTATCAAGTGTTTTTTCTGCATCTATTGAGATGATCATATGGTTTTTGTCTTTAATTCTGTTGATGTGATGTATCACATTTATTGATTTTGTGTATGTTGAACTATCCTTGCATCCCTGGTATAAAATCCATTTAATCATGGTGTATTATTCTTTTGATGTGCTATTGGTTTCAACTTGCAAGTATTTCATTGAGGATTTTTGCATCTATGTTCAGCAGGGATACTGGTTTGTATTTTATTGTTGTTGTTGTGTTCTTGTCTGGGTGATACTGGCCTCGTAGAATGGGGAAAATTCCCTCCTCAGTTTTTTAAAACAGTTTCAGGACAATTGGTATTAGCTCTTCTTTGTAGGTCTGGTAGAATTCAGCTGTGAATCCATCTGGTCCCAGGCTTTTTTTTCTTGGGAGATTTTTTTATTGCTGATTCAATCTTGCTACTCATTATTGGTCTGTTTAGGAGTTCTGTTTCTTCAGGGTTCAATCTCAGGAGGTTGTATGTTTCCAGGAATTTATCCATTTCCTCTAGGTTTTCTTGTTTGTCAGTGTACTGTTGCTCATAATATTCTCTAATGATCTTTTGTATTTCTGTGGTATCAGTTGTACTCTCTCCTTTTTCATTTCTGATTTTATTTATTTGGATCTTTCTGCTTGGTTAGTCTAGCTAGTGGTTTATCAGTTTTGCTTATCTTTTTGAAGAACCAACTTTTAGTTTTGTCGATCCTTTATATTGTTTTTTCAGTTACCATTTCTTTTGGTTCTGTTCTGATCTTTGTTATTTCTTCTGCTAACTTTGGGTTTGATTTGTTCTTATTTTTCTAGTTTCTTGAGGTGTGATGTTAGGTTGTTAATTTGTGATCTTCCTACTTTTTCGGTGTAGACATTTAATGCTATAGACTTCCCAGTTTGTGGGGAGTTAGCTACGCTTCCAGCAAAAAATCGGGTTCCTTAGGCAGGGGTCGTCAGGATAAGGAAATAATGGAAAATAGAAATAAAAGAATACACAGAGACGAAGATACACTTTTATAGATTTATAAAGTGAAGCTCAGGAGTCCCCACAGTATTTCCGTAAACTGTGAGGCCCAGAATAAAGTTTTACATGGGTATTTACAGGTACAGAGATTGGTTTCCAGGGGTAAAAGGTTTACATAATAACAGGTAGTTCGTTTTAGGTTAAAAGTCTTCCAAAAGGCTTCTGTAGATCCCTTAATTTACTCTATCTACATGAACAGTTACAAAATCTCTCAAAGACAAAGTTCTAAGATAAAGCTATCACTTAACAGAAGGGTTAAACCGAGATATAGTGGCTCCATATTTCTTTATCTAGTTACTGTGGATGGAGATAGGTAGTTAGGAGTCAAGCAGGAACTGTCCCTTGGGCTAATTGCTTTTAGCCACAGGTGTCTGTCTCTCAGCCGGCACTCTTTGATCAGCTCTCATCCCGTGGCTCCATGCAAACCTGCTTTGTCTTTCAAAGCAGGCGAAAACTACAGGTTTGAGACTGCAGTGGCTCCATGAAAACCTGCTTTGTTGTTCAAAGCAGGTGAAAACCACAGGTTTGAGACTGCAGCGTCACCTTGGAAAGCAGCTGCTACTGACCTTTGAGATGCCCTCCTGAGGGGAGGCAGCTTTTGATATGCAAACTAACACGTTCACCTATTCCTTCAGGGCAAAGCCCTGCAAAACTCCTGAAATCATTTCTGTCTCTAATATTATAGGGCCATCTCAATAAAGCAACCTTCCTATGGAGCAACACTGGTTAGCACTGCTTTTGCTGTATCCAACAGGTTTTGGTATGTTGTGTTTTCATTTTCATTTGTTTCAAAAAGTTTTAAAATTTCTGTCTTAATTTCTCTGTTGACTCACTGATCATTCAGGAGCATGTAGTTTAATTTCCATGTATTTGTGTAGTTTCTGAAGTTCCTCTTTGTATTGATTTCTAGCTTTATTCCATTGGGGTCTGAGAAGATACCTGATATGATATTGATTTTTAAAAATTCATGAAGGCCTCTTTGTGGCCTAATATGTGGTCTGTCTTGGAGAATATCCCATGTGCTGATGAAAAGAATGTATATTATGTAGTTGTTAGGTAGAAATTTCACTAAATGTCTGTTAAGTCCATTTGGTCTAAAGTCTAATTTGAGTTCACTGTTTCTTTGTTAATTTTCTGTCTCGATGCTCTGTCTGGTGTTGTGAGCGGGGTGTTGACCTCCCCCACTATTATTGTGTTGCCTTCTATCTCTTTAGGTGCAGTAATATTTGTTTTGTGAATCTGGGTGCTCCAATGTTGGGTGCATGTATATTTAGGATAGTTATATCCTCTTGCTGAATTGACCCCTTTATCATGATATAATGGCATTCTTTGTCTTTTTTTACTCTTTTTGATTTAAAGTCTGTTTTATCTGATATAAGTATAGCTACTCCTGCTTGCTCTTGGTTTCCATTTGTGTGGAATATCTTTTTCCACCCATTTACTTTCAGTCTCTATGTGTCTTTATGGGTAAGGTGAGTTTCTTACAAGCAAAATATAATTGGATCATGTGTTTTTAATCCATTCTGCCAATCTATATCTTTTAAGTGAATCACTTACTCCATTTACATTCAAGGTTAATATTGATATGTGAGGCTTTATTCCTGTAATATTGTTAATTGTTATCTAATTGTTTTATACTTTCTTTTTCTTTTTATCTTTGTGGTTTGCTGCAATTCTGTCACATTGCCATTTGATTCTTTTTTCTTCCTCCTTTGTGTGATTGTTTTATAAGACCTGTGAGTTTTATATGTTTGTATGTTTTCATATGGTGAATACTGACCTTTCATTTCCATGTTTAAGAACCTTTGAGCATTTCCTATAGGGCCAATCTAATGGTGATGATTTCTCTCAGCATTTGCTTGTCTGAGAAAGCCTTTATTTCTCCTTCATTTATAAAACTTATTCTGGCAAGATGTTAAATTCTTGGCTGACAGTTTGGTTTTTTTTCTTTCAGTCCTTTGAAAATGCCATCCCATTCTCCTGGTCTGTAAGGTTTTTGCTGAGAAGTCCACTATTAGTCTGGTGGGATTTCCTTTATAGGTGACTAGTCACTTTTCTCTTGCTAATTTTAAAATTCTTTCTTTCACTTTGACTTTAGACATTTTGATTATAATATGCTGTAGTGAAGTCTTTTTTGTAATGTATTTGCCTGGGGAATCACTGAGCCTCTTGTATCTAGATGTCTAAGTCTCTTCTTAGACTTGGGAAGTTTTCATAGACTATTTCATTGAGTAGGTTTTCTAAACATTTTTATCTCTCTTCCCCCTCCAGAATACTGATAGTTCATAAGTTTTATGCAGTCCCAGACACCTGGAAGCCTTTGATCATTCTTTTTTCCTTATTTTTGTCTGACTGGATTATTTCAAAAGACCTTTCTTCAAGTTCTGAGAATCTTTCTTCTGCTTGAAGATTTCATATGTATTTTGTATTTCCTTCGGTGAATTTTCAGCTCCAGAATTTCTGGTTTTGTAAGATATCTATTTCCTTGGTAAATTTCTCACTCATATACTGAATTAGTTTTCTCATTTATTTGTATTGCTTTTCAGATTTCTCTTGCATCTCATTGAGCAGCTTTAAAATCAATATTTTGAATTCTTTATCTGGCATTTTGAGGAATTCTTTTTGACTGGGATTCATTGCTGGACAATTGTTACCCTTTGGAAGTGTTGTATTTCTTTGTTTTTTCACATTTCCTGTGTCCCTCTGTTGATATCTGTGCATCTGGTGTAATAGTCACTTATTTCACATTTTTGAAATTGCTTTTGTAGGGGAAGAATTTTTTCCTGAAGATGTATATATATTGTTGGTTGAGTAGGACACTTTGACTTTGATTTTTGGGTGCCTGGAATAGTGTGATCTTTGTATGATTTCTTTGGCAATACACAGGGTCAGTGGTATCTGTGATTTCCTTGTTGGCTTAGGATATGGTTATTAGTTGAGGCTGTGATGAAGGTTTGCTGGGTAGCAGGACAGCAGCTGAACCAGTCTTTGGGCCCCAGTGGTGGAAGCAGTCAACAAAGTATACTTGTTTTTAGACCCCAGAGCAGCTTATGCTGGCACTGGTGTTAGTGGGTCCTAGAGAGCCAATTCTTGGGCCTCCACGTGGCTTGTTCAGAAGCTAGTAGTGGGAGCAGAGGGCCAGGTGTGTGGGCAGGTTCTCAGGCTCTTAGAAAGCTGGTGTGATGTGGGCGTTGGCAATGGCAGTGGTGGAGCCACCCGCTGGGACCCAAGCAGTCCATGTTGTTGATGGCTGCAGCTGGGTTACCTCGAACTTAGTCCACAGGTGGGGCTCAGCCCACTGTTAAACTCTCAAAATGGCACTTTCTGTGGCCCTGCCATCAGGGAGAACATGGCCCCTTTCAGGTGAGCAGCATGGGCAAGAAACTGTGGGCAGTGCGGTCCACGTGAGTCTCAGTCTCCCAGTGATCCACAGCAGGGTGGTGGGTATAATGTTAGGTGTGCATAGGAGAGCCTGGGCTCCCCTGTCCCTCCTCAGCCAGGCAGTGGCTGTAGCTGCATCAGCTTGAACTCGGCCTAAGAGCAGGACACAATCCAGAGTTAAACTTTTAAAATGGCACCCCACCTTGGGCCTGTGACCAGAGAGAGTGGGGGCTCTTCCAGGCAAGTAGTGTGGGCAAGAACCTGTGGGGAATGCAGTCCATTCACATCTTGGTCTCACTGCAGCCTGTTGCAGGGGGTAGGTATTGTTGTAGGTATGCACAGGAGAGCCTGGTTTCCTGTCACTCCTCAGCTGGGCAGCAGCTGCAGCTGTGTCAGCTTGAACTCCTTAAGTTCCAGGTTCTGTGATTCAAAAGCAACCACCAAATGAACATCCATTGCTGGTCTCCACCTATAACTCAGTAGTGGTCATTCCTCTCTCCCAAGGGAAGATTGGTCAAATATAATATAATTCTTTTGCCTTGGGCAATTCTCTTCTCCGCTCTTCTGCTCTCTTCTGCAAACTGAACACGGGCCTCAGGATCCCAATCTACGAAATAAAGGTCCTTTTCTCCATAGATTCTCTTGTCTCTTCCTGTTTCTGGTGCTTTCTTACTCAATGGACCTCACATTTATTGGGTATTTGGTTTGTGCCTGGCATTATGCTCAACATGAGCAATGGAAAGTTGAACAACACATGATTCATGCCCTCAAGGAGCATGCTCTAGTTCAGAAGACATACAAAACACTGTTACAATACTAGTAGTAGCTCCCGATTTAACACACTGTAGGGGCCGAGGTTAGCAATCTGTTGGAAGGCATGGAGCAGTTGGCAAAGTAAAGTGATAACTTCAATTACTTGCTTTGAAATAATAAAGTTTTCTAAAGAAAATGTTTATTTATGTTACATAGGACTGAGGAAATGTTAGTTGTCCATATTAAAGGGTATCAAAACTCTTTAAAGTATGGAGTGGCTTTTTGATTAGTTAATGGAAATTCAAGGGAGGTGAATGGTCCCCCATGCCATCTCACCCCCACCCGACCCCCTATATTTCCACTGCTCAATGCACTTTATTTAATAAATGCTTGCCTCTGGATGAAAAATCGTTTTATCTTACAAATAAAAATGGAGGGTGGGGTGGGGTGCAACCCTGCCCACCCACACAGCAGCTTTCAGTGAGAAAGTAGCATGGAGGATGGACAGCTCTCAGCTGGGTGCCCAACCTGGGTCTGCAGCAAAGAGACCCAGAAAGGCAGTCCAGCTTCAGCCTTTCTTCCTCACATATTTGTTACTAAGGGTGCTGCAAGATACTAAGCCACTCACCTTGCTTTTGTCCTTTTTTTTTTGGAGGAGGTGGA
This sequence comes from Propithecus coquereli, assembly GCF_000956105.1. Taxonomy (NCBI): domain Eukaryota; kingdom Metazoa; phylum Chordata; class Mammalia; order Primates; family Indriidae; genus Propithecus; species Propithecus coquereli. Next base: position 6,784,990 of record NW_012142634.1, read on the forward strand.
GGAGGGGGTGATGGTATTAGAGGTAGAGGCGTAGGCACTATTGGGTCTTCCAGGCTCTTTTCTAATTCTTTTCTCTCCTTATCTTCTTGTACTTTATTTGCAAAGAATATCCTTAATGGCAAGAATATGCGGCTTCACAATGCGATATTGAAGAATAGCACTCTGTAATTCTGGTCATGTTTTAGACTGACCCCAATATAGTTCAATAAATAACTCTGCTTTTTAGCTACTTAAGAACAAATCAGATTCAATTTCCAAGGCCAGAAAATAATGATGCTGTTATAAGACTGTGTTTAAGAACTGAAATTTATTTTGCCCTGGAAATAAATGTTTAAAGATTTGAGGTGCTAATTTTTAAAATTAGTTAAGCCTCGTTTGCATTTTTAAAGTAAAATTTGAAGACATAATTTAAGGGCTACTGGACTTTCTTTTTGTATAAATGACCATAAAAAACAAGTGCATCAAGAATAAACAGTGAAATACAGCATTATATGGAGGACTTCCTTTTTGGGGGGGGGCGTTGCTCAAAATAAATACTTTTTAAAAAACTTTTGGGAAAGCCCACTTAGGTACATTTACATAAAATATCAGCCCCCTAAGACAAAAAGAAGAGGCTAAAAACTTCATAGACAAAAAAATGAGCAAACAAAAAACAAAGACTTGGGAATCAGATTTACATCATATTTATTAATAATCCAAATGCCAGTGGGGCAATGCTTTTAAAGTATGAGGGAAGTTGATTTCGACAGAGAATTCCATACTCAGCTAAACTATCAAACACAAGGGCAAAGTAGACATTCCCACGCGTGTAACAACTCAAAAACTTTACATCCCACGTACTCTTTTTCATCCTTGTTATTAAAGAATATAATCCAGCAAATCAAGAAAGAGGAGAATATGGGATCCAGAAACAGGAGGACAATGAAGTCTTTATGGCATCTCTGTAGCAGGTCTATAGATGGGAGGTTTGAGGAGAGAAAACTTCAGGAAAAAAGGAATGTAATAAAATAGAAGGTATTACAGATGTTGAAAAAAAAACTAAGTAGATGATAATTAGCAGATAAGGCCAAAATATATCTATATATAGAGAGAGAAATAGCATTGAGAAACTCCAAGAAAACCAAAAACCAAAGAACTATTCAAAAAACTTTTTTTTTTTTTTACAAAGGTCACCATCCAACTCTGAAGCAAACTATAAAGTGATATTATACACAGTTAAGCAAATGATAAAGCTTAAGAGAAGAGAATCCAGTTGACCTTTGGCCAAGGGGGTTGTGGCTTGGACCTGTGCAAAGGAAAACGGATTTCTAACCCATTACTTGGTCAGGCATTGAACAATACTTACATAGCCCTAGTAAACGCTTCCCTGATTTTCAAATGTTAGAGTCAACCTTTGGGCAAAGCATGGAAGATTTGGTTGTGGCTGGAAGACAGAATGTAAGCGTCAGCCGTTGAGACTACATTACGGGACATGAGAAGCTCACAGGTGGGAAATGAGGGCATGGGGAGAGGGAAAGGACATCCTCTGGATCTGTAACTTGATTCTTTTCCTGAGAAACTTTTTACTGAATCTTAGGAGAGCTCTATGCAGGAAAAGAGAACAAAGGGCCCTATGTAGCCTTACATAGTAAGATTTTAATAACAGGATTTTCAGGAGAAAAACAGTATTTTATGCTAAATGTTGCTGATTTCACATATGCTTCTTAAAGTGACTTCCCAACTCTATTGATTTGACAGACATGTTTTGTTGGCGGGTGAATGGAAAGACAACGGATGCATAGTTATACCTGATGTTTATATTTCACAGTGGAAGTTGTACCTGAGCAGGTGATCCACCGCCACCTGGTCGGTGGGTGCAAGGCCCTGAAGCTCCTGGGTGATGGGGCCGTTGACCCAGTGCACAGCCGTGCTGACCGCACTGGCCCTCTCTGCCTCCTCCGCTTCAGCCAGCTCGGGCACAGCGCTCTCGTGGACTTCAAAGTGAGTCGAGATCACCACAGAACATATGTTCTGAAAATTATATAAATATGTTCCACGTTTTCTCTACCTCTCACAGAAAATAAGAAATTGAATTAATCCAGTTTTTAACGTGTATGATATTTTCTCACCAATTTCAAGGGAAAACGAGAATATATAATTTTCTTTGAGATATTTTTATAGCTGTTGAAACACCGTGGAACCCAACTTCATGGAACATTTAAAATTATTACTTCCTTAAAATATCCTTATAAAAACCCTATATTGAACTTCATTTTTTATCATTACCTCTCTAATAAATAACTACAAGAATACAAATAGATTCAATCATAATTATTCTCTTTCCAGAGACTGTAGCAAAATTATTTCTAATGAATATGTAGCAATTATAGTAAATTAAAATGAATTGTTAGAACTATTAAAATGAATTATTTTCTTTATTTAGATCAGTCTACATATTATAAATCCATATATAAATACATAAATCTGTAAACTTCTATATAGACTTATAGAACTCATCACATCTATAGTGTCAGTTTTAAAACTATTTTGGCTTTATTTTCTTTCTCACTGTTGGGTCATCTTCAGGTTAATATGTCATATCTGTACCCAAATTACACTTAAACATAAGCCTTCATGATTGACTATATGATTCATGCTTACATGACTAACTATGAATAGTGTGTGTGTATATGTATGTATACATTTCACACTGAATTTCAAAACATTAATTTTCTGCAGTTTAGACAAGAATTGCTAACAAGTGCAGTGCGGCCAGGACATATTAAAGAACACATTTAAACTGCCTCATACCTTGGGAAAGTTTTGAATGGTGCAGAATGTTTCCACTTGTAGGGTTGGAAGCCCCAGTCCATCCAGTACGTTTTTCCCCACTATTTTGTATATGGTAGGAGGCTTTGCAAGTTTAGAAAAGTAGTTTGCCTTCAACACACACAAAAAAAGCAAAAATCAAAAACTACATCTAATTATCTTCAAAAGGTCATTCACGGTTATCCTAGTTTCTACTAAACTTCTCCGTGAGTATCCTTCCTGGTGCCGGGATTAGACTAGCAGCTCTGTGGAACTGCCCTGCCCTCGCGGACTGAGATTTGAATTCAGCCTGATGCTGAGTCTCTGCTACATGGGGCGCTTTGTGGTCTCTTGAACTCTTAGCAGAAACTTGCACACATTTCTTGATTTAAAGGCCCTGTGTAACTGTTTCGGAGGCATTATAGTCAACTCAATTCGCTAAACTATCCCTCTTTTCAAGATGCAGAAGTCAATTGTTCTCTATAATGCTGTGATGCATTCAAATTTTTTTTTATTATTATTTCAGGAAATTATGGGGGTACAAACATTTTGGTTACGTTATGACTTTGCCATATCCGAACCATGATTTGAGACGTGCCCTTCCCCCCCACAACACTCACCGCATCCATTAGTTGTGAGTTTACCCACCCCCAACCCCACTACCCCCAAAGAATATTACTACCGTGTGAGCACCTTGGTGTTGATCAGTCAGTGCCAGTTTGATGGCGAGTACATGTGGTAGAATAGGCATTCAAATTTAAGAAACCTGAAGTGGGCTGATTTTTATTCCTCCCAGCAAGGTATCTGATATTCTAATAGTGAAGACTTATGCAGTGGCTGTATCTCACTCGCCATCAGCTCATGCATAGTCCTGTCTGTTCAAAGAAGCTTTTTGGGAACCTCAGTAATAGCAGTTTCATTGACCTGGAAAAGCAGAAGCCATTTGGAAGTGATCCAATAAAGAGCCTGAAGAAGGAGAATGAAGCTGAGGTAGAAAGCCCGCCAAGGAGCCTGGTGTTTCTGTGCAGAGCAGGAGTTAGGAGCCTCTCCAAGGGAAAGTAAAGGCACACCCTCCTTGCTCTCTTTATTACCAGATAGAATTGGATTTCTTGTTTTCATTTAGCAGACCAGGTCTCTGATCTTTCAGTTCAAAACCTAGTGACTTCAACTTAAACAACAGATCATCTAACACGCACAATGTGCCAGCTCAGAGGGGAGGCCCCAACAAAATGGAAGCAAAAGCCAATTTTCAAGCCATCCATGCATTTTAAGAATGATGGTTTGTATGTTACAGGGTAAGTGCCTAAATGAAATTAGATAGAATCAGGGAAGGAAAAATGTTATTTAGCTTTTACTTTGTGTGTTACAGTAAGTTCAATTTAACAAGCACTGAACACCTACAATGTGCAACATACTGTGTTAGGCGGGGAAGGAAACTAACATTTTTTAAGTGTTTAATATGAACTCTGAAGGAGTGACTATGTCTTATCGCTGTATCACATACCACAGTGCCTGGCATATATAGGATTCCATAAATTAAATCTTGTATAAATGAATGTCACACCCATCCTTTGTATACATTATGCCATTAAATTCTCAACACAACCCGCTAAAGTAGGTGATACCATCTCTATTCCACAGATGAACAAACTGAATTCCAGAAAAATTAACTGTCCGAGATCACATAGCCAATTTTTAAATTATCTACTGCTTTGTAACAGACCACCCCAAAACATAGTGGCTTAAACCATTAATTTGCTCATGATTCTACAGTATGGGCTGGGCTCAACTGGGAAATTCTTTTGCTGGTCTTGCCTGGGGTCTCTTATGTAGATGTAGTCATCTGGAGGCTTGACTGGGGCCAGAATATCCAAGGTGTTTTCACCCACCAAGTCCAGTGCCTCAGCTGGGCTGACTGGGCATCTGTCTTTCTCATAGGATATCCTGGGGCCTTGCATCTGCCGGACCCTCTCTCTACATGATCTCTCTCTTTCCAGCAGGGTAATTGAGACATCGTCACAGCATGATGACTAGCTTCCAAGAGGACAAGCCTCAATATGCCAGCACTCATCACGCCTGTTTGTATCACGCTTGCCAACGTCCTATTGATCAAAGGAAGATATATGGCCAAGTCCAGAGTCGACATGAGAGGGACTTACATAAGAGCGTTCACGCTTGAGGTGTGGTTCATTGGGGGACAGTTATTTAAGTGGCAGAACTAAGAATCAAACCCAGTTCCACCTGATTCCCAATCCCAAACTCTTTCAATAGTAAGTTTTATGATGAAGGAATAAATAGTATTGTTACTGCCTACAAGGATCTTCCCCTTGCCTGGATTCCTCTATTATGTAACAGAAGTATAGAAGAAATGGCATTTGAGCTGAACACTGGAGGAAGTGTAATTTCAACAGGAGGATAAGGATCGGGGAGTAGAGAGCAGATACCTCAGGTAGAGGGAAAAGGATAAACAAAGTGAGGGAAGTGGGAAACTTCTGGCTTTCGGGGGTGTCAGTGATCCAGTGTGGAGGAGCAGAGTGGGCAGTGGGAGATGAGGCTGTCACCAGAGGTAGGGCTGTGAGCACTACGAACCATGCACATGAAGGCCAGCAAGCAAGGGTCAGCTACTGGAGGTTTCTGAGGAAGAGAATTCTGAGGTCAGACTTGAGTATTAGGACATTGCTCTGGCAGCACTCTGCAGGATGGACTCAATAGAGGGAGAGACCAGGTGAGAACAGGATGGCCAAAACTAGGGCAGTGACACAAAAAATGAAAAAGAGGTTGCGTTTTTGCTAATGCAATTTCTGAACATCTTTCAAACTCCAAGCCAAAGCTTTCCTGGATACTACAGCCTACAGGGATCTCCTCCATCCCTGAATTCCTTTACTAGGCATATAGTGATCTGTCCCGCAATCTAGCACACAGTCACATCCCACCTTATCTTTTGTTTAACTATTTTACGTATCAGTAGCTTTTGTCCTTAAGTAAGCTATAAGCTCCCAGAGAGCTGTGCAAATCAATGTCCTGGCTGCCTAACAGACTGGGAAGAACATTACCCTGGGGAACAAGAGTCCAAGTTTTCAGTCTTGTGCACCAAGTAGCTGTGAGACAATCGTTTAGTGTCTTTGTAAAATGAGGAAGTTAGACTAGATAGCATCCAAGAATTCCTCTAGCAAGAGATAGTAGAAAGAGAATGAAATCAGAGTCAAGCATTCACTCATTCATCCCACATATAGTTCTTGAGTGTCCACTATGTACCATGCACTCTGCAGGGACACAGACATGGTTTGATTTGTTTTCTTCTGTTACTGACTGTGTGCCTTGGGAAAATCATTTAAATTTCACGGGGCCACAGGTTATTTGTAAAATGGGAGTCGTAACTTTTACCTCGCAGTGGTTGTAAGGAGCGAGATAAAACACAGCATAAGGGACGCAGTAAACACCACGCACTCCACCTTTGATAGGCCCTGACTGAGGGGAAAAAACATTCCTGCAGCATCGTCTCTATCAACTGCCGCAACAAGATGTGGTTTTGAACCCTTAAAGCACACTGTGCTTCTTCACAGAACTCACCATTCCGCTTGGTGCGGCCATATTGCCTGCCTGCTTTCCCTGCGCACAGCGCGAACCCGTACCAGCCCCGATCCCGCTGCCTTCCGGACAGTCAGTGTAGGTTAGTACTTAAGGATCTGGAAGCGGGAGAACTCTCGCCTTTGTTTCAACTGCTCACTGTTTAAGGCTAAGGTATGTGCAGCTCTCAGGACTGGGCACAGGGGCTCAGGTGGTAAGAAAAGGCCCCTGCCCTCAACAGAAGCTCACAAGCTGCCTAGGGAGGCTGCTTCAGAGGATCACAGTGCACGTAGGAAAGCCATAGGAACATACGACGATTAGTCCAGGGTGAAGTGGGCAAAGCTTTGGTCGGAATTTTGAAGTTTAGGGAGGGGCTGTTCAGGTGGGGACAGGCATCCAGGCCGAGGCGGGCGCCCAAGGCAAGAAACCGGAGTGAAACTTGGATGCAGGGGGAGGCAGTCGCACGAGGCCCCTGGGCAGGCTGAGGCCAAGTTGTAGCAAATGCCAAGGCGTTCATCCCGTGGTCAAAAGGGGGCTGCTGAAGGCTGGAATGCCGAGCTGGGGGGGCTTAAGGTCTGTGTTTAAAGGACAGCTGGCAGCCATGGACAGGCAGGCCCACGGGCAGCGCGGCCAATAACGAGGAAGCCTGCAGGCCCTGAGCTGTCGCCACAGCTCCAAATCCGCCTTGAGGCCTCTTTCCTCTAGCTGCTTCCTTTCTGCCACTTCCTTCCTCGAGATTCCTTCGCCCCCAGGTGCCCTCTCCCCTTCTTCCCCTCAGGACTCGCCCCTCCTCACAACCGGGGCCAGGGCCCAGGCCCGTGGGGCGCAGGCGCGGCTCTGCGGCGCAGGCGCACCGCGTTGCCGCAGAGCAGGGCGGGGACAGAGGGGTTGGAGGGAGGAGGGTGCTGGTCCCAGGTCCCTACCAGGTGCCCGTAGACGTCGGCAGGCTGGAGGTAGAAGGTGGAGTTGAGCAGCTCTTCCAGCCTGCGCGGAACGTCGTTCTCCCGGTAGTACTCCATCGCCTGCTGCTTCAGCTTCTGCAGCTCCCTAGTGGTCCCACAGCTGCGGCCGCCGCCTTCTTCCCCCATGGTAGGAGATTTAAGGCTACAGCGGGGTTTAGCCTGGGGGCCTGCGAGCGTCCTCCCTGTCGCTAGGCAACGCAACGAGATCCTAACCCTAGATCTCGCGAGTTTCCAGCCTTAGGTTCTTCCTGCTACAGAAGTAGCCCCCTGTTCCTGGAGCTGCGAATGGGCCCTGCGCCTTCCTCCCTTTCTCCTCTCCCCCAGGCGCAGGGGCGCAGGGGTTGGGCTTCTAGGCTCCCAAGACTTGCTTTCTCTCGGCTTAGTTTTTCACCACTTACCCGCGATGATTCTCCAGATGGGGAAATAGTTAACGATCCCCTGAAGTGCGTGGGAGCTTTAGCTCTGACTTCCAGCTGGGGTCACGCGCGCCGAGTTCCCCGTGACCCCAGGACTCGGGCCGTCTGGCCATCCCCACCCATCCCCTCCTTCTTCGCGATTAATGAGCTCCTACGGGTTGCGAGGGCGGCCCGTGCCTGCAGGCCCATTCTGATGGGGGAGGAATGTAAGAACTCGGGGTATCCTTGATGAGCTGTGGAGGTGCCAGGAATTCCTTCAGCCTATGTTTGTTAACTACCTGCTCTGAGCCGAGCAGAGTAAGTATACTGTGATGTCCAGGAGAGAAATGGCTGCGCGCTCTCGCCTGGGATGTTAGTGGGGGTGAAATCAACGAAAGGAAAAAACCAATGTGGGCCGAAAAAATTTGGGGTGAACCTTAAGGGATGGTTATGGTTTGGATAGGCCTAAGGGAGGGGGATGATGCAGACAAGACTATGTCCTTGGCTCACTTTCCCTCTTCCAGAATGCTGCCTACGTCCTGCCTTTATAAATCCAAAGTGCTTGCCTGGCTTCATTACACCTGCCAGGTGTCGTATGCAATTTTAGAATTTCTTAACGTGCACTCTCTACTCTAGATACTTGTACTGCTGCAGGAATGGGCCGAGATGGACAGGGTGTTCTTCTGCTTATGCCTGTTTATGTTCCTGACCTAAGTAGATCACTTAAAGATCTGTGCTGCGCTTTGCTCCTCTGGAAAACATAACCTTACCTACTCTCTGCCTGCTTCACAAGCCACTTAGGATAAAATGAGAACGTGAGAAAGCACTTTGAAACAAGATAGTTATTTTCAATAGATGCACGTATGGATGTAGGCATATAAAAATATGTGAAGTACTGTTATACATACGCTAACATATAAAGAAGTATAAAAACACTATATAGAGATCCCCGTCTTTACAAAAAATAAAAAAAAAAAATTAGCTGGGTGTGGTGGCATGCGTCTGTACTCCTAGCTACTCAGGGAGCTGAGGCAGGAGGATCCCTTGAGCCCAGGAATTGAGGTTGCAATGAGCTATAATTGTGCCACTACATTCCAGCCTGGGTGATAGAATGAGATCCTGTCTGAAAAAACAAAACAAAACAAAAAACAACCTATAGAAGTACTGTTATACAAACCCAGACATGTACCTCCCTCTGAATTTTCCTCTGTTTTTGCTGGATCTCTGGAATGTCTCTCAGTGGGTGTGTGATAGATCATCACGGGCCTGCCTTACCCTCTGTGCTAAATGGAAATCGCTTGACAGTAGGAGCTGAGTCAGAGTCATCCCCACATCCACTGCAGGGCAGAGGGCCATGTAGGGCAGAGTATGTGCTCTACTGAATAAGTATTGAGTGAACCTTTATATTAATACAAAATAAGCTGATGCTATTGCTGTTGTTTCCATTCCACCCTTGTGCCTTTCCTCATATCCCCTTGGAGGGAAGGCGCCCACTTTTTGAACACACATCTTTGCATGCCCGGGTTGAGTCCCACATTTTCAGAGAAGAAATGCTCCACGGTCCAGCTGCCTCTGACCAGCCCTTCCTTTCTTCTGAAGTTCTTCCCCACTTGCAGCCTGGGTTGCATCAGCCCTCAGGGATGTCTTGATTCATTTGGAATTTTAATGGAAGGTCGAAATTATCCTGGGCTGGGATCACAATCTCTCAGAGTCTCCCATGTAACCCACTGGCCTCTAAGTTCCATGAGAACAGGGACTTGGTCTGCCTTGTTCACTGCGGTGTCTGCAGCATCAGTATATTACCCAATAGAATAGGTGCTCAGTAAATATTTGTTGAATGAATGTATGGGTTTTATACATAATAAATGGTTAATAAATACTTAAAATCAAATGTTTTGGAGTTGGGTGAATAATGAGTACACCAGCCTGGCTGGAGCAGAGGGTTTATTTTCAGGAATAATGAGAAATAAGGATGGAAAAGTAGTCTGAGGTGAGATTGTGAAGGGACTGGAATCCCATTCTGAAAGAGAGGGAGGAGAGGAAGGCAACCACAGATTTCTGAATAGAGGAAGGGCACGATGGAAGAGGTTAAAGTAGTGGAAGTGTATGTAAGGCCCTGAACACTAATGGCAGCAATGGGAAGAGATGAAGAGAGGATAGGAAGGGATGATGCAGAAGGCTTTGAGTGATTGGATATGGGGCCGGTGAAGCAAAGATGACTTCTGAGGTAACCTGTTACAGTTGACAGAAATGGGGTCAGTGAGTCATCTGGTTATGGAGGGAACGCGAGGCATTGGGTTTTAGACGCACAGAGCCTGAGGAGCACTGGTATCCCAGAGAAGAGCGAGGACTGAAGATACAGGTAGAAGACATCCACATAGAATTTAAAGTTGAAGTAAGAACAGACAAATTCTCTAAAGGGAAAAGGGGGAAAATCTTGAAGTAAGGACCTAAATATTGGGGAAGGAATATATTTCAGACATAGGAGGAGGGCAAGGAGCTACAACAGGAAACAAATGGAAAGGAAAAAAATCCAGATCACAAAGTCTAGGGCAGAGACTTTTGGGACTGTGTGAGGGGTATGTATGTGTGCGTGTGTGTATAGAATAAAGTCTAAAAAGATGTACATCAGCATGTTGTGTTGTCTTGGGGTGACAGAGTGTCATAGGGAGCATTTATTTTCTCCTTTTTATATATTGGTAGTATCTGATTTTCCTAAAATGAATGTATTAGTTATATAACTTTCAAAAATTACGTCAAAAACATTTGAGGGAAGGATGTTGAGTCAAAGGTTACAGGAGGGTTGAAGTCTGAGAAGAGGTTATTAGTAACTCATTTCATCTTCTCAAAACTGTGTAAAGGCAAGAAATTAAACTACCATCCCAGTCTACTTCCGTCACTCACGCAATCAACACATATTCATTGACCGCCCACCATGTGCCAGGCACCGTTCTAGGCTCTGGAGAAAGAGCAGTGAATAACATAGATGACACATTCCTTCTCTTCATAGCTCTTAGGTTCCAGTGGCACTTCAGCAGCACTTACATCCGAGTGAGTCATCGAGAAAATAAACTGAAATCATAGACATGAAAGTATTATGAAAAGTTAGTGTGCTAGGGGTTTAATAGCCTATTGGCGTTGACAGATCCAGAATCAATAAAATGATTATTCATGAATATTCCACTTTCTTATTTTCCATAGATATTAGGAACACTGGGGTTTTAGCTGTAAAATGCACTCACATATATGCAGATTTTATACATACTTTACACATTCCTTGGTGACTGTATTTCCATTTCATATTGAGACTAAATGCCCAAGGGCACTTCCAGACCATCAGAAATTGAGAGGGGTTGAGTGTGTTGCCAACCAAAGGTACCAAACTCATGGTGGGGGGTGAGGATGGGAGGGAAGGAAGGGGAAAGGAGAGGCTCAGAAGAGCCTCGGGAAATGTAGAAAGTTCCAGGAACATGTCCACAGAGAAAGGGTAGGACTGTGCTCTCCTTTGGAAAGAGGAAATGATATTAGAGAGAGAACATAGCCATGACTGCTAACGCCGCCTGAATCCGTGACTGCGCTGGAAGGTGTGTAAGATGTGAGACAAGGGCCGTGTCTGGGAATCAGAAAACCTAGGTTAGAATCTCAGCTCTCCCTAAGATCTTTACCTCATCAGTAAAAGGTTTGGACTAGATCACTGTTTCCTAAGCTTTTTGAATATGTAGACTCCTTTTAACAACAAAAGCAATTGAGGCCTCTTCCCCAGGTAACAGTAGTTATATATAATGACTGTAAATTCAGTAGTACTTTCAAAGGCATTTATATTTTGTTCGTGGAAATTCTGTTCACGTGGAAAGGAATGCACGTATGAGCAAGCCATTGTTCAGTGCTGGGCGTGTGTCTGGCGTGGTGGCCCCTTGCGCAGAGTCCGCAGGCTTCCTGGTAAACTTTGCTGAGAACCCCTGAACCGGGTCTTTGCATTTTAAATTGCTCTTACTTTGTAGCTCTGATTCAAGATAAAATATTAGGACACATTAGTCTATTCCATCCTGCTAATTGAAGGCTCTTCATAGAGGAAATTAACCATTCTGCAGTCTCTGCATTTCAAAAAGAATTTCTAAGCTATGTCAGACATTTCCTAAATGAATGCAGATAAAGAAAATGTATTTGTTCATTTTTCCTTAATCCTATCCAACACCTTTATTTAAACTGGAACTTGTTTGCCATGACTTTGATGTTCAGAAGTGATTATTTAGATGTTATTTTGGGGTTGCTATCAAGTGCTTGTTAATTCTTCTTTCCTGCATTTGACACCTGTGTTGAATATCATTTTTCATAGGGAACTAATGAGCGTGATTGCAGGTGCCTTTAATCATAAGCTGGAGACAGGCTAGATGGAAAATGTTGCCTTCTCCTCATCTAGAAAATGGGAATAATAATGTTAACCGTCCCCACCCAGTTGTCGTGAATGAGAACTATGATTGCCAAGCTAATTGCAAATATAAATACCTGTAAATTAAATGCTAAGTAATAAAAGTAGGAATAATTTGTCTAATAAAAAGGAGAGTTTTTTAAATTTGTTTTTTTTTTCCCTTTACTGATGTCTCCTGGCAATAGTCATTACCACTTTAGTAGTAATAACAACAACAACAAAACCAACCAAAACCACAGCAGCAACTACCTTTGACTGAACACTTTTATATGCCTGGAGCTTTACTTACATCATCCCGTTGAATCTGCAAAACAGCCACAAAAGGTAAGTGATTGGCCCAAGATCACACAGCTGATAAATAGCAGAGATGGAATTTGAACCCGGGTCTTGCTGACTCCACTGCCCAAGCATTTCCCTTTGCGCACTGCTGCCTCTCAAAGCTAGAACCCTCTTAGATTCTGCTCTCTCCTGTCAGCTGTTGCTAGACTCTTGTCCCCCCCTTTCTGGAGGAGCCGGTTGAGTTGCTCAGACTGAGGTCTTGGAGAAAGGCCTCTGAGTAAGTGGTTAATCTCATGGTCACTGGTTCTCAGTCTGAGCTGCACACCTGAATCCCCTGCAGATTCTACTAGAATCTAAGCACTAGAAGAATTTATGTGCCATGAAGAGACGTATTGTCTGTTTTATTCATTGCTACAGTATTGAAAAATACTGATGCTTGAGCCCCACCCCAGACCTATTAAATGAGAATCTTCAGTGGGTGGAGCCCATATATAGGTATTTTAAAAATACGTGATATTAATGTACAGCCAAGGTTGAGAATCACTGCTTTAAAGATTTCTCATGGATCAAGTCAGAAAGAGAATGACTAAGGCTTCACCCAGGGTTTAGGAGTGTTGGGTCTTGGAATCAGAGGGCATGGGTTCTTCTAGTTCCCAGCTGTGTGACCTTGTACAAATTACTTAACCTCTCTGAGCCTATTTCCTCACTGATTAATATTTCCAATTTCACAGGATTACTAGGAGATTAAATTTAAAAATCCATGTAAATGTTTTTTCTACTGTAACACATAGTAAATGATGTTATTGTAACCAAAGAAATGAAGAAAAAGGAAAATGTAGCATTTTAGCAGTTTTGCAGTAGTTGTCTGAAAACCTTTATTTAGCTTTGTACAGGAATCCAGACTGAATTGAATAAAATGGAGCCCTCTTTTAAAAACAATATCAGTGACCTTTTGAGGTGATTAAGCCCCCTGGTAATCTATCACTTTTATTTTAACCTTTAGCGTTTGTGCCAAATTATAAAGTTGATGTGCTATTTCTCTCTTGCTTCCCAAATAAAGCAGAAAGCTGGAGCCGGAGGCATAATGTGAGTGTTCAAAGCTGGCATCTTGTCAAAGGCTGTTTTAGATTCAGCCTTCCGGTCATTTGTTCAAAGGCCTTTGACACTGAAGACCAAAAGATACTGTTGGAGATGCTACTGCTGGCAGTTTAATTGGTATTTTTCCGGGAATAGACACACAATATCTATATGGGCAGAATGAAACTGGAAGTAGGGCAATTATCTAGTGAGTTCAGACAGTAAAGAGAAAAGAAAAAGATCAGGCAAAAGAAACTCTTTAAGCAAGCTATTTTGGCATTTTTAAATAGATAATTATTTTAACTTTATAGCAGTAGATACAACTTAAAGGTATTTTTGTAGCATAATTGTGGGGCTAATAAAGCAAAAGGAATACATATAAAATATCCTGCAAAGGCCAGGTTTTCTAATTTGTACTTCTTTTCTTACTATAAAAGTAGCAAAATAAATATTGGAATTGTATTCATTGGGAGTGATAAAAATGTTAAATGCATTTCCCACATAGGGGGCAGCAAAGAAGGGAGGAAGAATCCTAGTTAAGAGGACCAGTTAGATGTTCTATCAAGTTATGGCTAAACATGTTTTCTCGGTTACTGTTGCAAATATCGATTTGGCTTGTCTGCTGGCCCCTGAGAGTTCTGTGCCTATTTTGTTGTTGCACTTCAATGAGAGTTAATAAATTGTTTGACTTTTGTAATTAAACTTAAGAAGCTGATTGAAGAGGATTTTAACTTTCTTGAAAATGTACTTTAAGTTAATCTGCTTGAGAGGAATTATCTGTTTCTTATTAGCAAATTCAGAAGACAATCTGTGCCTTTAGGCCTGATGGTTTCTGCAGGCCTGGCCATGAATCTTATGGTGATGTTAAACCTTCAAAAAATGATTTGGGGGATTTAAAAACTTTAATTGTCAAAAATTCAGGACTTGACTCTTTAATTATTGGCAAAGTGGAGGATGGTGGTTGTTTTTTGAAGTTGTTGTGGTTATTGTTATTTTCTCTTTTTCTGCCTTGATTTGCTTTTCAGAATTGCTATTTTGTCCAGTTTAAGAAGTTTGAGAATTCTAGTTCTTTGGGTATTTTTTAAAAAACCAAACACTAGTCACAAATGCAGAATGGGAATTATTTTTTGAAGAATTATTATTTGGGGGAGTAAATTCCCAGGACATTTTTAGTGAATAAAATCATTTTTAGCATATTTCTTAATATTGATTTAACTGCATCTATTTCATATATGACAATCATATATAAATTAGCATCATTGGAGCATGTGTCAGTTACTCTCTAATGTGTTAGATTAAATTTCTGTAACAGATTTTTAAAAATACACTGAATTGTGTTGTATGCTAATGAGGGATAATGTGTGATTGATCCTGTTTTTAATTAAATAATACAATTATTGTATTTTGTGACTGTGCATTCAACACCTTAGGTGGATGTTACAGAAATAAAACTACTGATGATTGGAATCAATTTCTCAGAAAAAATAATGTTTCCATCAATACTTGAAAGAGAAAAGTTTAGTAAGGATAAAAGACTGAAATATTATTTCTAAAGTGGAAATGCTTTGAATATGTTATTACTGATGCTGACCTTTGGCCTGGGCTGTAGCCAGCAACTGTATTTTCACTGCTACAGTTTGGACAGGAAAGAATAGGAAAATGCATGAGAATCTCATACACAGTTGTACTCAGAGTAGAATAAAGAGTTGACATGTATTAGGATAATTTTGTGTGAAGGTACTTTCGCTTGAGATAAATAATTGAGGCAAAGGCGAGGTTTTGAATAGAAGTATCAGGGTGCCTGCCCTGACCCCCATTTCTTTTTGCGTCCATAGAGATCTGGCCACGGAAGCAGCGTGAGAAATCCAGGGTTCACTCTCTCCCTCTGCCCTCGCAAACCTAGCAAAGCTCCCCTAAGGAGCCGCCTTTGCTCAACAACCGTTGGACGGTTGTAAAAATCAGAGTTGATTTATGAACAACCGATTGATTTAAAATACCCCTCAGCAATCCTAGGTAATCATTCTTCCCAAAGTGGGAAGACCAGATATTGGCACTCTAGTCTTAGAAACTTTGTGGGGATTTGAATGTAGAGAAGATTGTGAAAAAAACTCAGGAAGATTCAGGGAATTTCAGAGAAAAGAGCCATCTCAGTTAACCTAAGATCTCTATACCTTCTAAAGAATTTTTCTACCTCTCAAATTTTAAAAGTAGGGTTCCTGTTGGAGAGAAGTAGTACCAAATTTCTTTTTGACGTAGAATTATTCTTAGCCAACACTTGTTGGGATTTACGTTAACTTGTAATCTGACCTGATTTGTGGTTGCCTAATCATAAATGCTTTCTTTTCTTTATAGCCAAGCTTAAAGGAAAAATAAAGTTCCTGTGCCGATTTTGAGAATATAAAATCAAAGACTGTGTTTTTAGGGTAAGAATAAAGGGTTATAATCATAACTTTTAAAGTATGATATTTGAAAAAAATGAAATGTGTATTTATCAATTTACAAGTTTTGGAGTGAAAATTGTCCTGTGTATCATCATTTATTACCCTCTAGAAAATACAGCCATTTTTAATTCTTAACTAAGTAACTAATATTTGCAAGAAAAATATTATGTGCTCAATAATTTTTTGTATGCTTCTTATAAACGTAATGTTGGAGAATTAGTTGTTTTTTTAGGGGGAGATAATTAATATATATCTGCAAAGGTAGGAGATGCAATCAAAATGAAAAATTCAAAATTATAAGAACTCTTTTAATTTATATTTACTATAGACTCCATCTCCAAATATTATTCATTATATGAGAACAAAAAAAATCACTGTGTGGGCTTTTTTTTTTTTTTTAACTACGAATAACTTTTTCCCTTCCCTATGTGTGCTGTCTGGGTTTGACTCTAACTCACCAGGGGCATGCCTTGAACTTTTCACACTCTTTTTCAAGCCCTTATGCTAAGAAAAAGAGCACTGTCCTTCTTGCCACAAGACTAGACCCTGGCTGTTGCATCAGACATGTCACACACATGCCTGTACCCTCTGGGGTTAAGGCTCAGCCGTCACATCAGGATCAGTCCCTACAATTACTGTGTTTGTGATCGTACCATTTCCATGTTTATGATAGACTCACCTTGCTCTCCGAATTGAGACTTCAGAATTATACAGCTCATGCCATCCTGTCTCATCATTTTTGACAAAATATGTAGGTAAGATTTTAGGTTTTGTTTACGGTAGACATCTACAACTAGTCCTTTGGAATCAGTCATACTTGTGTTGATTACTAAAGTACTTCTATTTCAATTGCATATTTTAAAATAAGCTGTAACTCTGGAAGGATATGGAGGAAAGGGGCAGGGATCCGTATCAAACTGAGAAAAATAGGGTATGGGAAAACTCCTTTGGCTACTTAATGCTTTCCGACTTTTAAAAGAAAGGAAACTTTGCAGCATGTAATTCCAAGAAAATCGTAGGAAACAAAAAAGTAGAGCAAAGCTGTTCATGGGGGAGGGGAGTGAAGTCTGTGCTCTAGAGCTTCTGTCATGTCTAACTTGATCATAAACACTGCGGTTGAAATGTTCGTTTATAATGATCTTGTGCATTCTGAAAAGGCATAAAATAGCAAAATCTGTTTCTTCCCTTAGCCAGTGGTTCTATGTTAATTCAGGAGCTATAAGACAAAGTTCAGATTGACACCATTTTCTAACTGCAAAGTATGTGCATCTTATATATTGAATACAAACATTTCAATAGGTCCTGTTACTCCTTAGCCTGATGTTAGCTTTTTATTTAAGTATAAAGGACCTTAACATTTCTGTATTAACTCTTAGTGGATGAGATACATATTGGTAACAAATACAAACGCATGGATTTAACTAAGTAAATAAAGCGCTCAGGTTGAAGTGTGTTTCTCACTACACAAGTAAATTTACAAATCTGAATTACGAAGAATGTTAGCAGTTACCACTCAGAACAATCACACCCTAGCCCAGGTTAGAATGCTCATCACTCTGTGTGCACTGAATCAGCTGTGCATGGACATAGGAATAACAAACATTTTTAAAAATGCTTCTTTTACTTTTAAAAGCACACCCAACATTTTTCCAAATCTTGTTTAGTATGAAGTTCAAACAAACTTAAGTAAAGGTTAATTTATACCTTGTGAAGTCAGGTGGTTTAAAATGTGCTATGGAGATCCACATGAGTAATAAGATGTACAGCATGATTTTGTTGTCTCTGAACTTGGGGATTCTAGTCAGACCTCTTGCATCATGTTCAAATAAACCAAAGAAGGGGGATGCAAAAGCGAAACCAGTCCTGTGGCTGCTGTCAGATTGGACATTCATTCCGCGGGTGATGTGCTTGTTTGGCTTGTTTCTCTCCTCTTCGAACATTCTTTCCCCCCCTCCAGAAACATGGTGAAACGGTGTTAAAACTGTCCACGTACACTCTCACTCTGGGAGTTCGTGGAGAGGACACTCGGCCTGAGGACCTGCAGCAGCCGAGCCACCTCCCGGCTCCCTGCCACACAGGATGCCACCTCCCAGGCCCTCCCCCAGAACCCTGGCTTCCTGGCTGTTCTTTACGAATGGGATTTCTCTTTCTAGCCACTATAGTCCAGGCTCTCCTATTCTTGGCTGCAGGGGCTTAACTCACCCCACTTTGCTCTGTCTTGACGGCCTCTCCAGTAGGCAAAGCTGTTAGAAATCGCTGTGTGGTTGTATTTACCGCCCACTTATCTGTTTCCCTTGATGGTCTATGAATCTGTTTTTTAGATAAGGGCCTCAGAGCCAGCTAGAACTTTTAGGGATATTTAATTCCATATTTTATTTAGTTCTATATTAATTATCTAATTATATATTCTAATTAAATATCTAATTATATGTCTCACTTTATAGACAAAAAGAGTTTCCAATATAAGCAAACAGAAAAACATTTAAGTTCCTGGTTAGAAGGCTGTGAACATAATTCTTCATATCCAGGAATCAGTTTTTTTTTAATGGGATTACATTTAAAGAACTTTTTTTGTATTCTCTTCACTAAATAGGTTGATAAAGGAAAAAAATCCCTTTTATTAGATACAGTATATTTTGGTGCTGTATCTATAAGTGCCCTGGCTGAATATCATGTATATTCTGATAGTATTAAAAGATTTTAAAATCTAAAGTCCCAAATCTCTAAATTCTGAGAAAAAAATTCTGTGCCTATGTACAGTTATGGAACTTGTACCATGACCTTTCAGAGGGTTTAGATGTAAAAAGCTCTATGGTTTTTTTCAGACTTACAATAGTAAATGGTCTTTTTTTCCTACTTCTGTTTATTCTCTAGCAGACAGACGTTTTTGCCTTTTTTCAAATTGCAATCATTGGCACAGCTACTGCCCTTACTTCATGAGCTAGAAGAAAAATATCCAGGGCGCATCCTGACGAAAGGTGCCTCGCCTGAGCTCTGTTCCCAGCTTGGTATCGCCGCGGCACGGCATGTTGCAAGAGGTGCTTCCCACAAATTAAATTGAAAAAGCCTCTCTCATATTTAGATACAAACTTAGGCCTTCACCTGTCAGAGGAAAATGAAACCATCCCTAACAGCTTTTTATTTCATTGGCAGGTTCATGCCTACGACAAAGTGATGTTTTTCCCCAGGTGAATTACTCCCTCACGTTGGTGTGGCAGTGACTATTTAATAAAGCTATTTATGAAAACTCCGTAAGTGTGTGGTCCCCGTTCCCACAGTGTGTCACTGCCGCCGCCAAGTGACAGGTCTGAAAAATCAGCAGATCCTAAACAATTAAAGCACCAATTCCTCTTGCCAAAACCCTGCTACCTCCTAGACGAGGATATCATCTTCTTCTGTGAGGAGAAACGAAGACTGTCTCCTAAATCACACCGAACCTATGTGGGTGTCCCTCCAAATTCATGGCTTCTGAGAAAAGAATTGCATGGGTGACTAAGAAAATATTTTTTTTTCTCTGAATGAATAATTTTAGGGTTCAGGGAGTTTTTTTTTTTTTTAAACATGTTTGGTTAGTTTTCTACAATCTGACACAAAAATCATACCATACATACTACAGGAAAGAAAGTCTCTGTCCTAAAAATTCACCAGTCACACCAAAAACTTGTAAGTCCAGGAACACACAAGTACTTGGGGATGTATGCAAAGACCGTTCTCTTTAGCAACCTCATTCTTGAACGCAGCTAAGAGCTTTTCAATTGCAGTGACATTTTCAGCCGGGGAAGTAGTAGTTGTTGCGGAGCAATGTTTTACAGGCAATTACTTTATATGATCAATGGAGCAATTCCCCTTCCAGAAAGGAACCAAAGCAATCAAGTTAAATCATTAAAGAGAGAAAGAGAGTGGGAGAAAGGGTTCATCTCATTAGCAGGTGCCAGTGCTGCAGGCTCGTTGGCAGCACACAATGTCACTGGCCCTTTAAGACAATGACTGTGCTCCCTCCGCCATCGCCACCCCCTCCCTGTAGCTGTTGACAGGTCTAAACCTCCCTAGCAGCCCATTGTGGCCACAGTAGGAGGCACCTGCAGAAAATGTGCCAAAACCAGGCGGGGAGCAAGAGCTTTTCAATAAGCTCCACAGCTGGAGAGGAGAGGCCACACTAAACAACGGGCTGGGCCCAGGCATGTGACAGGGAAGGGGGTCAAAAACACACACCTCCTATCGGCTTTCTGAGCACTGTTCGGTTCAATTTGCTGACATCTTCTAGCTGGCTTTTCTCTATTTGCTTAATATGCTGAGGTATTTAGCTTAAAAGCACTAAATGCTCCATCATGATGAGCAGTTTTCCCTGTTCCCATTTACTGTCATTAAGGACATTTCCCAGTATTTTCACTCTCTTTCTGCCCCAAACTAAGATTGTTTTCTTTTGCTTCTCTCTGTGCCTAGTTGCAGGCATTCCCCACCACACGCCGCCTGCTCGATTTTACTCATCTTTCATTCGGGAACAAGTAAAGCTCTCCAGATTTAGGATCGGTGCTGATTCTGTAAAGCTCACATTCTGATTGCTTTAAGCACACGTCTGAAAGCTGAATCCTTGCATTTCAGCTCAGTAAACGTTTATTGTGCATCTACTGTGTACGCACCGCTGGTCACAGGGCTTCCAGAAATCCAGAGATGGACAAGATGTGTTTCCCCCATTGCACTGTTTAGACTCCAGTGGAGAGACTAGAAAGCTAACGTAACTGTGAGTTTCAGGAATTGGTTTTGCACCCATGCACTTGTCTTTGCGATGTTTACAGCCCTTTTGAGAATAAACAGGAGCAGAGAGGGAGGACAGGGAGGGACCTGGGGTGTGCTGGCGGTGTCGTGGCTTTGTCTAGCGTGCCATGGGAAACGAGGGCAAACTCTCAATGTCATCTCTCTACAATAGATGACAGAGAGAACCTGACCCTGTTCCTGAATTTTGGCAGCTCTTTCTTGTCCATGACTCCTTACGTTTACACGACACTTTCCAGTTTTCATGGTATTTCCATCTATTCTTTTCTCGCTTGAATCGACATAGTAAGGCATTATCTCTATCTTGCAGATGAAAACATCTGAGACTCAGGGCTAAGCACCTTGCCCAAGGCCACACAACAAGTAGGTGGTAAGTGCAAAGGCCTGCCAGGGACCCAGCTCCCCTGTCCCCCCCTAACCCTTTTCTCCCTTTCTACCTGGCACCGCCTCTTCAAACTGTCACCCAGCACGAGTATGCACCAGTGTGTAACTTAAGAACTTAAGCGACGTGGACACAGACACAGCCACATTTTCACAGCAAAACTCTTTTCCCCCCTCCTACAGATGGAGAGTGTTGGCGTGTACGGATTCTGTGGGTGTAAAGCAAAGAACAAAATGAAGTGTGATTCAAAGTGGGAAATAGCCGCTTCAGGTAGGAAATGAACTAATGTGTGTAAGTATCAAACTGGCATCTGAAATAATTACCCCTAGAACGTCATTCCTTTGGAGAGGGACTAGATGTGTTTAAAGCTGGGACATTTAAACTTCCGTGCACGTAAGATATTTGCCGAACTGCTGCTGCGACGTCTGCTTGTTGAGAATGCCAACAAGGGGTGAGAGGTTTGAGAGAAAGAGTATTTCAGAGGCATCCTCAAGTCAGGAAACAAAATCTTTTCCCACCTACCCAAAGCCCGGAATCGTCACTGTGCTCACAAGTACAGATCATGGAGCGGGACCTAGCATCAGTCTAGCCTGTGGGGCTCACGCTGTTTCCTGCCCTGCCCTGGTGGCCCTGGGAGATTGTCTCTGTGCAGGCCCATACAAAGGCAGGAAGAGATGGTCTCTCGCTCTTCTGAGCTTGTCTTTGCTTTACCATGTCTCTCCTCTCAGAGGACTGGTCCTCTTCCTCCTCCTTCCTCTGCTCCTCCCTCCAATTCTGGAGAAAACAAGCGGACTATTCATGTAACAAGAGAAAGAGTGAGAAAGGGAGGGGGAGATGCCACCGACAAACTCCATTGAAAGCCACTGGCTGTTCATTTACATTCACACTTTTAAAAAATGTTAACTAATGATGTTAAATGGTTTGCCAAAGGTCCTGGCAGGTCAGTTGTAGAAGTGTCATTTCTGCCTAATTAGGGCTCTTGTGGCTGCCCGGGGGCCTCCCAGTGCAACTGGTGACAAGCCTAGAGCTGACAGCTTCAATTGGTGCCAATAGGAAGGTTGGGCTGGTCATGGTTTCCAACTCAGCCAGGTGTTTGCTGAATGGGGGAGGGGCTTGGCGAGATCTGAGCGCTTCTGTGATCCCTTTTCTTTCTCTGCTCCCTCCGAGTCCTTCCCCTTTGCCTGTCCTGTCTTGTGTCAAGGTCAAGAATGAGCTTTGCTAAATCAGCAATTTGGGTTATCTCTGGGAGGTCATTAGCAATCCCGAGCCCAGACATTTCAAGTGGTCTTGGATCCCAGATGCTAGATTTTTTTTCTCCCTAAAAATCAGAGAGTAGGAAAGGAAAGGGAATGCTTTAGGTGAAAAAAATGATAGCAGGGAGAAAACAAAACAAAAAACCCCAGAAAACTCTGAGTAGCCATCAAAGTGTTAAACTTCTGAAGACATTCATAATAATAAAATTGCTTAAAGGGAAAACAGCTAAAGCATCCCAATTAGCGCCTTAAATATTTTAAAGAAGAAAAGACGATAATGAAAAGAAATCCTATAATGTTCTATGGGATACATAGTACTTGTCATATACTAGGTGCTCAATAAGTAATTTATTGTTTGATTTGATTTTTCAGACAGAAAATTATTGTCTGAGAAACAAAGAGTGATTGATAGAAATGCTGCTATTTTTCGTGCTTGCTTTAACTATTCTCATAACACTCTTTGAATTTCTCAGTTGACCATAAAGTATATGCTAAGTTGAAGTCCCACATTATGGATTGATATGGTTATCTTGGTTTTTGTTTCGTTTTGGTTTTGACAACTTAAAACAAGCAAAATACCACTAGTGCCTGGCACCTCCAGGCTGTGGCAACTGCCACACGAAGAGGCAGTCCCATGGCCATGGTAGGACATCTATGTCCTGAATTTGGATTTGGCCAATGTGCAGGTCCTGTGGGGATGACGGCACTCCCTAGTTGTGCCTGAATTGAACATGCCAGCACTCGGCACTCACAAGCTCAGGTGCACGGACAAAGCACGTTAGGTCTGTTAGACGAGGAATGTAAGGATTAACACATGGGCATTTTGGGGCAATGTTGTGTTATACTGTAGGGAAAAAGTAAACTAAAAAAAGTAATGTTTGTTTTATGAAAATCTAAGACCAGATCCAAAGGCTACAGTTGTGGAAATGAGGGGGTGTCTAAAATGAAACTTTGGTTTTGCACCTTTCTGTCCTAGTCTGATGACCTCTTTCCCGCCTGCGGCCTGTGTTTTCTCTAATATGGGACAGGGAAAATTGGGGCCAGAAAAACAGATTGTTCGTGCCTATTGATGTTATCAAAGGAAATGTTACAAAGTTTAAATGAGACAGCATATATAAGCACACCTAGGACAATACCTGGCACAGAACAGGTGTTCGATAGCGGAGAATTCTCTCTCTGCCATCGTGAGTCCTTCATCATTGGAGACCATGTGCTATTCTGTGGTGTCAAGTTATTTTCCAGTCTGGTAGCAGGTGAGCTACGGAGTGAAGTCAGAGACTAGAGACGGATTCAGCTCTGAATTTTCAGGGCCCGGCATGGAAGGTTCCCAGGACATATTTGAACAAAGAGAATTAATAGAATTGACTAATAGGCTGATCTCATGAATGATGAGAGTAAAAACTGATCTAGACATATTCAAGCAGTTTAGTGGACTGTCTCAAACTTCCATCCCCGGATCTCTTCCATCACTAACTTCCCTTAAAAGATCTACTTTGCATTTTTGTCCTATCTGCTTTTTCTCTGCCCCTTTCAGGCCACATTCCACATTCTTTTTCCTCTTCTTTGGAGACCTTTGTCTTTCTTGCTGCTCCTGTTGCCTGTTGTTTACTCACGATGCTTTTATTCTGGGATCTCATTTCTTTTCCAGTTTCCTTTCTAACCCCTGTCTGGGCTCTGCCTCCCCACCCACCTCTGTCTCGAGTCCTGACCCGCAGAGCTCCAATTGCTGTCTGTGCACTTCGAGGGGGTACGATCATCATGTGTCTCTTCTGAAGGCTAAAAAGCAGCCACTTAAGACTCTCCTTGTGGTCAGGAAGATGAGTATTTAAAAATCATTCTAGAATAGATTAGTGGTAAAGAAAAACCTCCCTCAGCAACTCAATCAGCGTGGAAAAAGAAGCCAATTAGCTGCTAAAACACAAACCTTTTGAAGACTTATGAACAGAGGAAAGAACATGTGAATTACAAGTCCTCTGTTTTGTGGCATTAGTACACTGCAGTGGTATTTGTCATAACTGATCAGTACAATGACGACCCTGGAAAGGTGAAATTATTCAGTCAAATATTACCTAAACCTTTTAAAAGACAACTCTGATTTTGTTATTCCCTTGTTTAGGGCTTTTCGGTGGCCCTTTCAGATCTGGCTCTGGCTTCTTTTTGACCTTGAACCTTACTTTGGTTGTGCTGATTTGCTAGCAGTTCTCTGGGCATGCTAGAATGTTTCATGCCTCAGGGCCTTTGAACAGACTCTGTCTTATCCTGGAATGAGTGCCTTTTCTCCCTTTTGTTCTGACAAACACCTGCTACTAGGACAGATTCTCAACTCCCTACCACCTCCTCTGCAAAGCTTCTCCTGACCCCTCCCAAGTTGGATTGACATTTTTCTCTTTTGTGCCCCCCATAGAACCATATGTTCTTCTCAATAATCATAATAATGGTAATAACTTTCCATCAAGTGCCTTCTCGGTGCCAGTAGGTATAAATGCTTTCACTTTCATTTACGCCTTGCCCCACTATGAAGAAGGCACGAGTGTAGATACAGTCCTGAGCCACTGAATGACAGGGACACGTTCTGAAAAATGCATTGTTAGGCGGTTTTGTCTTTGTGTGAACATCGTTGAATGTACTCAACACAAACCTAGGTGGCATAGCCTACTACACACCTGGGCTATATGGTACAGCCTCTTGCTCCCAGGCTACAAACCTGTACAGCCCGTGACCGTACTGAATACTGTAGGCAGTTGTAACACAATGGTGAGTATCTGTGTATCTAAACATACCCAAACACAGGAAAGGTACAGTGAAAATACGGTATTACCATCTTATGGGACCACCATCGTGTATGTGGTCCGTCATCGATCAAAACGTTGTTAGCACCTGACTGTATTTATTTTACCATTGAGGACCCTGCAGCTGAAGTCCCAGCCAGCACGGCTCGAGCACACGCAACTGACCACCCTTGATACAGAAGCACCAAATCACTCTGCCTCCCGTTATCAACAGCCACTGTGGTGGTAGAGAGAGCATTTTGGTTTTCAGTTCGTCTTCTCTAGACGGGGAGCTCCTTGAGGTTGGTGGCACTCTTACAACCTTGTGTTCTGGTGCCTAACATTGGGCTAGCACGTGGCAGAGACTCTAAACATTAATTGAATTTAATAAAATGGCATTGACTTGTACTGTACTGTACATTTATGTGTATGTCTATGTGTACACATTCTCTCCCTGCCTCTCCTGCTCTTTTTGTATATGCATATATAAACATATACATATGCATATCTCATATACATAGAAATATATACATATATAGATATGTGCACATAAATTCACATAATATGTATGTAGATATATATAAATTAACATGTTTTCTATATAAAGAAAGCAAGAAAGCAGACAGAGAGAGAATCACTTGCAGTCTGAAGGAATAGACATATATTACGTGGTGTTTTTCACTTTGAATCCTGGATCAAATCTAGTTTCCTTGTAGTGTGGATGAGACAGCATGCACCTTGACCTACACGTTCCTAAAGACAGAGCTCTCAGCTCTCCAAGTTCTGCCGTGGCGTGTCATGGTATGTTTAAGTCAGAAAGCCCATTCGAGGAGGAGGATGCCTGGCGAGAAGAATGTTCTTGAACTTTTTCCCTCTGCATCATCTCAGGGGTAGAGACGGTCCTCGTTTGTCCGCGCGTCATTCCTCACCGTTCAGTCCCTTGAGCCTGAGCTCGTCCACGGTGGTGAACACGGGTTTCCGTCTCTGCCAGGAGCGCCCACAGTGCCCTCCTGCCATGTGCTGCGCAGGATGTTCGGGTCACGCCTCACTCACGCCCCAGCACTGAGAACGGCCCTCCCGCAAACCCACAAGGCTTTGCTGGAACTCAGAGGCAGCCTGAGATCTGGAACGTTGGGTGAAGGTTCAGTAATTGCCAATTCCAGGACAGCCAATCCTCGTGTTTACCCTTTGGATTATATTCCATGCTGTTGCTTGTAGAGGGAAGAAGTTCATGTGTCATTTACGTGCAAGTGCCTGTTTGACGTTGAGCGGGTCACATTTATTTTACACTGCACCAGCATAAAATGCCTGTTTTAAAATCAGATTCCAGAACTTTAAAAGCTGTTGGGTTCTTCTCTATTTTTCCAAAGTCATTCAGTGGCTCCGAGTGAGCCCACCCCCTGTCCCAACACCCCTTGCTCTTCTCTCTGCTCCTGTGCTCCCCTTCATGGACCTCTTCCTCTTGGCCTTGCCAAATTCTACCCACCCTTTGAGAACCTCTTATATGACCTTACCCCTTTGCTGTGGCATCTACGTCTTATTACCCGTTCAAACTTCTGTCTTAAGATGCAGAACTCTGACAGCGTGTGGAGGCTTGGATGGAAACATGGTAAAAATCACGATGTTGTTTCTCACACTCTTGCACCAAAGTAGTACAAATTGCAGAGCTGAATCAACTGGTGCTTCTGTAGGAGTGGAATGTCTTTGATATTTTCTGTTTTGTTTTTTAAATTTCTGCAAATATTTAGTGTTCTTCCATAAAAATTGGAGTTTTTGGTTACATATAAAAACGATTTTCTACAGAGTGCCTTTGTGTGTCCTTGGTGCAGGGCTGGCTTGGATGTGTGACCTGTGTAGTCACACAAGGCCCCGTGCATGGCTTCATGCTTTGCTGTCACCATCTTGAAATTCTTAATACCTTGAATGAGGGGTCCTGCGTTTTCATTTCACTCTGGGCCCAGCAAATCATGTCAGTGGTCCTGCCTTTGGGGTTATGCACCCCCGGCCCCAACCGTGAAGCATGGACTTACAGTTTTAAAGCTTAATGTGGCTCCATCTGTCACGGCCCACCCAGGGCAGCATGGGAGGCCAGGTGCTCTTCAAGAGAGAAGTCTGGGCTGAAGGAGCCCGTGAGGCAGGAAGGGTTGGGGACCTGGACGCCAGCCTTGCTGAGGATCAGCCCTGCCTCCCCGTGTTCTTCGCCTCCGTCTGCCAAGGGCGAGGAGGGGAACGGTCATTCTGCAATTCACGTGCAGTGAAGCTGCTTGAGAGAGACGTCACCAAGCCATTTGGTGAAGATTTTCCTGCTTATTTGAAGTCTGCAGAGAAAAATCCCTGATGAAACACACCAAGTTTGAAAATGGAGATTTCTTTTTAAAATGTATATCTGTAAGTTCCTGTTCCAGCTTATCGTTTTATTTCCTGTCACTTTTATAACCTCCTGTCTTATTCCAGAAGGGGACTTTCAGCAGACATGTGATAAAATGATAAGAGTGATACATTTGAGAAACAGGACTGAAGGGAAACTAGGGCAAAGTCAAGGGTAGGCTTAGTTCACAAGTACGTACCATGAGGTCTTGTTGAATTTTAAAAGATGGGCCACGACGTGTCCCCAAGCTGCCTAGTGGCAGAACAAAGGCAGACAGTGATCAGTGCCAGGTATGTAGCAGGGGGAAGGCGGGGGCAGGAAGCAGGTCACGGCTTGGCTTCCACTGGCCCCGGTGGAGGATTTAGAGTGTCCCAGGAGTATAGTGGGGCTTTCCATAAATCTATTTGCCTGAGGGACCGCGTCATAGCTCTTTTGGAAATCCCAAGATAGCCCAGAGTGACGCTTTACTTGGAGGAGAGGGGTCATTTTGGAGGAGAGGGGTCATTTTGAGCACTTGACGATGTCTTGTTGCCCAGCCTGTCCCTCCTCTGCCTACAAACTGAGTAGGACTTCAGCAGATGACACACAAAGCTCTTCACTCCTCCGTGCCACCTGCCCTGGTCCTCTGCATTGTTGCGTGAGGCGGTGGCTCCAGCAACATGGCAGCAGTGGCGGTGGCTGTGAGCCAGGTGCTGGCAGTGTTGGTGACACTCGCGTGGTGGCGGCGGCACCAGCACTAGCAGCACCTGTACCAGCAGGAGAGGTGGCACCGGCACCTTCAAAGTGGATGTGGCGGCATCACAGCAGCTGCAGGGCTCGATGGGCTTTGGCAAGTGCAGGAGGCAAGTGGCCAGAAGTGGCCCAGCGGGGGCCCTGCCAATGGCTCTGTGGGTGACAGAAGCCTGGACACAGGAGACACCTGGAAAGTCTTACCCAAGGAGGTGTCTGAGGCTCCCCTGAGGAAGACTTCCTAACAGTTGGGGGAAATTAGAGCCAAAGACATCGCTTTATGCATTTCTTATGTTAAAATGTCCCGATTTTCAGCCTTAGGATACGGGGACCCATGAAGATATGAGTGACGTGAGATTTAGAGCATCACAAGGTAACAGCGAACCAGCTGGTCAGGAGAAGCTCGGTTTCTCCCTAGCGCAGGCAGCTGAGCACACATCATTCATTCATTCAGCAAACATCCGTGGGACCCTGCTGGTTCTAGAGTCGGATTGCTGAGTGAGACGTTCACCTCACACTTGTGGATCAGTTATCTACTGTAACCCAAGACAAAGTTAGCCTTTTGTGGGAGGGCAGAGTTGGAGTGGAGCGGTTGGCATAGCCGCTATGCCGCACTTCCCTCATTCTCCACCTGGCCACATAGTTCTTGGGAGCCACGGGTAACACGTTACCCTTCCCATTTCGTAGGCTAGATTCAGGCCACTACTTCTAGTCTGTGAGTGAGATCGACCTGGGTGCTGATTCTGACCTTGTCATATCTTTGTCCCCAGCCTATCCACAAATGCAGTGAACATGCCCTCTTTACTTTCATTCAAGCCAGTAGGAAAAATGTTCACCAGGACTTTGCTAAGGACAGGGGCTTGAAGTCCTGAATGCAGAGCCTCTCTCTGAGATCATTGAACTGCAGCCTCTGAATAATGGTATCCAGCCAGTCCCCAAGCCAACCAGCGGTCCCCGCACACAACCCAGTGGTCCTTATATTATACCAAGCCCATATGTCAACCCCATTGAACGTTTCAGATACCCTACGGAATTCATAAACCTTTGACCTTCCTCATTTCTGCCAGTCTCACAATCCTACCAAAGAAGGAAACAAGATTTATCTGAAAGCGCTTTTTCGCTGTGAACCCACGGTGGGTCCTGGGGATTCCTGCTTTCTATATGTTCATAAACCATAAATCCCCTTTAACAAGCCATTCTTGAATTATTTTCATCAAATTCACTAGCCAGTTATTCTCTTATTCTAAGAGAGTTAACCTCAGATGAAGAAACTGAGGGTCACAGAGCTGAAGGTCAGGCTAGAACCAAAGCTTATGATGGTGTATCCCGTGCCTCCCCCACCCCCCCCGAGGATGGAGAGCGGCAGCTCACGTGTGGACAAAGACATGAGCAGGTGTGAGTGTGGGAAGAAATTCGGTTATCCCTGCCCTCAGGTAAACCTAAGTGTACCACTTACTCTACCCAAAGTGAAATGCTACCATGATGTAAGTGCCTGAGCAAACTCCAGAGGGTAGGCAGAGCATGAAAAGGAGTCTTTCAAACCACATTTGTGGTTTCATATTATCTCATTTAATTCAGGTACCTCTTAGGCCTGAGTTGTCTGGATGTCATTAATTCAACAAGCATCTCTTTGTGCACATTTTTTTCAGGCCCCATGGTAGGCCCTGGGGGTTCTGAGATGTAAAAGATGTAGTCCCTTCCCTGTGGGAGCTCTGTGTCCAACAGGAAGGTTGACAGGTGACTCTAGCACTGTGATGTCCATGGTGGGTACTGTGGTGGACCCTGACTTGCCATCCCATCCGCTGAGGTCCAGGGTTTCCTTTCATGCAGCCAAGGTGGCAGACGACACAGGTGGATCAATGTGGAACCACAGACCAGTCAAAACATTTATTTCATATCTCTTATATGCCAAGCACTGTCCTAGATGTCAAGATAGAGCAGTGAAGAAAACAAAAATTTCTGTTCTCATAGAGCTTACATTCTAGTGTGCGTTGTGTGTATACATACAGCTAGGAGTGTCAGCGTGGGACTCGTGGGCCTGCGGATGGCACTTGGCACCAAGATCCAGCAGAGATCCCCGAGGAGAGCATGGTGGGAATGAGCTGTCTCGGGCTAAAGCCTGGAGCACTTGCACATTCAGAGCTCAGGGAGATGAGGAACGACCAGTGGGAAAAGTGTGAGACGCGGTGCTGTGAAGGAAGAAGACAATCAGGAAAACGAGGTGTCCCATAAGGCGCAGGAAGAGGGTATTTCCGCATCTGCTGTGTCGCGTGGTGCTGCCTGGCCACATCTGAGGAGGACGGAGGATCGATGTGTACTCGTGGTCCTTGTGGCCACGCCGGGGGTAGGAGTGACAGGCAGGTGGCCTTCCTGAGCCCCTCCCACAGCCTGTCCAGGCCGTCACAGGGACTGCTCCTGCACGGACTCACACCACCACCCTGGTCCCTGCAGCGGCAAAGTGAGTCTCTTTCTGTTTGACATCCTCACGTCAACAAGCGCCTTGCTGTCCCAGGATGTTTGTCAAAATGCAGAAACTATTGTCTCTTGTTTTTCCTTGATTTTTTATATTTTGCTGATCAATGCAACCTATTTGTACCAATTAAAAGCACATAAATTATTTCCAAACATGTATGGTCACGTACAGATTCCTTCACAAGGTGTGTTTCCAATACATATGTCATTTAATACGTTGATTTCCCCTATTATCATTGTTCTGTGGATCATTCTTGCCCATGTATCTTAGTCTGTTTGGACTGCTACAAAGAAATATCTTAGACTGGGTAATTTTTCAACAACAGAAATATATTGTGCTTGGTTCCAGAGGCTGGGAAGTCCAAGACCAAGGCACCAGCTGATCTGGTGTCTGCTGAGGGCTCATTCCTCATGATAGCACTTTCTACGTGTCTTCACATGGCAGAGAAAATGAACAAGCTCGCGCGGACCTCTTTTGTAAGGGCGCTAACCCCATTCATGAGGACTCCACCCTCATGACCTAGTTACCTCCCAAAGGCCCCACCTCTTAATACCAACATATTGGGGGTTAGATTTCAACATGTGAATTTTAGAGGGACACAAATATTCAGACCATAGTGCCATTCTGTGTAAGGGGAATCTATTCTTCCCTGTCTGTTGGGGTAGGCAGGTGGGGGAGTACCCAGGAAATCTAAATGGAGCCACACAGTAAGAGGGGTGTGAGGGCGCACCAGGTGGACGATGGGTATCTGGGTGGAAGGAAGGCAAAAACACAATCTTGGGGCTGGGAAAGTGCAAGTGGGTTTGGGACCAGTGACCAACCAGGGAGGCGGCAATATGGACTCATGGGACACAAGACTCAGGCTGCCCAAGAAGGAGCTACTTGTGAAGAAGAGGAAAAGTCAGGGGTTTCCTTCCTGGTACCTCTGTCCCGGGGAGAATGGGACAAATGTAACCAGTCAGCTGGGAGCGCTAGAGAGACCCAGAGACAGGAAGTGAGTTCGAGAGAGCAGCTAGAGCTGCGAGGGGTTAACAGAGCGGGGCAAGGTGCAAGCCAGGAAGCAGGAAGCAGTGGTGCCAGCAGGTGTGACTGCCAGCAGGTGTGACTGCCACTCCTCCAGAGGCACACTGGGATGTGGTGGGGGCAGATCTCGCCACCATTTGGCATCCATTATTCCCCTTTGTTTTTAATTTCTGTCTTAACAAGACAGATTTTGAATTTGACACTCACCGATTGAACAGAACCATGATTTATGGATCACGTACTCCCCATCCTTTGTTCTAACATTTCTGATCTCTGACAGTTACATTTTTCCCTTCTGGGATATCAGGCCATTGTGTTGTGTTGTGGGGACATGCTGTGGCATTTGCTTTGGTGAGGATGGTGTGTGGAGACGCCTCTGTGTCCCCTTCCCCCCACATCACTGCCATTAGGGTTGGCACCAAGCAGCTGAGCGGAGTAGGGACAAGAACGAGGGGATGACCTGGGCTGCCCCTGAGGGGTGGGGCTGGCTTTAGGGC
Organism: Propithecus coquereli; assembly: GCF_000956105.1. NCBI lineage: Eukaryota > Metazoa > Chordata > Mammalia > Primates > Indriidae > Propithecus > Propithecus coquereli. The sequence continues at coordinate 6,817,193 of NW_012142634.1, forward strand.
AGACCAGGTCTACCTTGCCAGGCTGGGGCAGAATCCTAATGAGGCCGAGAGGCAGCCTGCCAAGGCTCGTACGTCCCTGATGGTGACGGAGCTCATATACCAGGTTGAGGAGTTTAGACTTTACTCTTGTAGCTCAGGGAGGACCGTCCAAGTTCTTAAGAAGAGGACTGCCTGATCAGGTTTGTTCCTGTTGGAGAGACCCACTGGCAGTGTGTGGCCGAGGGAAGGCGGGAGGCAGGGAGGCCAGACAGGAGGCTGATGCATTCGCCCAGGGCAGAGACACGGAGAGGAAGAGGAAGCTGGTGATGAGAGTGTCGTCGTGAGGTCAGGCAGCAGGGACTGTTGCCTAACTGGACGTGGTGTGGATCCAGGATGCCTGCCAGGCGTGTGACCTGGGCGGCCGCATCACTGCTGCTCTCAGCCTCTGCATGGAAAGCAGCGAGACAGGCTTGCATCGTCTTCACAGTTTGCAGAGTGTCTTGAGGCAGAGGGTTATTTCTGAGGGGATGGGGTGGTGGCAACGAGCCTGAAATATTCTAACAATAGTCTTGATTCTCCATTTCTCTTCATTCCCTTGGCAGCCTGACTATATTGCTGGGGGAGGTGGAGCACAGAGACATCTCAAAGAGAGGATGGGTATGTGTGGGTATGAGAATGCTGTACCCCCACTGGATCTCCCCTGCTGGGGCTGTGCAAGGACTGAATAGATGGCCAGCCTGTCCCTGAACTTGGTGGCCTCAGGAGTAGCTCAGCTAAGGTCACTGCAGAGGACCGTGTTGGGGGTTAGTGCCCAGCACGCTAAGCCGGCACCTTGTTCCCTATTATCTCAGGAACTCCATTGTTTGGGGCAAACTGACTTTGTAGCCAGGGTTCATTCACTACAGACAAAGCCTCTGTTAGAAAAAATGAGATCTCAGAAGCTTCTAGAGAGCTGGGAGGAATTGCAAGCAGAAGTTTCAATTCCAGATCCCCAGGAAAAAATGGAAGATAGAGTTTCTCCTTTTGTGAATTGTGAAAAAAAATGAAATATGAAATAAATCTGCATGGGGAAGGGAGAGTAGGCTGCAATAATTCTTTATTTCTGCCTAAGGAATACAGTTTAGAGTAACAATCCAAATGATTCTGACAAACTGTGGATTTCATTTTTTCAACACTCAACAGAATAGCTGATATATATAACGGAGGACAGAGAACCAAACATGGATGTCATGGCTTAAGTTGCTGAAACAGTGTTTCGACTCTGTTTTCTTCAGGTGACTGGATGTCCGCCCTTCACTGGCCAGTGTGGGGATTGTTTTAACACAGCCCAGGGAATGGATTTCCCTATCAGAAAAATTAATCCAATCTCAATACAATAGCTGAGCAAATTTGTCGTTCGAAGCATTTTGTAACCCAGAGCATGAAAAGAAGTCTTTTAAACCATGGTACCAAAAACTCTGTTGAGGATTCCAGGCCATTTTAACCTTCTGGCATTTCTCATTGGAAAGACATCACTCTGAAAAGAAGGAAAACCCACATTTAAAAAATATCACGAGTGGCAGACTTCCGGAGGGACCACAGCAGCTCGGGCCATTGGAGTTAGACATCAGAGTTGTGTCACTCGAGCAAGGTGGCCCCTCTTCTGCTTTCACCAGCCGCATGCGACGCTGGCTTTGGGTTAGTGAGTCAGGAGCGTGAGCCACAAAGCGCCTCGTCCACTGGGGCTCCTTCAGGGAACTGATCTAGGTGCTGTGAAGTTGGGGGTTGGAGCTTTTGAAATCTACGGGCCCCCGACAAGAGGTCGAGAGTGCATTGATCCAACTCTAGTTTGGAGCATCGTTGGCCTGGCACACGGCCAGCATCCTCCACTCCGTGCGGGTGCTGGAGACCGGGCCAAAATGGCAGCCGAGCGGGGAGAACAATGGTTCTGGGCATTTGTACAGTCACTTCTCTGTCAGGGGCCAGATGATACCAATGTGGCAGAAGGAATGGACGATGTGGAGCTGGAAGGAGCTTCAGAGACCGTTCAGGCAGCGTAAGCCGGCGGCTTTATGCACGAGAGCGGTGCAGTCAGATGGCTGAGACTCAAGCTTTGAATACGCTGTTCACTAACTCTGCGACCAGCAGCACGCAATGAGGTCATGATCTCTACCTGAGAAATGTGTAAGAGGTTGGATGGAGATGCAACATGTAAAGAGCTCAGCACAGTGGCCCACGGTAAATGCTCAATGAGTGTGTGTTCACAGCAGTAGCCCAACACCTTCCTCTCAGGGCTGCAGAAGCCGGGAGCCAGAGTAGGACCAAGCATCTCTGGAGACACGTGTTTTGTCTGACAGATGCATTGCTTAGGAATACAGCCCTTCCACCAACAAGCCTTCTGTTTTCTCAGCCTCATCGACAGCAGATGTCAAGCCAGAGGCAGAAGGCGCTGCAGAGAAGAGTCTGTGGCTGGCAGCGTTAGTGGGAGTCGGGGTGAGTGATCCAAAGAAACGTGGCGGAATACTGGCCCTGCCATCGCTGTCCCGGAAAGACCACTCACCTTTTGTAAAACAGGGCACCAATCTCCTAGTTCCTTTCCAGGGTTTTTATTTATTTTATCTTTTGGATATGAGATAGAGGAAATCTACTGCTCTGTCCAGATTTACAGGTGACCCAAAGTTGGTAGAGGATGGATGACTGATTGGCTTCTGGGTTCACAGAGATCCTAAAATTCTGCAAAGAGCTGATGCTAATAAAAAAAATATTGGGTAGGGATGAATTTAGAGTCCTGTACTTAGCTTCAAAAGTCGATTGCATAACCGCAAGGTGAGGGGGCCATGTGGAAAGGAGTCATCAGGTTTGGGGTAGGGAGGAATGACTCTGCCAGCAGAGAAACTGCAACTTTTATAGTTTAGCAAAAAATTTGAAACTCATTATTGGCTGGAGTTCAGTACAGAGTTGAGTGGGGAAAAAAAGCTCACTTTTGGTTGCAGGTGAATGTAGACAGCAAATGTCGCTTTTTACTTGCTAAGTTATATTACAGGTAAGCAAAGATAAGGGAAAGGCTAGCAGGCAAAAGGGGGTGTCCCCATATGACCCTCATTAACAGATAGCTTTGTTCTCTTTAGGGAACTCCACTTACATGTTAGAACTTTTACGTGTTACCGTATAATCTTTTCTGACTTTTCCTATATTTTTTCCCTCTGTGCTTCTGTCTGAATATTTTCTATTGACATGTCTTCAAATTCACTAATCTTCTCCTCTGCTGTGACTAATCTGCCCTGAAAACCATCTACTGACTTCTTAATTTTAGTTATTATATTTTTGAGTTCTAGAATTTCCATTTAATTCTTTTAAAAAATAGCTTCTAATTATCTGATGGAATTCTCCACCTTTTAATGTTTCCTCCATTTTTTCTTCTGTATTCTTGAACATGCCTATCATAGCTATTTAAAAGGTCCTTTTCTGCTAATTCCAGGGTCTGGGTTACCTGAGGATCTGTTTCTATAGTCTGTTTTTTTTTCTTTTGGATTTTGGTCATTTATAATTTTGGTCATTTTTAATTCAATGCAAGACATTATGCATAAAAACATGAAGAAGCTCTGGATGGCCCCTTTCCTTGTGGCAGGTAAAGCACAAGCTGGTCACTGTACCCTATCGGGGACTTAGCTCTGTCCACCTTTGGCTTACCCCTGTTGGAATTCCGGTCGTAGCCTTCTAGGTGCTCCAGCTGAGCCCAGAGTGTTCACCAGGGCCAATCCTTTGTGGCAGGTCCTGGACTTTAATCCTTATTGCTATAGCTTCCCAAGATGGCTGGAAACTCCTCTTGGTTTTTCAAAGGCGTCCCGGTTAGCTTCTTAGCCTCCTCCTGCCCTGTATAGTTTCAGAACTCAACAAATGACTCATGGCAGAAAGTGGGAGCATGTTGAGCTAACTTCTCTGCCCCTCCTTTTCACAGGAATCTTAGCCCAGAAATCCCTAATTTTTGTCCCTCCATTCCCATGAGACTGCCTGAAGCTCTGCTTGTTCCTCTGTTCCTTTGTGGCAGCCAACGGCCTGAGTCCTCTGCCGGATCCTCGGCCTCTTGCTTCACATCCAGAATTAGCAAGTTCGTTGCAGTAAAACGTGGCAACAGAGTGTCAGCTCACCTGCCATCCACTTGCCCCTTCTCTGAGATTTTTGTCCCCTTAAGTCCCAGTCACTTCAGCAGCTCTCTGGTGCCTTTGTACAGAAGGGTTTTATATTTGATCTCAGCTTTTCTTGCTGGTCTCCATGAGAGCAATGGTCCACCACAAGCCACTCCATTGGACCAGAGAGACGAATCGGTTTTCCTGACGGTGGTAGGGATCCTGTATTTTTGCTAAGGCAAGGGGCAAACATACAAAGTGTTCTTATGTCACAGGTGTGAGGCCTAACAAAAAGGGCCGCTTTTCCCAGGTAAATATAGTGACAAACATCTGTCTGTCTCATGCAGACTCTGATTTTATTCCGGAAGGCAAATGGCCCGACTGGGAGGGAATAGTCCCACTTAATTCTGGTTGCCGTGGTCACATGGGAGCAGTGGTGCCCATCTAGGGAGAGACAACAGGGTCGTGCAGCGAATGGAAAACCGGCCTGGGAGGTGCTACAATAGTGGGTCACCCTCACTGAATGCCTGCGGGATTCCTTCACGTGTTTTAAGACATCTAAACCTCGCAATAAACTCACTCAATAGAAGTTATTACTATTGATAGTATGACCAGTGTACATATGCAGAGGTCATGGGCAGAGCTGTGCTGAGTGCAGGCAGCCGGATTCCAGAACAGCCTCGCCACCACACCGCCGCACCAGCTGGTTCTAGATGTGAGGATGTTTAGCCTGACAAAGAGGGGAGAGGGCTGGGGAGGGTGAGGCTGATCATTTCTTTACCAAAGGGAAAGAGGAATCTGAATCAGGCCCAGTATAAAGGAAGATCAGTCAGAACTGTCTGGAGCTGGACCAGGTGTCTGGCCTTTGATGCCAGGGAGGGAGGGAGCTCCCTGCTCCTGGGTGAGTGTAGACAGCAGAAGTATGAGGAGGTGCAGAATCCTAGAGTGGCTCTTATGGGAATTGGGTGTGAGGCCTCTGAGGCCCCATGTAGCCTCAGCCTCAGTCTCTCCCTCCCTCTGGTCCCACCTTGGCCACTCTCCTCCTCACTCCCCAAGCTCCAGCCACACCAGAGTTTCTGTTTCTGGAAAAGGCCAAGTGTTTTCTCACTCCAAGGCCTTTGCCCAAGCTGTGGCTGCTTGTTCACCTGGCTAGTTCCTGCTCATCCATTAGCTGCAGCTGAAATGTCACCTCCTCCACGAAGTCTTCCCTGACCACCTCATCCCAGGTAGCTCTTCCCTAGTTAATCTCAGTCTTATCCCCATGTTTGTTTCTCTTGTGGCACTAACTCCAACCTGGGATTATCTTCTTTGTTTCATTGTCTTTTGTTTGTAGAAAGTGAATTCCATGGGGGCAGGCCCACGTTTTTCTTCTTCATTAATGTATCCCTAATCCCTAGCACGGTGTTGCATATTTATTGAATGAATGAATGAATGACCTTGACCAAATTACCATGGGTCTCAGTTTTCCAATCTGTCAAATGGGGAGGAGCTGTGGGGGAAATTTGATTAGCACAGTGGTTCTTAAACTAGAGGGTGTATGCAAATCACCTGGAAGGCTTCCAAAATGGATTGCTGGCCCCACCCTCAGAGTTTCTGATTGAGTACATTTGGAGGGGGCCAGAAATTTTGCATTTCTAATGAGTTTCCAGGTCATTTTGATGTTGTTGATCCGGGAGCCACACTTTGAGAACCACTGGGTTAGACCATGTGCAGGTGCGCCCAGGCACACATCTCTAATTTTCCCATAATTGACGTAATGAATAGGAAAGTAATGCACTTGTAAAAACTGTATATATAAATGCAAGAGATGTTTTGAAACATAACTTTACCTTCAAAAAGAAAAGAGCGGGGGGAGTGGTGGAAGGAAAGGAAAGAAAAAACCCTGCTCTAAATCAGGAGGGATTAACACCTACTGACGGGGCTTATAATGGCAAAAGGTCAGTTCAATGGAAGTGCCCCCGACCAGGGCGAGGGGCTGAGCGGGTCTCTGGGAACAATGCTTGAAAATGAAGCGGTGGCTGCAGCCGGGAGGTTTCGAGAGCGCTTCCTGCCAGCTCAGCATTTACTCTCCACCTTGGAGGGTAAAACCAGAGAATCACGATTAGTAAGGGAAGTGTAGAGGCCAAACCAGGAGGAAAACAAAGAAGAAACACTTGTGACCCCAGAACACCTCATGCCTTGGAGTTTTGCCTTCATCTGGCGGGTGTTTTGTTTGTTAAGCACCGCTCAGGGTCCACGTTCTTTGGAGTTTTCCCACGGTGGGCTTCAGTTGCTTTCCACATCTCTGGTGCACACAGCCTCCCACAAACCAACCTGTGTCCTTCCCTCTGTCCCTCCCTAAGGACCCTCTGCAAATGGAAGACCTTGGCAGGCTCTAAGGTTCCTGCCACGGAGGGTTTTAGGTAGCTGCCCATTTTCTCTCCGAAGGTCTGGATTTTTCTAGTGCTTTCTCAGTTCTGTTTCTACCCAAGAGGAAGCAGCGGTTACAGGTAGTGTCTTGCCACCTGTTTAGGAGAGCGGGTCCTCCAGAGCAGGTGCAGTAGCAGGGGCAGGCCTGGAGAGGCGCCAGAGAGTAAAACGTGGGTCAAGCCTGGGCGCAGCAAATATTTGAACCACAGATCCTGCCAAATCCCAGAATCGAGCTGGTTTCTTCCACAGACAATTCCCTGCATTGCTGAAATATGTTTCTGAAACACCATCAGCAGCAGCAGCATTGCTGACATCAATTGAGCACTTCCTATGTGCCAGGCAAGGGGCTGTTCACTTTGCTGGACTCTTCCATTTAATGCTCATCTCACATTGAGAGCACAAATGCCATTTCATCCCTGTTTTTAGAAAGGAGGAAACTAAGCCTTCAAGAAATTTAGGAAGCTGACCAAGCTCAAGCTAGAAAGAGGTAGATCTGGCTTTGAATCCAAGCGTGTCTGACCCCGGAGCTTATGCCTTTCTGAGGGTGCAAGGTGCCTCCCTGCGTGTGTGAAGGGCGGTGGTGGAACCCCATCACCAGAGAGCTTCACTTTGGAATAGCCCGCATGGTGGTGTGTGCTGGTAATTTCCCCCTCGATAACTATGCCTCATCCACGTGTAGAACATCAGGACAAGCCACCGCAGTGGAGCCAGGTGCTGGGAAGCAGCTCTCCTGAGTCCCCACCCAAGCCCTTTGCTGAGCTTCACTCTCACTCCTTCCCTGTCTCTAGAGATGGTGGCGTCCCATCAAGCAGGAGCCCTGCAAGGCTGCTGCTGGAGCTAGGGGACAGCCCTCTAGGAAGAGGGAGCTGAGGAAGAGAAGCCTCTGGAAGGAAGTCCCTCCTGACCAGCCTCCCACCTCCTCACTGGCCCCGGGGGAATGATACTGAGTTGTTGCCTGGGGGGTGGCACCACCGTGGCTAACCCTAGGCTGCCGTAGGAAAGTCTGAACGTGACTCAGAAAGGGCGATGCAGGGCTGGCCATAAATATATACCGTACAGGCGCGTGAGTTGCAGAACTCCAGATGTCCAAAGTTAAGGACCACTTGGATCTGAAAGGCCCTCTGTCCTTCAAAGCAGGGCCCCTTAAGCCATGATTTGAATACAGGAAGGTGGCAGCACAATTGTGGATCTTGTCATAATTATGCCAGGCTCTACTGGGAAACAGGATCCTCACTGGACATTAAGAGATTAAACCATGAAAAACAGGTTCTGGAAATAAACAGGTTTAGGGAAATGCTGTGTTGAAGTCCCGCAGGTCTCTTGACCACAGGACTTGTTAGAGGCTCTGATGTGTTCATGGGGTAATTGAAATGCTCATTTTGGAAGTCAGCCCTGTATGATGTTACACACACACACACACACACACACACAAACCAGACTGTGAAAGAATCACAGTGATGTGGATTTTTACTGGAGGTTTCTAGGGTGACCAACAGATGAGGAAGTTAGATCAACCAGCTTGCATCTAAACTTCTTAAAAATCCTCTTTTAGGTTTCCTGGCTGTCCACCTCTACCCCGCAAATTCCCTTTACTACCACCCTCAGCTTGGGCTCCTCATCAGTAAAACTGAAGACTCCTTAGCCAAACTTTTAAGTACTCCTCCCTGAGCCCTGGAGACCCTCAGCTAGCCCCCAAACCTGCACCGTCTCTCCAAAGAAAAAGATGGCATTGTCTTGGGACCCAGAGGACTAGTGTCCTTGGGACACCATGACCTGGAGAAGTGGGTGGGGCGGACGGCCAGAGGGTGTGTGGGAAAGCCTGACAGGTTGCAGAGGGGAGGGCACGCTGGCCTCCCAGAGAGCCACGCGGGGAATGACGGGAACAAAGTCTGACCCAGCGTGGAGGAGCCTGAAGGCTGCACTGTGATACTTGCTGCGAACGTTCAGTGTGATGGTCGCAAGGACAGTTCACCCCTGCGAGCCTCACTTCCCTCATTGGCCAAGTGACACAGATGCCCCCACCACCCCCATTTCACAGAGAAATCAGAGATCCCCTAACCTACGGGGAACGAAACATCCTGAAGGAGTGGATTTGTCAGGCTCTTGGCAGAATACACACGGCACGCTCAGCTCGGTTACCTTGAGGATGTTTTGATACAGGGCATATTTACAAAGGTGTGGGCAGGTATTGGGGAGGACTTGGGCTAGCAGCACCACCAGGCTGCAGGGGTGAGAGGAGGGAGCCACTCTTGGGACCCAGAGCCGGGTCCCTTGGAGAGGGCTGCCTCAGCAGGGGCTGTGGCCTCTGGGTTGAGGGATACAGCCAGCTCATGGCCAGCCCTTGGAAGGGAGCTGGAGATTGCATGTCTGGCTTCTCTCCTCCCTCCCTCCCTCTGAGCCCTGCGCTGGCCCAGCCCGGCCAGCACCAAGGGAGCCCATTCATGCAGCTCCCTGGGCAGAGAGCAGGGCAGGCACAAGGCCATTGCATTTTGCCAACTGTGTTAGTTTCTTGTGGCTGCCGTAACAAATTCCACAAACTGGCGCCTTAAAACAACAGCAGTGCATTCACTCATAGTTCTGTTGGCCAGAAGTTCAAAATCAAGGTGTTGGCAGGGCCGCAGTACCTCTGGAGGCTCCAGGCATTCCTTGGCATATGTCTACACCAGTCCAGTTTCCACCTCACTCTGCAAATCACCTGCTCCTCTGTACCTGTACGAGTCTTGTGTAAAGACGCTTGCGTTGGACTTATAAGCAGCAATTCCAGGGTGATCTCCTTATCTCAAGATCCTTAACTTAATTACATCCGAATGTGATAACATTCACAGGTTCCAGGGATTTGGGGGCCATTGCTCAACCTTCCACATCTGCCCTTTGTTCCTGGTGTGCTGAGACAGAACAGAACCCTCTGTCTCCTGAAGGCCTCTCGGAACGAGGGCTGCCCCTACCTAGCACAGCGAGCTAGCGCTCCTTTGCCCATCTGCTCTAAAAAGATTCTGATCTTCCAGTTGGGAGTAGCAGAGAGGGGTGCACATTTTACTTTGTTTCAAAAAATGATTAACATTATGGCCTGTAGCAAATTCTGTACCTTCCGGGAGCTCTGGTTCACATTTTGAAGATGAAGCAGTGAGATCAAGTGATGTCTCCCGTAGTTTCTAGCCTCTAGAATCCCATTGTGCTGTCAGTCATGCCAGAGGGAGGTCAATAGCTCTCTGGTGTCTTTGCACCCACCACTTCTGGCCCGCGACACAAGTGCCAGCACCGGGAGGTCAGGCTCTGAGCCACGGGCACCTTCAAGCTCTCCAGGCTGCCCTGAGGTTTCCTCGGCCGCCTTCTACGGATCACAAAGAGATGGCCCAAGGAAGACGGTCTGCGTCTGTCACGTAGGACCAAAGCCCCACAGCCTGGGTGCCCTCCCGGGGGGGTCTGACGTGGCCTTTACACTCAGGCATCCTGGCTTAGCTCAGATTTCCAGCCAAGCGATTCTTGAATCCTTTCGTGTGGCAAAGTGTAACAGAGACACCACGACACCTTTTCTAATTGTGTTTTAATTGAAAAGACTTGATTTGATTATAGAAGCCTACACTGTGGTTGAAGGGCTTGTTAAAACATGTATTAAATTGGAAAGATTGCAATGTTGCGCTGTGTAATTATGTAAACAGGCGCATAAACGGAGCCATTTACAGTCAGCGGGGATGCTTCTGCGGTGGCATTGCGGCAAGCTGGCGGCGTTGATCAGTGACAGGTGAATTTATTTTTTTCAAGGACAAACACAAGTTGGTACCACCCTCCCACATCAGCCCGGCCAGCTTTGTCATTTTCTCCTTTTGTGTACATTTTTCCTTGAAATCTTTTGTGATTTTAAGTAGTGTTTCTGTGTCCTCAGGTGTGTATGCATTTCCTATCATTGATAAAGAAAATATTAATAAAATGTGCCACATGGCTAAAATGTTTAGATTTCTCAGCAGCAAAGATGATCCATGAATTTAAAAAAAACAACAAACAAACCCTCGATTCTAGTTTTAAAATAGGAATAGAATGACCTTAACATTCCCTGCGGTTTTAATGAAAGCATCCACTAAATTTACTGAGGATAAAAGAGTAATTTATGTCAAAACCCACGATCCATGCCTTCCCAAAGGACCTGCGATGCTCACCTATCTTTTTTGAACTTCAAAATAAATGAAACATTGATCAGCGATGTCACTGAAACATTACTTCTTGCCCATCACTTGTTCAACCCTGGCCTCTTACAAGGAAACAGGCCCCACAATCATGATTTCCTCCCAGCCTCAAGAAAATAGGAGCCGCAAATGGTCTAGCAGATTACATGCTTCCAGTGCTTCCGAGGGAAGCATTTACTGAGGGGGAAAATTGTTTTAATCTTATAACAACCAAAGAGGAGAGTTTGTAAAAACACAGAACACCTACACATACACTTGATTTTGTTGCATAGGAACACACGGGAACATTTCTTCCCACAAATTCTTCCCACAAACGCACCTGATGCCTCCATGCGGCTGAGAGATCTTGCTGTGGCCCGGGCAGGGGTGGGCGAGCTGGGGAAGTGGGAGGGGCAGGGGAGAGAGGGGTGCAGGGGAGGGTAGTGAGACCACGGCAGAGTTGGCAGGGAAGCCCGGGGACTGAGGGTGAGCACATCTGGTACAGGATGAAGGCTCTCCAGCCCCTTCTGGAAATATGAAACCCATAGGACACTGTGAGCTTTGCTTTCCCAAGGGCCTACCCTCAAATGATAGGACGCTAGAGGAGTTAGGTGCCATGTCCGCCCAAGGCAGACTTTAATGACTTCAAGGCAAACCCAGCCTCGGTTCTCCTTCCCGTTGGTCTCCCTGGCAGAGCTCAACACATTGGGGCATTTTATGAATGTAGCGTTTACAGTCCCCCAAAACAGCACCCGAGCATGCAGATACTTTCACATCTTCAGGAAAGCAGTCCTAGAAATGGCTAGGAGGAGGCAACAGGAGAGAGAAGCACGTGCATCTCCTTTCTGGAGGGAAGACGGAAGGGAGGGAGGGAAGGAGAGAGGGGAAGGCAAGGGAGAGAAATACATGCACACACCCCTCTCCTTTCTGCACTTCCCTCGGCCCCTACCTCGAGCGTATGTATGTTCTTCACACGGTGAACCCTCAGAAAACATTCACCAGCTCCTCCTCAGCACACTGGCATGTGTGCGTGTGTGCGTGTGTGTGTGTGTGTGTGTACTCCTCATGGCACCCGTCTCACCTCCGTGGGGTGAGGCTGCAGCGACAAACATCCCCCCTCCAGTGGCTTGATTTCTGGCCATGCTTGACTTCCTGCCCTTGTTATGTCTGTGGTGGTTGCCGGCGTGCTGTGGCTCTGTCCCCCCCGCCGTGTGTCCTTCATTCTGGGACCCAGACTGAAGGGCTAACCCCTGTCGGGGACATGCAAAGGGAGAAGGGCCACAGAGCTGGTGGAGCCACAGAACGGCTGTTCGGACTTCTGCTCAGACTGGGCAGATCTCGTCCGCCCACGTCCAGCCGAGCCTGACAGTGGGCGGGGAAGGCTCCCCTGACTTCTAGCCTCTCACCGGGAGGGGCGAGCCCGTGGGAGTGGGGGCAGCCTGTCTCCAGCGATTGGCCACTTGGGCTAAGCCGCCCCCTTCTTGCGGCCTGGTGGACTTTGCTGGATTCCTGGGTCGGTCCCTGCACTCTTCTGGGGGTCTCCGGCCACGCCGCCATCGTCTTTTCTGTTCCTGTTGTTATTGCTCTAATTAAAAAAGTAACACGTTCTCACTGCAACGTCTTTCAAACAAAGGGAAAGTGACCCTTTGTCATCCCCGCCAAGAACTTTCCATCCCAGAAGCGATCACCGGGACCTGTTGAGGGTGGACCATTTCAATATTTCCACGCTCACGGAACCACGTACCGTGCATGTGTGTGTATAAGATCTTAAGGAAATGGGATCTTCCCATCCACATACACACTACTGTGTGACCACATCATATGCTTGACAGTGTGTCACAGACATCTCCACATGCTGCCGCCTTGTTCTTCCCACAAGGGCACAGTGTCCCACGGGCGTGGCATCCCGCACTGACTTGTTGCCCTACTCCTGGAGATTTGTTTCCAGTTTTTTTCCTCTGACAACAATGCCGCGAAGAACATTGTGTATGCACATGTACAGGTAGTTTTGTAAGCTGGATTCCTGGAGTGGAATTGCTGGGTGAGTACATGTTACATTTTGCTGGAAACTGCCAGATTGTTCTCCCGAAACAGTCGACGTTCTCCCCAGGGTGGCTTTCGTGCCTTTTTCTGTGCTACTCAGCCCATGCAGTTTTTAAACTTGCCATTTTGAAATAATTTTAAGCTCACGTAGAAGTTGCAAACATAGTACAACCAGTGGTGGTACACATTTTGTACACAGAAAATGGGATAATCCGTGTACCCTTCACCCAGTGTCCCCCAAAGGCAGCTTCTTACATCAGCACAACACAAAGGTCTAAGCCAGGAACTTGGTTTTGGTGCAATACTATTAACTAAACCTTATTGGGATTTTGCTGGTTTTTATATGTACTCTTTTTTTTCTTTTGGCGAATAGCTCTATGATACTTTATCCCATGCATAAATTTGCCACAAAGCTTTTAAACTTAACATGTATTAGGTTTGTTTATAGGGAATACACTTTTTTCTCTGTGCAGTTGATTTTGTGGCTGTTGCATAGCACTTCTGAGCTATTGTAATGGTGGAAATGCTTGACGCTAGATTCAGTGCAAGACAGGCTGTCTGGTTTTTCCGTGTGGGGCGACCAGCTGCTAGCAATTCCCTTTCTCTAACTTTCCTTTGAGCACCCTTGGGATGGGGGCCGTAACACCCAGGACAATCTCCCGACCTTGACAAGAATCAGGTTTCTGCTGCTGGTTAAAATGAAAACTCCAAAGTGAGCTTTCGGTTTGCAGCGTGGTTGATTATTTACACCTGAAAACCTCCCATGGGCGTGCCGTGAAAACTTTATAGGAAATGAATCTTTGAGGAGTAAAACACACCATCTCTTTATATTTAAAAAAGGAAGAAAATTAACGTGAGTGCCTGTGCTTCCTATGTATTTATACTGAGTCCATCCACTTAGAATCAAGCCATTATGAGTCCGTTTGTTCTTGATGAAAGGAACCCAGCATTAGACTGGAAATAGGATGTGTTGAAATCAATTTAGTGTCAACCACGTCAAGCCTTTCTAAAATTGTAGGTTTTACAAAACTTTAAAATATGGCTTGTTTATTTGGTAGAATTTAACTGTGATTCATATCCTTCTGCGACAGACAGAAAGACAGAGAGTCAGAGCAAATTGCAGGCGGGCAGAGTTCCTGGCAAGGAAATGTGGCTTTCGAGGCACCTCTTCTCTGTCGCCTCCTGCCTCGCTCGCTCCTGCCTGCAGGTCTGGTGCGTTAGAAGGGAAATGAGAATTTTTCAAGGCTGCATCTTTAGATGACTCTCTCGCTGTTTGCGTTCAGACAGGGTTTTCATGAGGGCTTGCATTTGAATGGAGAGAGCGTCGGTGCAGAACTGAGACCTATCAGGTGAAGGGCGTCGCTGAGCCCGGGGCACGCTGGGCTGTGGGGCGAGGTGCCAAGCGCCCTGTAATTTACCCCATTTCCTCCAGCCACGAATCCACCCTGAAACAGAGTACAAGGCGACCTTGAGTTTCTTGGTATTGGCTGGCTTTCAAATGAGAAAAGGAGAGAATGAGAAATGCGTGGGGGCACCCAGTGGGTGCTGCAGGGGTTGTTGCAAAGCTGGGGGGTGCTGGGCAGCTCGTGGCTCCCTCTCTTCTGAAGGCTGCCTCAGTTCCCACGGTGGGCGCCAGGGTTCTGCGCTCAGCTGAGACCCCTGCTCTCAGGACACAGCAGGATCTAGGAGCTGGGAGGACTGGAGAACCCCCCAACCTACCTGTCTCATGATGGCAGCCTGTGACTTGGGACAGCCCCTCACCGTGTCTCTGTGAGCTGCCCCAGGGGGGAAGCAGACCTGGGGTTGGGGGAATCAGCTCTCAGAGCTGGGGGAGAGTAGGTGGAAAGGCTGGGGCCACCACGGGAAGCTTTTGTTTCTCTCCAAGGCCAGGGTGTTGCTCAGGGAATGAACTTGGCTAGTACTGAAGCCAGAGACATCCAGAACCTCCACCTGGACCCCTGTCTCAGCAAGGATGCTGTCGCCCACAGTGTGTTGTCTTTCATCTTCCGGAGAAGTGGGGTGCTAGTTCATCCTTTTCCATGGTGGGCATTAGGAAGGAGAGATGGAAGGAGTGCAGGAGGAAGTGGGTTTCCTCATGGTTACCCTGGAGAAAACCAAACCAACTGCAAGAAGAACCCTTCGCCCACCCACTTATCCATTCACCCACTAGAATATAAGCGCCACATAGGGAGATTTCTGTCTATTCTGGTCACTGCTATATTTCTGGCACCTGGGACAGTGCCTGGGCCATAGTAAGTTCTCACTAAATCTTTGTGAATGAAGGGGAGTGAGTCACTCACTGAGCTCCTGCTGCACGTCAGGCACCTGGGGACAGTCAAGCAAACTTGCTCTTGGGGAGAGACAGCCTAGCAATGGTCATCACCGCAGGTGAGCTGCCGGGCAGGTGTGGGATTTGCATGTTTTGAGATTTCCGAAAGATAAGAGGGTTAATATGTTCTCTATTAGGAGCTTCTAATAGTTCCCTTTAAATTGGATCAGGTCTTGTAAGAACAGAGGAACAAGGTCACCCAGTGGAAGGTGGGAAGCTAGACTGTGAACCCGTGTCTCCTGCCTCCAGATGCAATGTTTCATCTACAACCTGGGCCCCAAAGAAGGTGTCTAGTAGATGAAACGACAGAAGCCCCTGCTTTCTGGGAAAAGCCCTAAATAGGTTGGAAGGTGGCTGGAGGAAGCTGTAGACCGCTGAGAGCTGTGCCCATGGCTCTGTGAGGGTGGATGAAGATGAGCCCAGGGTCAGAGCTGGCCACTTGTGTGAGGGTCAAATCCATGCTGAGGAGTGGGAGATGCTTTCAAACCTGGGTCATTGAAACAGGTGTCCTGACAGGCTGTGGGAGGGGCTGGTGAGGCATGGGGCAAGGGTGGCATGGGGCTCAGTGAGTGTCAGCAGCATGGTGGGTGTCTTGCCAGCCGGCCCTGCCTGCTCCTCCCTGCTCACAGCCTAGGCAGCAGAGAACTGTCCCCTATGGGTCAGGCTGGGCAGTGTATTGTCAGGAACCCAAGCAGAGAGAAATGACCCTTGCTTCAAGGTCAGTTCATAGAAGGATTAGATTTTATTCCAAAACAATAATTGAAGAAACAATATGGATTTAGCTCCAGTTCAAAGAGGTGGGCCAATTTTGGAGTGGGTTTAAATTTTACTCTTTAGTGTAGCCTGCACTTAAACCAGAATGTTGATTTGAATTCAGCTGGGTTTTCAGTTCAGCAATTGAATGGAGTCATAGAGCTGGGTGGGACCCTCTGACCCTCTGGGTCAGTGGCTGTCAAATGCTGTGGTTTTGCAGAGTCGGGCCTGGGGGCCATGGGCAGGGCCATTACCCCACTCCTCATCCCATCTCTACCTCGTCCTAGCAGTCCACCTTTGTGTGTTTTCTACACTGAGTTTTGCATGTAAGATTTTGTCTAAAGATGGTGTCTAAAACTCACGCACACATGGCTGATCTGGGCTGTGATCACAGATGAGAAAAGTAGGATTATGAGAGGTTAAGTGAGGGGCATGGCCATGCTAGTGGCTAGTATGGAGACCAATTTGCCCCAGTTTGCCCAGGTTTTTCCTGGTTTTAAAGCTAAAAGCGTCGAGGCCTTTGGACTCCTGCCCTGCCCTGTCCCCCTGCCCCCCCCGTGGGCAAACCAGGACAGTTGGTCACCTTGGTGACTGTATAGTCTTAGAGGACCTACCGTTCACATTGCAGGAAGCCTGGTTAGTAGCCTGATGGTGTCATCCCCACTGACGAACGCCCATGGTGGCTGCACCACGGCATCAGAGCCAAACCCTTCAGCCCGGCTTAGAAGACGCCGCCTGATCTGGTCCCAGCCTCTGCTATGCCTCCCTCCCAAATCACCAAACTTTCCCCACATGGAAGCTACTCAGAAGTTTCCACCGCTTGTCTTTGCCCAAACTGTGCCCTCTGCTGGGAGTGTCCTCCTGTGTGGCTCTGGCTAAAGCCTGCTGTCCCTCTGGTCCTCTGGGAATCCTTCCCCAATGCCAGTCCTTGTAGGGGGTTGATGGAGTTTCCCTCCTTAGTGCTTCAGCCGTGTCAGTGTGTGTCCCTGTAACACTTCTAATTTCAAGTGATTCATGCATGTCTGTCGTCCCCGCTAGGCTCCCGGAGTGAGTGGGAGCACCTAATTCATAGCACCCAGTTGACAAGCAATCTAAGGAACCCAGTGCCTGACTCCTGACTCGTGGGTCCTTCTGCCCAACTTAGACCGTAGCCCTCTGGGGCCAAGGGCGGTGGCCTTGCGGAGGCAGCCCTCAGCAAGGCCCTGTCAGCCCTGTGCACCAGCCAGCGGAGTACGCGGGATTTACACAGACGTGTCCTATTGTGTGTCAGTTAGTGTCCCAGGAGCCCCTCTGCTTAGCAGATGACGAGGGACTTGAGACCGCTGAGTTCTGGGGCGCCAAAGAGAAAGCTGTAGCTCCCCCTGGTGGCCACAGGGAGTCAGCGCTGTCAGCCCGCTGCTGGGGACGGGAAATGCGTCCCGCCCTGGTGGGTTTCACTGCTCGGGGGGGTTTCCTTTGAGGACCTCAGGAAGACTTCCCAAGGGCAGGAATAATTGTTTAGGGACAATAAAAACGTTGCAACGGAGAAGGCCCTAAGTAACTCTGCTAATCATCTCTGAAGAGGGTGGAAAAAAGATGTGGTGTGAGTTTGAAAATGACAGACTGAAAGTTTTTCGGTGTGAAAAGACCTCAAACACCCGAAGATATCACTCTTGTCAAATCATACACACCAATTGCCCTCAGCACAGGACTGTCCTTGGATTGCTCCGTGCTCTCCATCCAAGCAGAAGGCGGGCTGGGTGGAGGGTCTCAGCTCCAGGTGATGCTTCAAGACTGGGCACCTGGCCCCCAAATCTCTGCCTTGTGGCTCAGCGAGGATGCCGCAGAGGCCACAAATGGGCATTTTTCTTTCAGAGTTAAAGGCTTTCGCCCTTTTAAATGAAGCTTCTGGAGAAGGGGCAACATGCTAAGCCCCAGCAGCGGGGCACACCGCTCCATGGTGTGATTGAGTTTGTTTGCATTCGGGCCACCTCTGTTTGGATGGGGACAGGCGCAGGCCTGGGGTAAGGACGGGTTGGGACCCAGAGACTTGGAGCAGCCAGCCCCATGGGCGGGGCAGGGCAGGAAGGGTGTGGAAGGGGAGAGGGGAGCTGCAAAGACCAGCCTTCTCTACCTTTGCTTTGTCCCTGCAGGGTTTGCCATTGGGCTAAAGCTGAATTTTGGAGCCTTAGCTGGATTAGTGTTTCCTAAATTTTAATCATTCAAGTAATATTATTATTATTACTCTAACAACTAACAGGGAGTTCTTGTAAAGTACCAGCGACTGTTCAGATGCCTTACAAATAATATAATTAATTCATGAGTAACAGTGCTATAAAGCAGGAACTATTATAATATTTCCGTTTTAGAAATAAGAATTCATTATAATTTATAAATACTATGCTATTATTTATTTAATATTTTCCTTTGAATTTCATCCTCTTACTAAGTAATTTTATTTTATTTATCTATTTTTAGAAACTGAGTCTCGCTCTGTCACCCATTATGTTAGTGGTTATCCTAGAAATTACAATATTAATTTAATTTATTAAATCTACACCACCTTTATCCTTCTTCTGCACAATATAAGGACCTCAGAACAGTTTAATGTCATTCTCCTTCTCTTGATTTACATGCTATTGTTGTGGTGTCTTTTAATTCTATTTTGTTTTTCTTTAACTCCATGACATTAGCATGTTTATTTAAAATTTGTGCATTTTATTCCTTCTTACATCTTAGATCTTCAAACTTGGAACCCTTTCCTTCTGCCTGAAATTCATCCTTTAGAGTTTCCTTTATTATGGTTTTTCTGGTGGCAAATTCTAGTTTTTGTTGGTTTGAAAATGTCTGTATTTCACCTGTTCTTGAAATATATATTCACTGGGCACAGAATGCTAAGTCGACAAGTTATTTTTCTCTAAGCACTTCAAATGTGTCCTACCATTCTTCTAACTTCCATTCTTGCTGAGAAGAAATCAGCCAGCGGCCAGTGTAGCTATAGTTCTGTTGAAGGTTATCTGTCTTTTCCTTCTGATTGTATTTGAAATCTTCCCTTTGTCTTTGGCATTCAGCATTTTCACTATGAGGTGTCAGGTATAAATTTATTTTTATTTTTCTTGCTTTGGATTTATTGGCTTTAGAACCCAGGAGTTGATAATTTTCATCAGTTCTAGAAGGTTCTCAGCTCTTATGTCTTCTTATATCACCTCTACTTTATCCACTGCCTTTTCCTTCCAGAGCCTTTCACTCTATACTCTTTGTCTCTTAACCTTCTTTCATATTTTCCCATTCTTGAATTCTTATTCCTTGATAGATAATTTATTCAGATCTATTTTCCACTTACTGATTCTTGAGATCTTAACCTTAATTATTATATCTTTCAGTTCTGGACATTTTATTTTATTTTATTTTTTTGAATCTTGGTCTTTCTTTATAGTTTGTTTTCTCCTGCATCTATTTCCAAGCTTGTCTGTTAGTAGCCATAATTGATTTATTGTCTATGACTGTTAATTCCAGAAAAGGAGGGACCTTTCCCGAATTCCTTTTACCAGCACCATCTTTACCCCATGAAGAGGAGAAGAAACACAGGCCTCCACCTCAGGCACCTGGTCCTGCTGCCCTGCTTCCACAGACAACCCTGAAAAGGGTGTCATTTCCTAGGGCAGAATCTCTACCATGCAGCACGTTCAAGGTGGGGCTGGAATTCTGGCTTCTTTTGCATATATTCGCACCTATGTCTCTACGATGAGAAGGAAGCACACGGATTCAATCCGGGCAGAGCAGCTGAAAAGAGGAGGGGTGCTCTGAAGACTTACTGGACACCAAGGAGCCTCTGAAGATATGAGAGTGGGCGGGAGCCTTAAGGAACAAGCTTCAGACAACCCACATGATGGAGGAGGAACCTGAATGAGAGAGTGACTTTGCCACGCTGGGTAGTTGCAGACCTGGGGCTGGGTTTGGGGTTGCCCCACTCACGTGCTTAGATGATCAATGTACAGGCATGTACGTGGCTTCCTGTAGATTAAAATCATGTATGTAAAATTTATTAGCATGGTGCCTGAGACCTAAAATTGTTCGAAAAGTATTTAGGGCCATGATTATTATTCTTGTTAAATTTATTATTATAATATTATACATTCCCAGAAAATCCTGATCTGTTGAGTTAACGTTTCCTAGGTGCCAAGTTGTGGGTCTTTTCAAGAGAACAGGGTTACCTTTTCAAGAGAGCAGGAAGAATTTGGGTATTTTTGCCCCACTAACAGATAAGCTTAGAAACGTGCCTGGGACATGGTGTTTACTTAGCAACACCTGGGGTGGGAGCGAAGGCTGTTTGCTGAGGCAGAAGATCGTGCAGGCAGGGAGGCCACGTGCCTAGGGGAGAGGAAAGGTGAACCCAGCGGGTGCTGGTGGGGGCTGGAGGTGGGAGGTAGTGAATAGGAGATGCCAACCTTTTCTTAGCAATTTTGTTACATCTTGGGGAAAATGCGAGCTGAAGAGGGCCCTATGATGACAACCTGAATTGGGTAAAATTTAAGGATAAGGAATTACTAATTAGTAATAAGGTGGAATCCTTAAGTGTATGAAATGAATAATATGTAGCTAAAAAATAATGATATAGCATTAGGCATTTGAGACATGTGGACTCCAAGCAATTAACCTCTATTCTTCTTCTGAATTGCAGCTGCACTAATTGGCTCCTTTACTCTGACGGGGCCATATTAACCTTTCTGCTTTTCTCTAAAGGAGCAAGTATGTTGGGGAGATGTGCTGCTCCGGTTTGGAGGAAAGGTATTTTTCCTGAATAATAACCTATTTGCAGTTTTTCTCCCAAATTGTTGCATTAAAAAGGTGCTGTCAGATTTTCGTGATAAAGCTCCATCCATGGAAGAGATGATTTAAACACAACTGACCTCAATCCGGAGCAGTTGCGAGAAACAGCGTGTCTGGGCTATTCAAGGGTCAGATGTCCATGTCTTAGCGTCTCATTCGCTCAGCCACACACACTTGCGAGGGCCTGCATGTGCCAGGCCCTGTCCTGGGTGCAGCGGACACAGCACAAGCAAGACAGTCTCCCGCTCTTGTGGAAATTTTATCATAAAAGTGAGGGAAGAACATCAAAGGGAGATAAACACATAGATATTGAATACAGTCTCGGGGCTGTGAAGAAAAAAGAAAACAGGACAATGAGATAGTGCCCGGGAAGGGAAAGTGCCCTTTAAGGCAGGGTAGTCAGGAAGGCTTCTCCGAAGAGGAAACCTGTGAGCTGAGATATGAATGGAGAGAGGGAAAGAGGCTCGTGGCTAGAGGACTGGTATTCCAGGCAGAGGGAACAGCACATGCAAAGGCCCTGGGGCTGGAGTGTGCTTGGAGTGTCAGGCACAGCAAGCTGGCCAGTGTGAGGCCTGAGTGGGCTGAGGGCAGGAAGAGGAGGAAGACATGAGGTTAGAAAGATCGTCAGGGGCCATACTGTGCAGAGCTCCATGGGAGGGCCTTGGCTTGGCTTCCAGCGTGCAGTGAAGCCGCTGGTGAGTGTGAGCAGCGTGTGGTGGACAAGGCTCAAATTGGCTGCTCTGGGGGGAATAGACTGAGGGGAGCAAGGATGACAGTGGCCGCGGAGGTGTAGCCATAAGTGGAAGCAAGACATGAAGGGGGACATCTGGGCATAGATCTGGTGAACCTGACCCATAGTCTGGAGGGAACTTCCAGGAATACAAAGCATGGCCAGAGGTGACGCCCCCCTTACCTGGAAACAGACACCACGTGAACACAGAGCAGTCACGTCGGATTCACTCTGTGACATGCTGATGGTCAATATCATGGATAACGCACCTCTAAAAACTGACCTGGCAGTTCCACGCCTGGGGATTTACCCAGAGGCAGTAATCGGGCAAGTGCACAGTGACTCACACTCAAGCCGCGGCCCTCCCACGGCCCATGGAGCTCTCCACGATACGCCCTGACGGCCTTTCTAACCTCGTGTTCCCAGTAGAAAAATTGTAAACAGCCCGAGTGTTCATCAACAGGGGATGATTTAATTCAGTCGTGGTACATTCAGGCTTTGGAATAAAATCAAGAGGTTAATATTTTTTAAAAATCATGCGATACAGAGGAGAAAAAGTGAAAGGTACCATTTGTGCTCATCCTTCGCCTTCCCAATCCTATTTCCTAAGAGACTTTCTTGAATTCAAGAAGCTTTCCTCCTCAGATACAGGCATATATATTTTTCTATATACATATAGTACATAATATAAATAAAACATATATTTTGGAAGCTAAAATCAGGTAATTATGCATATTATTTTGTAATATAATTCTAATTCATTACATGATACATCTTTGTCACAGCTGCACCAATACATTATAGTAACAGCTGCATAGTATTCCGCTAGGTGGATATATCATAATTGACTCCACCAGTTCACTATTAGTGGATAGTTTCTCTCATTTGTGTGCGTTTATCTGTGGGCATATTTTCACGGGTATAACTTTTGCAATTTAAAACATTAGCAATGATGATGTGGCGTGTATTTATTGTGCTGATGTCCACAATGTATTATTGAGAGGAAAAAAATCAGACTACAAGTTAGTGTGTGTTGCACGGTCCCGTTGCTGTAAATTTGCATATCTGTATGTGTATTTATACAGAGTCTGGAGTGACGCTCATCAAACGCTAATAGGAGCTGTGGATCCCAGCCTGGTAACTGTGGGTGTCTCTTCTTACTGCTTTTCAGTATAATTATTTTTAAGAATGAGAATATATATTTTGGAGGAAAAAACGAAAACTATTTTATTTTGGGGCAAGAGTTAGTTGGGAGCCGATTTTTGCGTTTGGATCTGTACTTTGTAAGTTGAGCCCTTGTTTTCCTTCCAGAATGAAATAGTACTTTGTCCTTCTCCGGTTCTGAACTCGTAAGCGGTAGGATCGTGCACCTGGGCGCAGTTCACCGCCCGCACCACGAGAGGGCGCTGTCGCGGACGCTGTGCGCGCGGCCGCTCCCCCCGCTCGTGGGGTCCGGAGCTGTGCGGCGCGTGCCGTGGTCGGCTCGGCCCGAGTGGAGATGAGGCGTGTGTGCTTTGGCTTCCAGTTTGCACCCGGGCACAGGTATTGTTCCCACCTCTGATTTTGGTGGAGCATGTTAAGATGTACTTTAATGGGCGTGGCGTGGGTGTGGCACGAGGGAGGGATTTGCTTGCAGCGCCCAGCCCCTCGAAGCTCTCCTACCCCGCAGGTGGATGTTGGGGCCAGGTCACTGCCCCGCACACTCACCCCCGACCACGCGGCCTCCTGCCTCCAGGCCTGACCTGCTTCGGAGCGTCCAGGGCGCCCCACGCTGAAGCCGGTTTGGAGCTGCGGGAGGTCCCGCTCCTCACTCCTCGTGACCAGGTGCTCCGCGTCCTATCCCTGCGCTAAGTATTTGCCTGGCCTTCTCTTCCCTCCTTCTCCTCCCTTCTTCTTCTTCTTTCCTATTCTTCTTCCTCCTCCTCCTCCTTCTCCGAAAAAGCAAGACATATTCATGATAAAAAGGAGGACTCAGGTGAAAACCAAGTCTCCCCGCCTCCCACCCCAACCTTCTCCCCTCTTCTCTCGCAAAGGACACAACTGCTAAGAGGTGTTAGAAATGTGTGTCATTCGGAGACTCTGGATGCAGGTGTGCGTGTACACGTTCAAGCCACACCCTGCGCTCCCTTCCTTGCTTGCGTTTACCGGTGATGTTGGAAACCTTCCCCGTGGCTTCACAGGGCGCTGCCTGCCTGTGCTTTTTGCTGACCGCAGGGTATTCTACTTAAGAGGATGTGCCACGCTTGATGTAACCATCCCCTATTGGGGGACGTTGGGCTGTTTCCAATCTCTTGCTTATCAAGAGCAGTGGAAAGTGACTGTCTCGCATACACAGCTTTAAGCACACTGTCGACTAAATTCTTAGAAGTAGAATTGCTGGTTGGAAGGTAGAGGCACTTTTAGCTTTGATCTTCATTGCCACATTGTTCTCCAAAGAACTTTTTAACCCGTCCACGTTCCCACCCAGCATGCATGAGATGCGATCGAAGTTTTTGCCCTTTGCCAATCACACAGGTCACCTGGTTCTCAATCTTGAGTGTGGTCAGAATTACCTGGGGAGCTTTCTAAAAATGCCAATTCCTGGGCCATACTTAGTATCCCGGACCAATTACAGCAGAATCTGACTCGGGTGTGTGTGTGTGTGTGTGTCCGTCCGTCTGTGTCCCCGCAAGGGACTGGGCATTGGCGTTTAACAAATGTCCCCCCCAGAGTCTGATGGGCAGGTACGGGTGAACAACTATTGAGACAGCTGAAAAATATCTCATTGATGTAAACTTATATTTCTTTAATTGTAACGGAGAATGAACATGTTTCTGTGAGAAGAGTGATTTAGACATTGCTTGGATCATAGACCCCTTTGAGATTCTGACAAAAGCACTGGATCTTTTTTCCAGAAAAATGTGTGCACACAAACATGTGCCTCAATTTAAGTAATCACAGCCCCTGGGAGCTGCTCTTCAGACCTCCCCCGGGGCCCCAAGCCCAGGTTAAGGATGAGCCCAGGGCAGTTCTGGCCCTTTCCCACCTGCGCCCACCCCCACGCCCCCCAAGCCCTAAGGGGTCCCCCCGGAACCCCCCCTGGACCTGGCCGAGCCCTGGCCCCCACATTGCACCCCCACTGCTGAGATCCACTGGAAGTCTCTTCTCCAGAACCCCTCTGTCACCTGCAGGATAACCTGAGAGGCTCCGTGTGGGGCTTCTCTGATGCCAGCCTCGCAGGTGAACCTCAAAGTGTTATAAAGATTGGAGCAAACAATTGGGAGTTAACTCAGCAGAGGCCCGGTAATATGGGCAAATGAGTTTGGATGTGTCCCAGGGCCACAAGAGATCTAAGCAGAGGAGGATATTAGAGCACTCTGGCAGGGTCTGGGCAGGGCAGTGGGGTTGGCCTGTAGTCCGTGGTCAGGGGAAGGGAGGGGAGGAGGAGGGACAGACTGAATCTCAGGGTATTAAGGCAGGGGGGCAGGAGGGCTCAGTGGGGAAGGGCAGGTCCAGTGGGCACCTGGCTTCTGGTTGGGGCGACCAGTAGATGGTGGAGGCCATACCCTGGGGAGGGAGGGGTGACGATGCTCAGAGGGCAGGTGGACATTTGTGTGTGTGTGTGTCAGGGAGAGAGGGAGAGAGGGAAAGGGAGAGATAGAGAGACCATGAACAGTAGAGTGTGGGTGGACAGCGCAACACAAGTGCACACTTCCCGAAGGCTGGGGCGAGAGTGGGGTTGTGGGTGGGCACCTGCTGACACCTGCGTTGAAGAGGAGTTTTAGAAGGAGAACCAAGGAGGCAGGCAGGGGTCTGGGTGGGGGGCAGCAGTCCTGGAGCTGAGGGTGGAGAGTCAGGCAGGACCCCTGATTTGCCACCCTCTGCCCTGGTGCCACGATCTGCCAGTAGCCAGGCCTGCCCCGGCTCATGACTCTCTCCATGTGTGCTGTTGCCACCTCCCCGGCAGATCTGGGCCTGGCCCGTTCATCCTTCCTCCCATAGCAGCACTAGGCTGTGGCGGCTGGCTGGTGCCTGGGCAAGACAGCAGTCCCTGCCTGCGCTCCAGAGTCCACACGCCCTCCCTCTCCCCTCCCTGAGGCTTCGAACATTCTAATGATGGCAGGGGTAGGATGGGGGAGGAGGGGAAATGAAGGGATCAAGGCCAGCTCAGAGATGGGACACAATGAGGGTTCAGGACACCTCTCCCCAAAGCCAGGAAAATGTCTCCTCTCGAATCCGGGCTCCAGGGCATTCTATTGGTCCTCAGTTAGTTAGGAGTGTCTGGGTCAGGACTACCAGGCACTCATCTCGAGTCAGTGTAAGCAAAGGGGGACTTGTTTTTAGGGCGTGGTGTGGAGAGGAAGGCAGGACAGGGCCTCTCTGGCCTCCCCTGTTGGCTCCTGCCTGGGAGCGGCTCCCACCCTCTGCCTCTAGACACTTGAGCTTGGCAGCTCCAGGCCGGACTGCAGGTTCAGCCCGCACAGAGAGACTGTGTTGATTTCTGCTTATCTCATCCGAAGTCAGAGATTCCGAGGAAGGGACTCACTGGCCCGGCTCAGTCAGGGACTCGCTCAGCCCTTCAGCGGGGGCCAGAAGCACAAGTGCCTGAGGGCAACCACGTGGTGGGAGGGGTAGGAGAATTCTTGCTGAAGGAGTGCTGGGGAGACAGTTTCATAAGTATCAACCCCAGGCTAAACTTGACTTTCCAAACTTACTTGTTACAAATGCATTCATTCATTCAACAAACATTTATTGAGCACCGGCAGAAGAATCCAGGCACTACTGTAAGTGCTGGGCTTAGAGTCCAAGGCCGATGGCATTATCGCTGTAGTGGGAAGAGAAACACTCTAGTGGGAAGAGGAAGGCCAGAAACCAATACGTGAAAAATATCAAGACGTGGGAAATGCTCTGGAACAAGGAAATGGGGCGGTGGACTGTAGCAACCGCTCAGAGACTCTTTACGCTGCCACGTGAATGACAAGGAGCCACCTGGGGAAGAGGGACCTGGCCTGGAGAGACAAACATCACTTCCGCCGCCATCCATTGACCAGAGCGGGGTACGTGGCCCTGACCTGACCACCGGGAGGCTGGGGAACGTGGACTTCCTGTGTGCCCAGGAAGAGGAAGTGGATTGGCAGACACGTGGCCAACCTCCGCCCCGCTCAGCGCCTGCTTCCCCAGGGGGCCACCACTGTAATCAGGTCCTGATGTGTCCTTCCAGTGGGATCTTAGGACTCTATAAACAAATATATATGTAATTATATAATTTTAAAAACCAGAAGTGGTACTATACCATACACATTATTCTGTTACTTGCTTTTTTCCCCCCACTTAAGAATATATTATCGACACCATCGGAGGTTTTTAATCTGGGAAATAATGTGCTCCAATTTATATTTTACAAAGCTCCCCCTGGCTAGTGGGAGAAGATGGATGGGGAGGGGGGCACTGGGGCAGGAGACTGGTTAGGAGGCTGTTGCAGCTGCCACGTTTGACAGGCCATGGCTCTTTCTCTGTGAGCAGCCTGTGCTCCGGCCACGTCCACCCACGGGCGCATTCAGTTGGTGTTTGACACTCAGTAATCGTGTGCAGACCCTGGGCCACACTGTGGGCTGCATGAGTCAGACCCCACGCCTCTCCCCACTCGGTGTGCCCCGAACCACACTGCCGCAGGCTCTGCCGGGCTCAAGCCACACCTTCCCCACCAGGCTCCGATGCTGCTGACCCCTTCGCACCCTTCAGACATGTCTCCAAGGTCACCTCCGCATCAAATCCTCTCCTGATCCCCACAACACCCCATGGGGGCTGTGGAAAGAGGGACCTGGGTTGGAGGTGTCTCAGCCCCTGCACTTCCCAGCTGTACTTCCCTGAGCAATGACCTAGGCCTTCTGAGCCTCAGCTTGCTCATCTGTGCACTGGGCGTGATTGGTGTGTATTTCACACGTTGCATGTGTGGATTACGTGGGAGGGTCACGGCATCCTCTGGGCAGCGACATTCCTCTTCCCCCACATTGGAGCCCCATCTGGCTCTATGGGGTTACTTCTAAGGCTTTCAGTACCCACTCCTTGAGGGTGACCCTGTGTCCTCCTGGACTTTGGAGGAAGAGGACACAGTGTCTACTCAGTGATTTTGTTGAAACACACACTGTGAGTCCACCACCCAGCTTAAGATGTAGAATATCATCCACACCTGTGAATCTGCCCGTGTAGCCTTGGCGATCCCCTCCACTCCCGCCATCAGGGAGCCACTGTTCTGAATAGTGTGTTATTTATTCCTTTGTTTTTGAAAAATAGTTGCTGGCATACGCGTGATCCTTACCTGAACAATCTGCTTAGTTTTGCTGGGTTGGAGCTTTTTGAGAGTGGTGTCGCGTAGTGCATATTCTTCTGTGACTTGCTTTCCTTTTCCTGCACATCACAACCCCGGTTGCTGTGTGTACCTGTAGCTCCTTCCTTTGCAATGATACTGTTCCAGTGGGCGACTGTGCCACAATGTATTAATTCATTCTCTAGTCAAAGGACATCTTGTTTTTTTTTTCTGGATTTTGGCCGTTTTGGAAAGTGCTGCCGTGAGCTTTCTTGTACATGCTGCCTGGCAGACAGGCATGAGGTTACGCTAAGAGTGGAATTACTGTGCCATAGGTCACATGTCTCCAGCTTGTCAGAGATTGCCAACTTTCTCTCCAAAACCGCTGAATTAGTTACCTTCTTTGCAGTTCTGCAAAAGATCCCTAGTGCTCACCCACGTCTTCCCCAGCCCTTGCGATTGTCACCTTCCTTAATTTTTGCCCATCCGGTGGGTACAAAATTGCGTCTTCTTATGTTCTCACCATGCATTTTCCAGGTCACAGCTGAGGTTGAGCATCTCTACAAATGTCTCTTCACCCTTCCTGTGGCCTCTTTTGTGAAGCTCCCAGCCACTGTTTTTCCTCTTTTTTTTTTGTTTAAAATTGCGTTGTCTTTTTAAGATTGATTTGTAGGAGAGTTTTTATTCATCCTGGATACAAGCCCTTTGCCAGTTATAGGTGTAAGAAATATCATCTCCCAGTTTGGCACTTCCTTTTTACTATCTTGGTGGAGTCTTTTGATGCATGTTATATTCTTAATTTGAACATCATAGAATGCATCAGTCTTCTCTTTTATACTCTGCATGTTGGGAGAAATCCTTTCTTTGTTGAGTCAGATTCAATAAGTGGCCCTCGGGACCCCTGAGCAGGCGCAGCACAGGCGGCTTAGGACCACCAGGACAGGCTGAGCCCACCGCGGCCCTGGGGGTGCTGGCGTGGCTGACAGCTGGGAGATTCATTAAAACCGGAGTGAGGCGAGAGAATGATGGGAGAGAGGCTGAGTGCTTTGAATTTGATCCTTTTAGCAACAATTAAGCAATCACTGCGGACAGGGCAGAGGGAGAGACTTCCTGTGAGCTGGAGACAGGCTGCAGGAGAGGACGCCCTTGGCCTAACCTTGGACCCGCTGAGGCCACACTCTGGTGCTTCCCCCCCCCCGCCCCCCTCCCCTTTGCCCTTTATTGAGACACGTCATTGAGAGGCGCTTCCTCTGGCAAGGGTAAACTACAGAGACCCAGGAGAGCGTCTGAGCATGTGCAGTGCAAAGTCTCTCAGGGCCCAGGAGTGGCATTAATAATAACGATGGTGATAACTGTTGCACTGACTGGGTAGTGGACAGAGGGCAGCCCAGAGCCCGGGTTCTTAACGGATCAGGACTCAAAGGGTCAGTGAACTTGGATGGGAAGACGTTTATGTCCTCATTGTCATGAATCTCTGGCTGAAATTTAGCATTCCCTTCAATTACAAATGTAGGCGACAAACCTGTGTTAGCAATGCCTGTGACTTGTCATCCCTAGATATCACAGGTGTTTTTACATCACATTATTTTTCTTGTAGATATTTTGAAATATCTACTTCAAAATTATGGTTGTTATATGCTTGTACTGGATTTTTGTTATTTAATGTCTTAATGAAGAAACACATCACGATTTGAAAACGTATTTGATAATCATATTGACAAATAGGTTACTTGGTATTTCTGTGTGGTTTATCTTATGCACTTAAAAACATCATTCTGAGGAGAATTCACTGATTTCCTCAGATGACCAAAGGGTCCAGGAATTGTGGAAGGTTGAAAATCAGATGCTGGGGTGAGGACCCTTCTCCCGCGGGGAAGCCGCTAAATCTTGTGTTCTCAGACAAGCCCAGAGTGGGGTGGGGACGGAGGAGACAGGTGTGCGATGGTGCTTTGCAGATGTGACAGGAATTACCGCTGTTCTAGTCATCCGTGCTGGGCAGTTTCTGTGGATGACACGGATCCCTACGCTCTGGGTGAGAACGAGTTGGTGCTGAAACAGCTTGCTCTGGTCTATCGGTGGTCTCTCACTTAGGGTCTGCCTGGGCGTCTGCCTTCTCTCAGTACATCTAAGCCCCGTGGGGCAGGCTAGCACCTGTCCGTGTTCTGGGGGAATGGGCTGCGGCAGCCCTAGTGGGGAGTACTGAGGGCCCACCTGGAGGGGGTGGGCGTCGGGGGTGCTATGAGAATGTGATGCTCAAAGCCCTTCGGATCCCATCTTTCCTTGCCGGCTCCTCTTCCCTGGCCACACAGCCCCTGCCCTGTGTCCCACCCACGTTGGGCTCTGTGCCATTCTCCAACATGCCCCACATTTCCCAATTTCTGGAACTTCGCTCACTGTCTCCCATCAGGAGATGGTATCAGTCAGGATAGATGAAGTAAAGCTCTGGGAACCGACAACCCCCAGAGTCTGTCGTGGGCTGGGTGCAGCTCTGACCCAGGTCGTCTTTCTCTGGGCACCGGGCCTTTCCAGTCTCGGGCAGGAAAGCAAGAACGTGGTGACCAGGTTCTGAGTTTCACCTGCCCTCGCGTCTCACTGGGCAGGAGCCACGTGGCCACATCTGAGTCCAGAGGAGCAGGGATGCGGTTCTCTCTGAGGGAGGGACCGCCACCCAGAGGCACCCCGCCCTCACCTCTCCATCCCTGTCAGGGAAACGCCATCCTCCCTCCGGACTCAGCTGCCGCCCCACCTTGCCCTGGTCTCTGGTGGGGATTTATCTCTCCTCCCCTGGACTCTCGTGTTTGGTTTGTGCATCCAGATCCATTTCAGGTCTAAATCGTGCTGGACCTTTAGTGTCGGCAGGTGGCCACTCAGCTGTTACCTGTTTGTACGCCCCCCTGCCCCCAGCCCCTGAAGGTCGTCCATGAGGTGGTGGCCTGTGATGTTGCAAAGGGAAGCAACAGCTGCTGAAGGCCCTGGGATGGCTTTGAAACCACGTGCCATCGTGATGGTGGTTGGTTGGAAAACTGAAGGACGTTTTGTTGCCTCACTTGAAAGGAGTTCATTGACCTGCACCAGAATTAAGTGTCTTTGTGACCCAAGGGCAGATGGACCCTTCCATTCTGCCATGGGCTTTCTGATGAAGCCCAAGCCTGAGTTATGGGAATTATGGGGCAAGAATCTCTTGTCCATGTGTCGACAGGACCACGCAAAGCTGCAGTCAGAGTGCAGCTCCTTTGAACTGGGTTCCTAAGGGTGCAGAACCTGCTTCGAAGAACTTCCTCCTTGGAACCTCCTATGTGAGATCTGCTGTTAGAGCGCCACCTCGAGGCTGCAGTGGGAGTACTCAGTGCCCAGTCATCCTTTTCGAATTAACTGTGTTGGGAAAGATTCAGCGCATTTGGTGGTGGGGGAGGGGGTGAACCTACTAGCAATCGCAAAAGCATGTGCATATTTAAAGGTTCTGT
Organism: Propithecus coquereli; assembly: GCF_000956105.1. Taxonomy (NCBI): domain Eukaryota; kingdom Metazoa; phylum Chordata; class Mammalia; order Primates; family Indriidae; genus Propithecus; species Propithecus coquereli. The sequence continues at coordinate 6,848,261 of NW_012142634.1, forward strand.
TGTTCTTGGGGCTAGTGTCAGGGGCATGCTCTTCCCTTTGCCAGCCTGCTGTGGCCCACTGAGGCACAGCCCGGAATGTTTTGGAGCCGGCTGGTAGCAGCTCCCAGGAGCCAGTTGTTAAATTTGCAGGAATTTTGTGAGCCAGTTGTTAAGCACAGCCGTTATTAAAAATTAAATGATAGAATATTACAATTGAATAAATTATATTCAAACCAAAGTTAATAACAAAAACTCAGCACTTTCTAATTATCTTTGTGCATTTGACTGTCATCCACGCACTCGAGGTTATTAATGTCTATCGTAGCTCTGTGATGGAAATGCTGCATAATCGTGCGCATCTCTTTCCAACTCCGTATTTGTCGGTAGCTTAAAGTGGGCTGCCGTGTTGGGAATATGGGCACCATGGAAGTCTGCAAATATCCCTGTGTGGTCTGGGCACGAGGATGCCTGAGCCACGGGCAAGGGTGCAGGGAACCGGGTGCAAGGGTGGAGGGAAGGAGGAGGGAGAGGCCAGCGGCTGCTCTGTGGCTCTGGCCGCCGGAGGACTCCTAATATTTGAAAAATGCCGATTTTGCAAAAAACACACAACAATAATTGTTCTAAAAGTTACTGTTTTTAATTAATAACTCTTTCATTATTTTGATTATTTTGGCCGCTTGTCGGTGTGGCAGGCCGTGCCTGAGCTGCTCGTAGAAAGTGCCGCAGAGGGCGTACGTGGGAAGGACTGCAGTGCAGCCTGGATGCGGGGAGAGGCCCAGGGCCGCTCAGCAGGAATTTAACCCCTGGGTGGTGAGGAGGTGGGGACCAGAGGGAGCCAGTCCAAGCTCCGTGGCCCTCCAGCCTGGCGTCATCTCTCACCACTTGGATGTCAGAGAACAGCCCCCTGGGATAAACAGAGCGACTGGTCCCCCCAGAGGCTTCCTGAGCTCCTGTTTGTCCTTTGCATTGCTGCCTTGATGCTTTGGGAATAAATCAAATTAAAAGCAAACTTGGACCAAGTCCCAGTTGTCAATGTCGCCCATTCTTGAACCCAGTCCGGGTTCCTAGTACAGACGTTAAGCATTTTCTATGATGCTTCGCATCCCTAAATTACCATACTTGCATCACACTTGTAAAGATATCTGTATAAAATAAATGCATTCCTAAATAGTGTTTCTGATTCTCACTAAATAAGATTACATTAATTCCATGCTGTACTAGTTTTTAGAGTTTTAAGCATCATGTATGGAGTTAACAATTTTGAAAAATGAAACTCATGTATTTTTAATTGTCCTTACATTAGCATGCCCTGTGGCATCCATTGAGTCAATAGCATAAGTACTTCAGGGAAGAGATAGGTTTCTGCTAGAGTCATAAATTCATTGCTTAGTGTTGGCAATGAAATTAGACTTTGTTTTGTCTCCTTGGCAAAGCAATAGTCTTTGTTAAGAAATCAAAAGTTTTTCTAAATTCCAGTGCTTCCCTCTAACTATGAAGCATCAGTCCTGGCTGAGTTTGAGTGTAGAGTTTTACTATGAGCCACAGATAGGAAGAATTCAGGATACAGTGGAAGCGACCGGCCCAGGAGGCAGGAAGGCGGAGAAGGCATTCCGCCCTGGCTGGGAGAGGCTTGGGGAGATCAGACCTGCAGACGGAAGTGGCCAAAAGCTGGGGAGAAGCTGGAGAGAAATCCCGAGGCAGAGGGAGGTGTCCAAGTAGACAGGCCCGAGACACTGCTGCCAGTTGTCCACCCATGAGACCTGCCTGTGTCCTACAGAAGTCCCAGGTGTGGGGCACAAAGATATTGAGACAGGGAAGGGAGGTGAGGTGGCCCATGAGGACAGGGACCTGGGAGCCAGGCACAGTGGTGCTTGTCTCGGGTAATGGGGGCACTTGAGGGCCGGGAAGGGGGCAGTCACTTCAGCAGGGCAGAGATGAGTGGGATGTGTCACTGAACTGGAGGTCAGAGAGGACAGCAGGTGGACCCGAAGCCTCTCACCCACCACCACCCTGAGGCCACATTAACTTCGTTTGTGGCAGTCAGCTGCCCCCAGTCTAGTCCTTGGTGGAGTCAGCACGTAAGAGGGTCTGTCCCGGGCTGAAGACCACAGCAGAAATCACAGCTGCATGGCCCAGGAGCCCTTTCCAGAAGTTACTGACAAGAGCTGCCACAGCCAGAGAGGCCTCGGGGGCTGCAGGGTTAGGTTGTTGCCTCAGGGAGAGGTTGGGAACAGGTTTGAAATCTCCCTAGTACGTCAGTGCCCTGATGTCCCCAAGTCCTCTGGCCTTCTGGCCTCAGCTTTTCCCTCAGTAAGCAAGTGAGATGGCCCCAGTGCCATCCCACCCTCCCAAGCACCGAGGGAAGTCAGGGCTCAGCCAGCGTTCCTGTGGGGAGAGAAGGAAGGTCCTTGCTTCATCTCCTCTGTCGGGTGCCCTGAAAGTCCAGTGTCATAGGCCATCAGCAGGGACAGACTTGTCCTGAAGACTTGGGGAAAAGGTGAACTAATACAGAACAGAGCAGGAAATAACTTCTTGGTTACGTTAGATTTCCTGTTTCTAGAAAATATCGTGGCCATTTCCAGCTACAGAGCCTCCCTCCTCAGGCTGCCCATTGGCTGGCCCCCACCTCCCTCCGGGGCTCTGTGGCAGAGAAGACCTGGGGTGACAGAGCTGGCTTTGGAGCCCGGTAGGCAGGATCTCAGACCCCAGGCTCCCTACTCACTGGCTGTGCGGCCCTGGGACTAGCCCTTTCTGGCCCTCAGTTCATTCGTCTGTGAAGTGGGCTTGTGAGGCCTCCTTTGCAGGTGTGCGTTGGGGCGATGGCTGACGGGGAGGTGGCTGAGTTAAGGGACGCGCACATTCCTGGCACAGAGCGAGGACTCAGTGTAAATGGCAGCAATTGCTATATTGGCTTCTGGCCCAGGCCCTTGAGGGGACCTGTGCCAGGCTTTGGGGAGGACACTGATGAAGAGTGAATCAGCAGAGACAGCCACAGGGTATGCGGGAGGGAGCAAAGGGGTGCTGGGGTCCCCCAGAGGAGCAGCGCAGTTGGGTGTGGCAGCGGGTGGGGAGAACCGCTGGGCCGTGCTTCACGGGAGGGGTGGAGGGTCTTGCTGGGAAGCTGGCTGCGGCTGCGGTGGCCTGCGGTCCTGAGGGAGGGAGGTGGGAATGGCGGGAGGGCAGCTGGCCCCATGCAGTGGGCAGTGCCTCCAACACTAGCAGCAGGTGTGAGGCAGGGCCCTCAGGGGCCGGGGCCAGGCAGGGGCCTCAAGGCTGTCGAGGCTGCAGGGTGGAGTTGGGTGTAGAGTTTCTGGTTCAGCAGATCTGCGCTGGGGCCTGAGAATTTGCATTTCTGTTAAGTTCCCAGAGATGTTTATGCTGCTGGTCCAGGGACCACATTTCGAGAACCAATGACCTGGGTTTTGGTCCAGTATCTCCTGGGATCCTCACAGGGTGCTCTATGGCAAATATTTAAAAAAATAGGTGCCACAGAGCATGTCACTCCTCCCGTATGTCCCTCCTCCCCTATGACACTCCCATGATCAGAGAGGGTAAGTAACCTGCCCAAGGTCACTCAGCTGAAGGGCGGTAGAGTCATAACTTTCAGTTAGATCTGCTGGCTCAAAGTCTTCCACTCCTTCATGTGATAAAGACCATCATCATCATCATTGTCACCATCATCATGGACACTGTGAGCTCCCTGTGGGCTGTTTCGCAGCTTTGCCCTTGTCCAGGGCCAGGGAACAGCAGGGCTTCTTAACTGTCCACTGAGTGGAGTCCCGTCCTGGGGCCAGTGAGTGGGAACGACTTTCCTAGGCTGCATTGGCAGCCCTTGGCCGAGACACCCCCAAGAGCTTGGCAGCTTGGCCAGGGCATAAGGAGGAGAAGAGCTTGTTTGTTTGCTGTTTATATCAGTAGAGGTGGGGAGGCCATGGGCTGGGGCTAGGTTCAGAGGTGACAGAGGGAAGTGGGATGGCAACCTCGTCGTGCTACCTTCTGCAAACCCCCTGGGTGCAGGGAAGGCCATTCTCGCTCTCCAGGCTGGCTCTGAGCAAGACGCAGCTCCCAGGCCTCCTGCCCTGTCTGCCGGTGGTCCTGGAGCAGAGCTGAGGTTTCTGAGAAGGAAAATGCTTTCTGTTATTTGTGCGCGGGGCTTGCTTTTGGACCACTGTGAGCTGCTCAGCTGACTGAAGCCTTCGCTCATTCGCAGAGCCTCATGCCAGGCCTGAAGTTCATCCTGGGCTTCTTGTGGGGCTGGGGAAATGCACGGGCCCAGGCCGGCCTGCTCTTGCCTTGCTGGGACCTCAGCTGCTGTGCAGAGGACAAGGAGCAGGGGAAAGGAGGGCTCAGGGCAGGGGGTGACAGGAGCAGCTGGGACTGGAGGTGTTTGAGGGAGCCTTGGCCAGGGGCCTTGGTCCTGGCTGGAGTGAGTCCCTTCTCTGAACAATTGCCGGCCTCTCTAGAACGGAGGTCGTAGAGCCCAGGGACAGCTTTGGGCCCCGTTTGCTCTCCTGCCTTCTAGCTGTGATTTCACCTCTCTGGGTCTCAGTTCTAACATCTGCAAAAGGGCTGTAGCAGACGTCCCCTGAAAGTGTCTTCAGTAGACAAAGCA
>NW_012142635.1:0-606 GCF_000956105.1 Propithecus coquereli
AATTTTAAAAAATTAACATTATGATGACTTTTTTTGATTAAAAACAATCTACTAAGGAAGACTTTTTGATAAAACAAATCACAGGAAACACATCAGCGACTTTGAAACTGGCCATTTTGAATGATGTAAAAATGGCTTCCTAGGTTGCAGTCACCATCCAGGGTGACAGTTAGGACATCCTTCACCTCTGCTCAGTGAGGACCTTCTGAAGACAGAAAGCTTGTTTATACTACTTTCAGGCTATATGAATATTCTCCATGGAATTAGAAACAAATATGAATTGTCCTTTAAAAGTTAATTTTAAAATAAGCAACAACTTACTGTTAATAGAACAGAATCATGTCTTTGAGAGCAGAATGTGTCCTGGGACAGTAAGATCAGTTAGATTTGAGTAATGTGTGATGGACTATACTGACATATATAAGGAAGAATGTGAACCAATAGGGTCTTGATCAGCAAAGGCTGCACAGAAGACAAGGGGAGCCACAGAGGAAGTGAGGCTACGGTCCCATTAGGTGGTGCCTGTCGACAGGGAGCTTTGTCAAGGAGTTAATAGTAGGTTCCCATTGGTGGGGCCATCACCAATGCACGGGTGGATGGAGTCTC
>NW_012142635.1:5262-6575 GCF_000956105.1 Propithecus coquereli
TGTCTTGATTTTCGTGATTTATAATGTAAAGGTAAAACAGCATGATGGAAGACAGCATGTGGTACTATTCCTCATACAATATAGGAAGAAACTGAGTCCCTCTTAATACCGAAAAAAGGTCAGAGCACTTTGACAGCTTATATATAATTATATATGAATGTAATGGATATGTGAGCAAATATACAGTTATACATAAGTAAAATTTTCCAGCTGTTCAGTGCATAAATGGAAATAACAAAACTAGCAAAGGTTGGAAATATTATATGATGACACTCATTTCCAATGAATACTTATTACTTGAGTATTTTGGGTTTGATAGCACATTCTTCTCAGCACCATGTAGACTAGTTTATGTAAGCAAATAGAAGAAGATAAGAAGATAACATAACCTCTCAACCTGGTTATATGACGAGAGAGAATATCTGTATAATTCGTTAATCAAAAGGAAAAGCAAAACCACTAGAATCCTATTTGTTGTGCATTTGTTTCCTACAAACACATCTTCTGTTCGGTGGTCTTCTACGAATCATTAAATAATTTGAACAATGTAGGGATCAAATGAGCATAAATCAGCTGGTGACAGGAATGAGAAAGGTCTGTAAAACAGGAAAAGCTTATTTAAAGATTCATGTATTTTTCAATGTCAGAAAAGGCTTGTCCAAGGTGAAACCAACTCTGAAACTGCATGTGCTAGATGCAGTTTTTAGAAACCTGGCACTAGAAAATTGAGCCTAAGTAGATGAAAAATTACTGGCACATTTATTTTTTTATATAGCATTTCCCTAAAACCATAAGGATACTACAAAATAAAATGCAGATGTTAACAGAAAATACAAAAAAAATAAATAGGCAACTGAATTGGAAATAACTCTAAGATCAAGTTGATTTACAATTTATGCTTTATCAAAACGTCTGTTTGGTGACGACTAAATAATACAAGTTGATATAGATCCATGAATTTGGGGTGCAAAGAGAACAAAGAGAACACCTTTGAAGAAAAATGTGGTACAAGAAAAATCAGACCTCAGGCAAAATGCAATTAGAAAAATATGCAAATAATCATTAAACTGCATAACTTTCTTTATATACAGTAGAAAATAATGATCGCATTCTCATTAAGAATAGGTGTCTTAGTCTGAGTTGTTATAACAGGATACCATAGACCGAGTGGCTTAAACCAGCAGTCCCCAGTGTTTCTGGCACCAGGGACCATTTTCATGGAAAATACTTTTTTCACAGACTGGGTGGGGGGGATGCTTTTTGGGGATGATTCTAGAGCATTACATTTATTGTGTACTTTATTTATATTATTA
>NW_012142635.1:6625-8123 GCF_000956105.1 Propithecus coquereli
TCATGGCCATCTGGTCACATAACTTTTTCCATATCTTTACCCTGCTGTGACACTGCAGAGTGGCCACAGGCAAAAGAAACAACAGCAGCCAAACACTCATTTTCATTTAACTGGTTCTTGTTTTTCTGCCAATATAGTGGAACACCTTGAAACTGGGAATTCCCTGCAATGGTATGTGGCCATATTTCCTTATAAATATGCCTCTCTTCCACAAAAGTAATGCATTTTTAAATAAATCAAAAGGACAAAGTTGGTCTTTATGAAAGACTAATTAGAACAATGAATTGAAGAGGGTTTGCCATGTATCTAATATACATGTCATAAATTTTAATAAATTATCTTGTTTAATCCTACAATAATAAATAAACTTGACACCCAAAATTCTGAGATCTAAGGATATAGAAATAAGTCTTTGGTCAATAATCAGAGAATATATAGTCCTCTTCAGAAAACATGGAATCTTTAAAAAACTAGCTACATAATAAATCATAGTGCATGTCTCTAGAATTTCCAAGAGTATCTCTGACTATAGCGCAATTACATTAGAAATCAAAAATAAACATTGGTGCGTGTTTGTGCATGTTTGCAGCAAATTTTTAAAAATCACTTTTAAATAGCACCTAGACTAATAAAACATTATCACTGATATCAGAAGACACTGAACATAACTAAACATTAATGAAAGTATTATATAGCAAAACTTACAGAATATGGCTAAAGAGGATCTTTAGGTGAAATTTATAGCTTTAAATACTTATATTAAAAATAAAGAATAAAATATCAGGTGAGCATTCATCTAAGGAGTAACAAAAAGAAAGGAAAAGTACATAAAAAGAAGGCAGAAAAAAGGAAATTATGAAAAAAGGTAGATTCTAACGAAATAGAAAACATGAGGAGGGCAGTGAATCCAAGAACTTGTTCTTTGGAAAGATAAGAGACTCAGATCTCTGTTGAGATAGATAAAGAAAAAATGGAGAAGACTCAAGTAGAGGCAAAATTTTAGATTCATTCCAGATTTAAAAAATAATGAGAATGCTATGAAAAACATTATGCCAAAGTTTAGAAACTAAATGAAATGAACAAAACTATAGATTGTGATACCAATTCTACATCCTGTTCAATGCCTAAATAGCAGTGTTACACTAATTGCCTCTAAAATAATGATCGTGATTCTAGGTATCGAGGAGATGCTGAGCAAAATTCTTGACGAAATTTGAAAGGACCTTTGCCATGTACCTCAAATAATTCTCACAAATAATATTTTGAGGATAATAAGTAGTGCAGAATCAAATATCACCAACTATTTAAGGAGAGGGAATGAAAGCCAACATAAATAGGGTAGCAAATACTCTTCAAGTACTGAGAGGATCAGATACAGATTACAATGTATTTTCAGACAAACAAAAATCAAGAGACCATAACTAGAGGAAATTCTTAAGGATTTGGTTTCCTTCTGAGATTCTAAAAGGAATAGTTAGCAAAGCAAAAAGTAAAAAAA
>NW_012142635.1:17948-19591 GCF_000956105.1 Propithecus coquereli
CATAAAGTTTGGAATAGATGGGGACACAACTGAAGCTGTAAATCTAGTTTATGTTTTTCATTCTCAGTAACATTTACACAGCAGGCAACTGGTTAAGTATCTCTCGGGGGTCTTTAAAATGAAAGTAGAAGCTTTATTAACTCCTTTCCCACTGTTCTGACTGAAAAAAAAAATATATATATATATCCTGAAATCCAGCAACTATTTAACAGTATGAAGTTCTAGGAGGAGAAAGTTACAACAAAAAAGTGTCAACTAGATGGACAGTATCATGAAGAAAACTGGAAGTCTGCTAAGACTCTCAATCAAGATTTGTGCCCAGAAAAGTAAACAATGATGTCGATGGAGGAGAGCTTTGTTGATTCATTTAGTCAACAGGTGCTTATTAAAGAACAGAAGATTACAAAGCGTCACCTTGAATCACTAAACTGGCAGAAGAAAAGGCGAAGAAATTATGAAAATATTGCTTACATCAGTACTGACTGCTGCTGCGTCTAGTGTCAAAGGATTCCATCATCTAGATAATTGACATTGCCAATGGGCAGGAGAAAGAGCCTCTAGTGAGTGAGGAAATGGCTCTAAAGCCTTGCTTTAATGTGGTAATGAAGAATCCTACATTAGGGGAAGGGTTCTGGTCCTACAGCCAGGCTCAGCTATTTCAGCACCCAGTTCAGATTCAGAAACAGAGAAGACAAGGACATCAAGAAGAGGGAAATAAAGGTTCGTGGTTATGAGCAAGGTCTCTGTAGTGAGACTGCAAGTTCATTTGCAGCTCTCTGATAGATAGCTGGGTGCCACAGGGGAAGATGCAGAAGGAATAATAATAGTACCTGCCTCAAAATTTTTGTGAGGATTCATTGAACTAATTCACAGAAATCATATAAGAATATTAGCTATTGTAGGCATTGAAGGTAGCAGGTTTTTTTTTTTTTTTTTTTTTTCCAGAGTTTGTGGGAACTAATAGAGTGAGAACTCACTCACTCCCCAGGGAGGAGGACATTAATCTGTTTTGAGACAGAGTCTTGCTCTGTTGCCAGGGCTAGAGTGCCGTGGCATCAGGCTAGCTCACAGCAACCTCAGACTCCTGGGCTCAAGTGATCCTACTGCCTCAGTCTCCTGAGTAGCTGGGAGTAGCCACCATGCCCGGCTAATTTTTTCTGTATATTTTTAGTTGTCCAGCTAATTTCTTTCTATTTCTAGTAGAGACGGGGTCTCACTCTTGCTCAGGCTGGTCTCGAACTCCTGACCTCAAACAATCCACCCGCCTCGGCCTCCCAGAGTGCAAGGATTACAGGCGTGAGCCACCACGCCCGGCCTGATAGCAGGTTTTGATGACTGTTACATTCAAAAGATAGAGGTCACAAGCTGAATGAAAGACAAGGATATAATCTCAAATGGTATTAGATGAACTCCTAGTACAGGAGACAACTCTCAGATGTCACTACTAACTGTTGGCTATTCAGTCTCAGCTTGGTTCCAACTTGCGGTACCACTTTGTTCAAGACAGCCTTAAGTAAGGGGAACAGAGTTTCACTAACTTTGAATGAAGAAGATGCAATGAAGGTACATTCCATTTAACGAAAATACCAGTTCAAATTATGAAATTATATTCTCCTTCATGAACAGGTGCTCATCAATTGCTC
>NW_012142635.1:20961-21947 GCF_000956105.1 Propithecus coquereli
TTTAGAGACTGCTGAATTAAGGCGAGCTGGTTTGGCAAATTATACGATAATAATTAGAACTTTGGACTATAATAAGTATATACTTAATAATGTCTGCCAGAGAAATAAGTTAATTAAATAAATACAAAGGAACATTGTTATATATAATAAATATAGACATAGCGTTCTGCTTAAAAATAATTTGTAGTCATCTAAATTGTATAACAGCTATTATAGTGAAATTCCCAGATTGTTCAAATGGCAATTGTTCCCTCCTTCCATTCCTTCCTACACCTCTTGTATTTTTTTTCTTTTTGTAAATTGTACATTGTTCTAGGATTATTCCAGGAGATATACATAAAAAAGGAATAAGACATAGTGTATAATTTAAAGCAGCTATAGTCTGTGATTATTATATTTAGGAACTAATATAATATATAAAAGATCTATAAATTTAAATGTTTTTATTTTCTACATCGTCATGTGTAAACCTAATCTAGTTCCCAAACTAGAAGGCAATAAATTAGGATATATCAAGCCCAATATCTTGTAGAAACATTTCAAAACCTAAAAATAGTCACTTTGACCCAACAAAATACATTTTAAGATACTTCAAAGAAGAAAAATATCTGAAGGTTTGATATAGAACCAAAATTAACAGATAACCACTGACTCGAAAGATAGATAGCTCAAATGCATTGGTTTACCTCTGTGTTCTAAGTGATAAAAATTTACATTCCCTTTTATGAGAAAAATATCAATTTATATTAGCAAAAAAGCCAAGTTAAAATTATCATATTTGTTATTATTAGAGGGTTTTCTAAAGTAAAAAGAACTTATTGGTATTGGTCAAACCTTAATTTATAAAATCAAATGTAGTGTTTAGGTACTTTAAAATGCTTTGACCCAGGAATGCTGACTAAAAACAAATATTTTCTGTTTTCAATGCAGGGTTGTAAAGTATGCATTATTTGTGGGAAATGGCACTATAAAGTATACAAAAGTGT
>NW_012142635.1:23158-23810 GCF_000956105.1 Propithecus coquereli
CACCTTTCAGATCATCCAGTTCACTTAATATTCCTGTGACCCACGAGCTTCCCTGAAGAGCAGCAGTAACAACAGCCTGGAGCAAAACAGTTAAGCAGTTAAAATCTGCCTTTTGAGTTTCCTAAACATTTTTTTTTTCCTAGTGTTACCTCTGCCTAATCAGCTAGCTCAATTTATTCTCTCAGCCTTTGGTCAGGCTAAGAAGGAAAGGACTGACTTAAATGTCTTTAAACGCTATCATTTACTGTTTCTCCTTTTAATAGCATTTAGAGTCTTGAGCCAAAATAGTAGAGCTTTGTGGGTAAAACTGGGGTGACGGGAGACAATGGTGAGACAAAACAACTGCTTGGAGATTTTAAACTGATGCCGCCGGTGACTGCTGATTCTCTGGAGTCAGAGGAAAAGACATGGGCGTTGGAATCACAAAGGCTTGGACTCAGTCTCATCTCTGACATTTTTTAGCTATAGTATCTTCGCAAAGTCACTTAACCTCCCTTAGGCTCGGCAAATCATCTCTAAAATCTGCACACCGGTGTTGACTGGAAGAGTCAATGAGGGAACATGTGACGTAGCTGATACTGTGCCTGGCAGGTAATAGGTGATACGTAATTGCCAGCGCTCGTCCTTTCATCTCCAAATCAGTGGCCCTGAT
>NW_012142635.1:23860-24291 GCF_000956105.1 Propithecus coquereli
AGTACAGATAAAAGTAAAAAATGACAAAAATATATGGATTTAATGTACCTCCCATTTAGAATATACCAGTTTCATTGTTATCAGTTTTATAATTCAATGTTAGTATGATAGCTCTGTGTTTTTATATGCCACTGGAAAATTGCAGGATGCTTTATGAATACTGGCTCATGAGTCTATAGCACAGACTTAAATTTTATATATACATCAAGAAATGTATATAAAAGCAAACACATCAAGCTGGAAAAAGATATGTAGTTTTCCCCCAGAATTTTATCTAATAACAACCTAGGTCTTTAGATGATGAGAAAATTTAATTATGGTAACAAACTAATAAGCTACATAGCATATACAAAGAGAAGAAATGTTGACCTGGATATATAGAGTTACATTCTTTCAACTACATAATCCTCATTTAGAGACCAACAGAAGAA
>NW_012142635.1:25268-25840 GCF_000956105.1 Propithecus coquereli
TCCATGTTAGTATGATAGCTCTGTGTTTTTATATGCCACTGGAAAATTGCAGGATGCTTTATGAATACTGGCTCATGAGTCTATAGCACAGACTTAACTTTTATATATACATCAAGAAATGTATATAAAAGCAAACACGTCAAGCTGGAAAAAGATATGTAGTTTTCCCCCAGAATTTTATCTAATAACAACCTAGGTCTTTAGATGATGAGAAAATTTAATTATGGTAACAAAACAATAAGTTACATAGCATATACAAAGAGAAGAAATGTTGACCTGGATATATAGAGTTACATTCTTTCAACTACATAATCCTCATTTAGAGACCAACAGAAGAATCAGATGTTATGTTAAATACTTGGATCCTATATGTAGGCTTAGTAAAAGAGATTTGTCCCAAAATTTTCAAAAATATTAATAGTAATAAGAGGTTGTCTTTCCTTTTTTGTTGGAGTTTTTTCCATCTTTATTGAGGTATTATTGATAAATGTTTACCATTTTTAATTCCTAGGAATCTGACATGGGCTAAAAGGCTGGTGGAAAGTGCAGGTCCAGGAATTACAGACTGACAT
>NW_012142636.1:0-1186 GCF_000956105.1 Propithecus coquereli
GCTAATTAACACATCCATTACCTCACATACTTATTTTTTGTGGTGAGAACACTTAAAATTTACACTCTCAGCAGTTTTCAAGTACAAATACATTTTTATTAACTATAATTACCATGTTGTAAAATAAATTTCCTGAACTTATTCCTCCTGTCCAATAGAAATTTTGTGTCCTTTGACCAACATCTCCCTAATCCTCCTCACTTAATTTTTTATAAGTATGTTTCCACATCACTAGTTAATCTTCATATGATCATATTATGGCTACATAATATAATTGAATTCCTTATAGTTTACATATCATTTCGCTAACGTTAGACATTTCTGTTGTTCTCTAAGATTCAACCACTATCAATAATGCTATCACAATCTCTTCATACATAGCAAAGTTTCCTTTTATTGAAATATATTCCTAGGATAAAAGTTCCACAAGTGAGTTACTGGGTAAGAAGGAGTAAAACTGCTTTACAGTTCTGCCTATCACTTTTCAAAAAAGTTTGACCAATTTCCATTGTCTCATCGCTTTCTGATAAACTGAGTCACACTTTCTGGAGGAAGGACATACCCAATGGTGAATGCTCAAGATCAACAAGAAGAGAACTGCAAAGATTGGAGTTCACATTTCAGAACTCTGATTCTATACATAGGCATATACACAGACTCATGCCCCAGATGTGAAGGGTAGGCAGAGAGAATGGTGGGAGACAGTGGATACTTGCCAGGATCCTGAGTTCACTCACATCCAGTGGCCGCTGCCTCTCTAATCATATAGGATGACACAGGTGGAGAAAACTCAGTGAGAAGCCAGGGGACTGCAGAGCAAAGCAGGACAAGATAGCAAGTAAGCTCACCTCCAAAGTTCTGTGAGAAAGCTGATGGTTTTTTCTGATTTTCATTTCCATTTCTAAACTTCTCTGAAACTTTTCTTTTCTTCATAATTTCTATTTTATTTTTTTTTTGACAGAGTCTCGCTCTGTCTCCCTCAGTAGAGTGCAGTGGCGTCATCATAGCTCACTGCAACCTCAAACTCCTGGGCTCAAGCGATCCTCCTGACTCATCCTCCCAAGTAGCTGGGACTACAGGCATGGGCCACCACACCTGGCTAATTTTTCTATTTTTAGTAGAGACAGGGTCTCACTCCCTGCTCGGGCTGGTTTCGAAATCCTGACCTCAAGTGATCCTCCCACCT
>NW_012142637.1:0-2010 GCF_000956105.1 Propithecus coquereli
CAATATTATGAACTTTGCTAAATTGCCCTTCTACAATATCAGATTCTTAATTAGATGAACACCATGGCTACAATTCTCTGGTAAATAGAATGAGCGTTTCCACATGAATTAGAACTGCCAACTTGGTAATAGCTTCCCTGAGGTTTTGCTATGAAATCATCACTGTTTTTGTCGTTGTTCAGGCATAATAAACACCACATTGCGATCTGGAAATAAGAATGTTCTTCACGCAGTTCATTCCCAGTGCACACTGGGTCTTCCGTAACACCGCTTTCCCCTCGTTCCTGTTATAATGCGCGACAATAGTTAATTGGTTGGAAAAATATTTCATATTGTTTTATTTCAGTGAAATTCACCAAATTTACATCAGCTGAAAGAGGAAACCGGCCGGAATTTATTAAAATTAGAGAATTTACAATATTAAAGAAAATACTAGGTAGTAAACTTCTTAAAGGCAGACGCCGTTGCACCCGTCTCTGTCTCCCCAGCGCTGAGCCAGGTGATCTGGGCGAGGTGCTTGGCGGCCTTCGCTTTCCCCATCGGTAAAAGGGCCAGACCACCGGCACCTAGTACTCACAGGCCTGTGTGATGACTAAATGCCGGAAACTGAGGGACTAGCAGGTAGCACACACCTAGCAAATGTTGCCTGTCATTGTTGGGCTTAAAAGGGCTTGAAGGGATCAGTAATTACTGCTTGGTGAAGATGAAAGGCAATTTTCTACCTTTCAACAACTTAAGGAAGACGTGAGGGGCAGTGCCTCGACTGAAATTACAGAAGATATACGTGTTCTTCTTAGGAGAAAAAGAGGACATTTGTGTACTTTAGTGTCGGCTTCCAGAGATTACGAACTCTTACCTGCGTCACTGAGATTGAACTGCCCCGGCTGTACGGCTGCTCTCACTGCCGCTTCCGCTCCTGCCTTCTTCAGCGACAGAAGGCTCCAGAAGCCAAAGAATAACAAGAAATAAGCCCCATTTTAGAAGCCTCTCCACTATGAAACTGCAGCTAAATGTGCTCACCATTATTTTGCTGCCTGTCCACCTGTTACTAACAATATACAGTGCCCTTATATTTTTTCCATGGTATTTTCTTACCAATGCCAAGAAGAAAAACACTATGGCAAATAAAAGCTAAGCCTGCTTCAGACAAACCTGGAAGTCTGTATCGCGGTCACGCACTTGGCCTCGCTAGCTGTCATAGACATGCCTGGAGCAGACACTCTGGAGAAATTATTTGACCATGCCGTGTCCAAATTTGGGAAGAAGGACAGCCTCGGGACCAGGGAAATCCTAAGTGAAGAAAATGAAATGCAGCCAAATGGAAAAGTTTTTAAGAAGTTAATTCTTGGAAAGTATAAATGGATATACTATCTCAAAGTGAGCCGCAGAGTGAATAACTTTGGTAGTGGACTCGCTGCCTTGGAACTGGAACCAAAGCGCACCGTTGCCATTTTCCGTGAGACCAGGGCCGAGTGGAGGATTGCAGCCCAGATTTGCTTTAAGTACAGCTTTCCTCTCGTGACTTTCTGTGCTACACTCGGCAAAGAAGCAGCGGTTCACGGGCTAAGTGAGTCTGAGGCTGCCTGTCTGATTACTAGTGTTAAAATTCTGGAAAGTAAACTAAGGACTGCATTGTTAGATATCAGTTGTGTTACACACATCATTTATGTGGACAACAAGACTATTAATAAAGCAGAATACCCTGAAGGATCTGAGATTCACAGCATGGAATCGGTAGAAGAGTTGGGATCCAAGCCAGAACACCCGAGTGTTCCTCCAGGTACACCGATGCCTTCACACGTGGCCGTCGTCACGTATACCAGTGGTTCCATTGGCGTGATGATGCATCATAGCAACTTCATAGCTGGAATGATCGGCCAGTGTGAAAGGATACCTGGGCTGGGACCAAAGGACACATATACTGGCTACTTGCCTTCGGCTCACGTGCTAGAACTGCTGGCAGAGATTTCTTGCTTTACCTATGGCTGTAGGATTGGATATTCTTCTCCA
>NW_012142638.1:0-1974 GCF_000956105.1 Propithecus coquereli
CTGCAACCTCAGACTCCTGGGGCTCAAGCAATTCTCCCACCTCAGCCTCCTGAGTAGCTGGGACCACAGGCATGCACCACCACACCTGGCTAATTTTCAAATTTTTTTTCGTAGAGACAGGTCTCACTATGTTGTTCAGGCTAGTCTCAAACTCCTGGGCTCAAGCAATCCTCCTGCCTCAGCCTCCCGAAGTGCTGGGATTATAGAAGTGCTGGGATTACAGCCGTGACCTACAGCACCCAGCCTCTATATTCATTTTAAAGGAAAAAAAATTTCCCTAAAACAAGGCCAGATTAACTGTGAAGTGCTACATTGATACTGTTCTTCAAGACATTCCCCAAGACTATGATGCTGGAGTACAATTATAATTCTAATGAAATTCTATTTTATAACCTTTTTACAGGTTTCCATCTTGGCTTATAAAGGCATTTTAAAGACATAAAAAAAGTATTTACAAACTGGCTACAAAAAGGTAACAATGATACTAATCATCATACCTACACCCATAAGTTCCACAGTCAGACTAGTCACTCCATTTTCTGAGCCCAAAACTGATCGCCATTCCAGAAAATAGGATGCTACTAAAGTAGTCTCACCAAATATATCTGTTTTGATCAGCACCATATGAATTGGATCACTTATTGATAACATTGTTGTTGAATCAGCCATTCTGGTTCCATCACCTAGCAATATAAAACAAAGAAAATTATGCCACACTACATATGCAGTCAGGCCAACATAAAAGAATACTTTTATTAAAAAGTATACTAAATAAGCTTACATAAAACCCAATTTGGTAATGTCTCAGAAAAAATGTAAAAGACAAGAAATAAAAGTACAGTTCTATTTCTATCACTAACTTTTGAGAGGACTGGCAGAATTGTAATGAGTTATCTAGTTACTTATAGCATGTCAGTGCTTTCTGATTCACAAAAGAGAAATCTGTTCTTTAAAAGTACTTAACTAACGTATGTGCTACTATAATAAAAAGCCTTCAAATATGTCAACATCAATCCCCAAACTACCTTTATTCCTTAACCTCCAGAAATTATCACTATATTACCTCAACAAAACTGAAAAATTCAACACATTGAATCTAGCAATTTATCCCATTAACTACATTAGGGTAACATTTTTCAGAGGGGAAATAATAAGAAATTTTAGTAGTACATTAGCCATCTTAAAATCTAAAATTCTGAAGGTATACTTCTACAACTTTGCTTAGTATAGAAATATATAATATGAAAATTTCTATATTAACAACTGAAATGTAAAAAATATCTTTATTGAAAGAAGCACAGTTTAAAACAATTACAGGAATTAAGTATCATAAAATTTAATAATGAGAGTTATATATTCACAAATATAAAAATAAAAATAATAACTATTTTCTTAGCTTTCTAATCATGTTTTAAGAAACTTTCTACCCTAAAGGATTTGGTATTCTTAATTTTTATTTTCCTTAAATGTATAATATCAAGCAGACTTACATTAAATACAAAGTCAAAGCAACTGTTAACACCTCATTCCATCTATGCAAAAAAAAGTTAGAAAGCATTTATACTCTTCATCACTTATAATAATTCCCATTTACCCCTTCCTATTATCACATCACATGTGAAAACAAATTTTCAACCCATTCCTAGATTTAAAGAATTAGAAAACAAACATACTTCATACCGGAACTATTTAATATTTTTTTAGTGAGTCAGAATATGCTTGTTTTTAGGTCATTACTATGATTATCATGTTAGGCCTATTTTTGAAGACAATTTACTGGGTATCTTTTTAGAAAATAGATCTCCTACGTAAGAAAACGTTTTTCTCAACTTTTTATTTAAACACATTCTGGGTCTGACTTATTAAAATCTAAACTACTAAGGCTGTGCTGTCCCCTGGCATGGTTTAACTCTGTGACTAAGTTTCAGTACCAAAGTAATTCCACTATATGCTATGGAAAAATATTGGTAAGTT
>NW_012142639.1:0-2790 GCF_000956105.1 Propithecus coquereli
AACACAAGCACTGCGATACCGTGACAGTCGATCTGATCTCCAAGACAGCTACTAAGTGACTAATGGGTGGGTAGCGTCTACAGCATGGATCACTGTTGTTTAATTTTTCACTCCTTTTGTGTGGTGGATGTCTGAAGACTACCTAGTAAATTCTCATCCCTCCTTTGAGGAGAAAAAGTATATACATATTAATATATTAATTTTTAATATTACATGCACAGAGGTATCACAGGGAAAATGAATACCCAACAGAGAGCTTATATACCATCTTAACAGGGGAAAAGGAGGGAAGGATGCAGGTCACTTAGGGGAGAGTAAATTATTTTTAGAAAAGATAAATGAGTCCTTAGACGAATAGATGGGAGACATGATGGTTTGTGACAAAGTTTGTCTGGGTGTGGTCTCAAGTCCTACTCTCCTCTCCTGGGATGAGTCACTCTTCCCTGGCTAAAGAAACTCCTGGGGGAGGGGAGGATTTATGACAATGAATTCCTTTTAGAGGACCTGTCTTTAGGCAGATAGGGGGTATTCAGAGAAAGCCTCTTTCTGTATTTGCTGTTTTTAAAGTGCATTCAGCTCAAAATAATCAATATACCAAAGTGTCATATTTTGGGGTGGCATGCCTGAACCCCTTCAATGATAAGTAGTCTGAGGCTGCAGTAATACTGTAAACATCTCGGAATCTTTCATTGCCCCAGGACCAGTATTTTACACAAAGGATTGTAGAGTCTGGTAACCTCTCTGAATTATGTGAGCCATCAACCAAGACTCTAGAAACTTCCAATCCTGTATTGGAAGAGGATGAGTGTTACAGTCTTACATTTTATGCAAACTTTATGGCATAGATTAATTTTAGGAATTCTTTTTATCTTTCGTATTTTAAAAAAATCTTGTCACTGACACAGGTAGCTGAATCTCAAGAACAATCACAAGCCAGATTTGAGCGCAGCCAGGACTTTGCCTCTCTCTCGCTTCTTTTATCCAGCTCATCTTTGGTGTCCATAGTATTCTCTTCCACAGGGTGGAAATCTGATTATTAAAAGCTGCTGGAATTTATAACTTATGGTTTCCATCAATGGGGAAGGACTGACATGTTTTTTCTTTCTCAAGTTCACAATTACTGGCAAAGTTCTCTAATTGGTGCAGCTTGGATCAGATGACCATGCCTGGACCAATCAACTTTAGTCAGGAGTGAGGATGAAGTCACATAAAAACATGGATTCTTCCATCTGAACCATGTAGTCGAAATGGGAGGAGAAACAAGACAAAACAAGAGGTACCAACCACACTTTCAAATCTGATCTTTCACCATTCCCTATTAAAACCAAGCTTCCTTATTGTTTCCTTACACATCTTGCTTCTTTTTGCCTCTAACCCTTTCCCCCTAGACTACCCTCCTGCTTTATTTATAAGGCTTTGAGGCTTCTCTTCCAAGAATATCCCCCTGCCTCCAATCCTCAGTTGTCAATTACTTTTGTGAAATTATTTCCATTCTCCTTACCATTTTTGGTTAAATGCTGTATCATGATGGTCTGGTATTGTAATTAAAATAAGGAGACCCACATTTAGATCCTTATCCTGAGATTTGCTAGCTGTGTGACTCTCTGCAAATTCCCTAACTTCTCTGGGACTCAGAGTTCCTGTCTGTAAAATGGTTACAATGCCTACCTTACATATGCATTTTAACATCTAAGTGAAATAATATATTAGAAATTACTTTATAAATTACCATAAAGATAGAAGGTTTTCATATCTCAGTGCATGGTATGGTGGGGGGGCTTTGATCTTGCACTGGAACATTTGATGAGACATCTCTGGAGCCAAATGTGATTGGCCTCAATGCCAGGCTTGCAGCATGAGATAATGTTAGCATTACTGGGTCAAGAAGTAGTGGCACGCTAATGAATAATAAACACACAGGCATGCTCAACATCATTAGCCATTAAAGAAGTGTAAACAGAAACTACGGTGAGATACCACTTTATATCCACTAGGATGGCTATAAGAAAAAAGACAGATAATAACAAGTGTTGACCAGGATGTGGAGAAGCAGGAATCCTCATCTATTGCTTAGGAGACTGTAAAATGGTGCAGCCACTTTAGTAAACACTTCATCAGTTAATCAAGAAGTCAAATACAAAATTACCATGTGAACCAGCAATTCTGCTCCTGGGTATATACTCAAAACAAATGAAAACATTTGTACACACAAAATCTTGTAAACAAATGTTCACAGTAGCATTATTTACAACAGCTAAAAAGTAGGAAACAACCTAAATGTTCAACAAGTGATAAATGGATAAACCAAATGTAGTATATCCAAACAATGGGATATTATTCTGTAATAAAAAGAAATGAAGTATTGATATAGGCTGAACCTTGAAAACATTATGCTACGCAAAAGAAGCCAGTTACAAAAGACCACATATTGTATGATTCTATTGATACAAAATGTCCAAATCTTTGGAGACAGAGAGTAGACTAGTGGTTGCCTAGGGCTGTACATGAGGGAGGGAGAAGGGAGTGACTCCTGGTGGGTACAAGGCTTCTTTATGGGACGATGAAAAGGTTCTAAAATTAGATTATGTCAATGGTTGCACAACTCTGTAAATATTCTAAAAATCATTGAACTGTACACTTTAAATATGTGAATTATGGCATGTAAATTATTTCAATAAAACTATTTTTAAAACACAAAAGGATCTCCTTCTTAAAAAGAAAAAAATAGTAGAATTAATGCCTGTGCCAGCAAGTGGGGAGAGTAGTGATGCTCGGAAGCATAGTCAGAAC
>NW_012142640.1:0-5983 GCF_000956105.1 Propithecus coquereli
CTTGGGTCCTCAGTGTCCCATGACCTTCAACATGTCACTGATTGGAAAGAAATACAGACTCAAGTACATTGAAGCTCCTAGTGGGACTCTGGGCTGTGCAGATGGCCTAGAACATGTTTAAATGTGCTTTTAGATTAACAGCAAAATGAAAACATTTTTAAGTTCTCAGAAAGAAGCTGCTGCTGACCCCAGTCTGAGAAATTCTGGATTGGACCCGCCAGGACCTGGCGCCATCCCACCCAACCCTCTTCCCACATGCAGCACCTCTTGCTTTTGACCCTCTGGCTTGCAGGAGGAACATGGGTGCTGGCTGGAGCCCTCAGTGGTGGCCAGCGGTGGACTGCAAACAGTGGGATAAAGGATGTGGTTCCTTTACTCCTCCCTGTCTCTGAGTCCTTTGCGATGATCTTGTAGCTCCTTCCGCAAGGGCCTTCTGTCTTCCTAACCTTGAGTCCGGGCTGGCCTGAGGCTGGCTTCGACTGGAGAACACAGCGGAAGTGAAGGAGCTGGGTCTGTCCAAGCCAGTGCCCCAAGGCCAAGGGCTGCCCTCTCTCACTCAGGTCCTCCCTATAAACTCTGGGTCCTTGACATTGGTAAAGTGACTCAGAACCAGAGCTCCTTCCCTCCTTGAGAAGGAAGCGCCTGGGTGTTGTTTCTAGTGGAGGCAGAGTGCAGGACGGTGAGGAAAGATGCAGGACAGTCTCAGATTTCTATCCCGAGTTGAGGAAAGAGGGACACAGATCCCCACTGTGCTTCCTTCCTTGCTGGGGAAGAAACTCCAGCAGGCTGGGAGGCCAGCATTCCCTCATGGCCACAGCAAAGCCCCAGGCCAAGGAAAGGATGCCTTGTCCCCCTGCGCTAGGGCTGGGTGGCGAAGGGAAATGATCCTCCCCTCACTCAGAAGTCCCAGCTCTGGAGGCAGCTGCCTCCAGAAAATTGTGTCATTGTGCAGAAGAGACACTCCGAGCCCAGAGATGCTATGTCCCTTTCCCAAGCTATAGAGCAAATGACAGGTGGGCGGGGACCACCTCCTGCTCAGACACTTCCCAGCCTCTCAGTGGAAGATAAATGCAGGTCCCTGCTGCCAGCCCCTGCCTCCCGCTCCTCCTATAAAGCCCACGACAGCGTCAATCTGAGGTGCTCTCTGTGCGAGCTGGTCGTGTCTGCTTCGCTTCTCTGTCTCTCTGGTATTAGGGGACAAGAACAGGGTTGCTGAAGGAACAAAGCTTTTCTACTTCGTATTACTGGGTGCAAGTTCAAAGTCTCATGGCACGGTACATCCAGCTCTCTCCGCAGTGTTTTCAACATGCGTAGAAGTGATTGTGTCTATACGTAAGTGTATATTGGGGGGGTGTCCATCTTTATTGGCTGGAGTGTCAGTTCCTTGATTGCATGGACTATGAGACAGACAGACAGACAGACAGACGGATTAGATAGGTTGGTGGGTAGATGGAAGATAGGATAGGATAGGATAAGGTAGAGAATGGGATGGGTGGATAGGGAAATGGGTGAGGGGCGAATGAGTAGAAGCACGGAAGGCAGACAGACAGACAGATCTATCCACGCTGACCCTGGGATTACAGTGTGTTCCCAATGGGCTTGGTTTATATGCAAGGATGGCAGACAGAGTCCAGAGCAGTCCTTGTCGCTAGAAGAGCGCAGAGGCTCGGGCCTTCAAACAAGAGGGCCGAGGTGCTCTTAGTCACGCGTTCTGTCTGCTTTTCAGTTTTCTTCACTGTCTAAAAAAGAATGATAATAACACGCACTGCCTCTCAGGGGTAAATGAGATAAGCATAAAAGAACGTGCTTCAGAGGTTTGCAGAGCGGACAGGCCCGAGGCCCTGAATTCAGACAGGGGGAGGTCTAAGCCTGGCTCCACCACGAACGCACTGCGGGACCCTCGGGAAACTGCTTGAACCCCCGAAACCTAAGCAGCAAAGTCAGGAGAAGAAGCTGCTCCCTGGCAGAGCTCTGTGAGCACGAAGGAGGCTGCGTGTGTGGGAGCACAGCAGGGGCCGCGGCCCTCGTCCCTCTGCAGCGCGCAGGCCGGGTGGCACGTCAGAGAGCCGCACCTGGAGATGTGGCTCCGGGGCGCACGCAGGCCACAGGGCAGGCCTGGGGGATAAAGGCTCTCTCAGGACAGCGCCAGGGCTCCGGGGGAGGGGGGGGCGGGGAGGTCCAGGATCGCCCCTTAGAAGAGGCGTAGAGGGGTCTGTAAGGAAAACCTGTCCCTGCCCAGCTGACGCCCTGGCAAAAGGAGGCGGAGAAGGGGAGATGTTGGCAAGGGAGGAGAAATTTAGTTTAAAAACAAAAGAAATGGCAGTTCTTGGGGAGATGCCAGTATTTGCCAACCTGTGGGCATGTTCCCTCAGGAAGGGGGTGGGGGCTCGGCCACGGGAGGCAGCTGCCAATGCAAACAGGGAGAGGGGACCTGGCATCTTCTGTGGCCACAGGCCTGGAGGGAGACCAAGTCCCACACGACGATCGGGGGGCCCTGCACCGCCAGGCAGCCCAAAGCAGACACAGAGAGCCTGGAGGAGCCAGGGGTCCTGGGTCCTTCTGGGCCTGGCTGGGCCTCCTGCTCTTGCTGGATCCTGAAATAATTTCCTTCCTGGCCCACCCTGCGTCATCCTGCCCTGGCGCTGTGCTGGGAGGGGCTCAGCACTCTCAGAGACACTGGCCACCTCAGCTCGCGACCAAGGCTGCCAGGCTTTGGCCAGAGATGCCCCTCCTCATTCACCTTCCCTGCCCGTGGCCAGCGATGGTCGGACCAGGGAGGGGCCTGACCGGGGCGGCCAGCCGTTGAGTGGCTGGTGCCCAGCAGGGGTCAAGTGGGGGCCCTTTTCCATGGGTCTGAACTTGGAAAGAATTTTCCAGCTCTCCGAGGAGGTGAGAAGCTGGGTGTGGGGTCTGCGGAGGCCAAGCCAAGTGGCGAGGGTGAGAGGAGGTTTGGGGCTTTCTTGGGTGGAGAGAGGGGCGTGCGAGAGGAGAGATGTGAAGGAGGGAGGCAGGAGGAAGAGAGCAAGAAGGGGGACCGTCCGCACCTAAAGTAGCCTCCACAGGGTCCCAGTATCAGTCCCCACGATGCATTACACTAAATACTATCTTTTTTTAAAATTGATGGACTTTATTTTTGTTAGCCTTTTGTATTTCTAAATATAATACATACAGAGAAATGTGTGCAAAAAATAAACGCACAGCTTAACAAATTATTTAGCAAGATGAATCATGGGCCAGTTCAAGAACGGGGAGACTGCAGCTCCCGCAAAGCCCCTCCTCCCCTCCCCTGCAGCTGGCTGGGGGAGTGACGGCCATGGCTGCACGCCCTTCGGAGCTCAGCTCCTTTCACTGTGTGTAAGTTTCGAGATTGAGTCATGTTCTGCGTGGAGCTTGGATCGTTCCTTCTCAGCACCGTACATCACTCCGTCGCGTGACCGCAGACGACGTTTACATTCATTCCACGCTCGACGGGCCTTTGGGCTGTTTCCAGGTGGAAACTATTAC
The DNA here is from genome assembly GCF_000956105.1 of Propithecus coquereli. Classification (NCBI taxonomy): domain Eukaryota; kingdom Metazoa; phylum Chordata; class Mammalia; order Primates; family Indriidae; genus Propithecus; species Propithecus coquereli. The sequence continues at coordinate 3,505 of NW_012142640.1, forward strand.
CAGCAACCCTTCCTGTCCTGTCACCCAATTTCCTTTGGATAGCCTAGATGCCTGATTTTTACCACCCAATAAGCAGCTCGAACGTGGAGAAACCGCGCCTGACCTGAAAACAGGGATCCCGAGAAATCAGAGTCCTAAGGGGGAGCTCGTTCCTGGGCCCTTTGGAGAATGGAGGCTCACAGCCGTTTCACTTTCTGGGCCAAGAGCTCAGCCAGGTCTTTCTGAGCATCTAAGAAGGTCCGAAGGGAAGGGTGGGCCCCGGTAAGCAGAGGCCACGGGAGCACAGCCCTCAGGGAGCATTTCCAGAACAAGACAGTCTTTGAGACTTGAGGATGGGCTGAGAGGGAGGATTTTTCTGGAGTGACCTGGAAATTATTGGATTCAGTCCTTTGTGTGGAAATGCCTCCAAACACCTCCTGGTCTCCTCAAACCAGCTGGGCAGAGGGACTTCCTTCATCTCTGTGCAGAGGAGCACCTGGCCCACAACTGTCTGCACATTGAAATCCAGTGTTCGCACCTGGGGAAAAATGGGACCGGAAAGGAGGAGGCTGCACAAGATGGGAGCTTGTCGCAGAGCAGCCTCTGGACAGGAGACACACAAAATAAACAAGCCAAGCAACTTTCTATAACAGCCTTTTCCAATCTGGGCTTTAGGATATGAGCATTTTGCATTTGGGTTCCAACGACGGAGTCAGATTGTATTCCCAGGCAGTTCACAGCCTCCGTGGCTGGGCTCTGCTTACGTCGCGTAAATGCATAGTCTGTGGTCTGTATGTCCACAGGACAGGGATCGGAAAACCACGTTGCTGGGGCAGTGTTCTAGCAGGGCCAGAGGGACAAGCTCAGGAGATGGCCTGGATCTGGGTCCCACCCCTGACGCTGGCCTGTTGAGTGATCTTTAAGACATCCTTTCCTCCTCTGGACCCTGGCTGCTCTATCTGTAAAATGGGGACTAGATTAGGAGATCTCTAAAGTTCTTTTATCCTCAAATGTTGGATGATTCTACACATGCTCTGGGGAGGAGAGTGCCTCGTAAATGAGGCTTTACAACGCTAAAGGACTGTGACGAGGGGGCATTTGTTGTGGACTGGGTTCTTTCAGAGAGACCCACTAGCAAGAAAGCGTTTGGTTGGGAGAGTCCAAATAAACTCAGGGCCCGCCTCGGTGACCCGACATGCGGAATATTCAAACATGGCAGATCGCTTCTACTGTTCTAGGAACACACACATATCCCGCCTAGTACGTATACTAGACACCTTACTGCACAACTTACTTTTTGACTTCATATGTCAAAAACATCTTTCCAGGTGAATACATATGGCTTAAACTCATAATCCGGGAAACAGATATGATAGAGCTCATGCAACCGTGCCTTATTAATGCACATATAGGGTGTTTCGGTCTTTCGCAAACAGTGATGTAATAAACACCCTTGTATGTACATTCTGGTATACAGCAGTTTTTAACACGCAGGCTGGCTCATGTCACTGGCCTCCTCTCAGGTGAGACACAAACTTTGCCCTAAGTTCCCGAGCCCGCATGACCAGACCCTGTGCCCTCTCTGAGCTCCTTGCGTGACACTCTCCCCACGCCCATTAGGCTCCAGCTACACTGGCCTTATTGCGGGTCCTCCAAACTCCCCAGGTGCAATCCTGCCTTGAGGCTGCTGCACTGGCTGTTCCTTCTTCTGGGATGGTCTTCCCTGATTTTCAGGGACTGCTTCCTCAACATTCAGGCTCAGGGTTTAAATAGCACCCCTTCTGAGAGGCCTTCCTGCTCATCCAAATTTGAGTGACCACCCTCACTTTCTTCGGATATATCAGCTCTCTGCACCACCTGTTGTGGGTTGAATTTTGTCCTCTAAGAAGATATATTGAAGTCCCTGGGACCTGTGAATGTGACCTTATTTGAAAACAGGGTCTTTGCAGATATAGTCAAGTTAAGATGAGGTCGCATTGGACTAGGATGGACCCTCATCAAATTACTGGTGTCCTTGTAAGACGGGGGAAATTCAGACAAAGAGACACAGAGAGGAAAACACAGTGTGACAATAGAGAATGAAGTGATGTTTCTACAAGCCGAGAAACACGAAACATTGCCAGCACCCTCCAGAAGCCAGAAGAGAAGCACGAACAGCTTCTCCCTCAGAATCTCCAATAGGAGCCAACCCTGCCACACCTTGTTTCAGATCTCTGGCCTCCAGAACTGTAAGGAATAAGTCTCTTATTTTAAGCCACCCAATTTGTGGTCATTTGTTACAGTAGCCCTTGGAAACTCACTCCCAGTCCTAATGTTTAGGCGGGCAGTGACATGTTGAAGGTCATGGGACACTGAGGACCCAAGCAGCCAGATGCCATCAGGACACAGGGCATGAGCACCGCCCCTCGGGAATCCTGGGAGAGAAGAGCAGAGGGAAACTGAGTCATGGCACAGTGGAGCCGAGCTGGAAGAACTTCTCCCAGCAGCTAGGAGTGTTTCC
>NW_012142641.1:0-2923 GCF_000956105.1 Propithecus coquereli
TTTCCCATTGCCCATTTCTGAACTTGCTTCTGAAACTTACGATTTTTAAAATATTATTTGGTATGGAAATTATACTTTTTCTGGTGTTTATCACACTGGGTTATAACTAGGATAATGTATACATTTATTGTGTGAAATAAGATATTTTAGAGAATGAAATGAAGTGCTTGTAATAATTAAGCAGGGAAAATAGACACAAACTAGAAGTATCCCAGGCAAATTATAGTACAAAATTATGTTGATTATATTAATGGACAATTTGACATAGCCTAGTTTACGGTTGTCTCTGTCTTCAGAATATCCCAAATCTACTGTTTCCTGTGTTTCTAGTCTGTGACATAGCATGTCCTGGATATTTATTTTACTTTGTTGCAATAAATATTTGTCAGTCACATACTACAGATGAGAATGCACTGTGAGAGAGAGGTTACATCTTTGGCATTTCTGTGTGTTGGGAGATACAAAGGTAAGTGAGACATAGTTCTCTACAGAGTCATATAAAATAGACAAACTTAGTACAAAACTAACATGAATATGAGATTGTGTTGAGTATAAATAGAAGAACAAAGTGCTAAGACAAGAGACTTGATTATTATTATTATTATTAACAAGAAAAGCAGTGAAGGTGAACTTTGAAGAATGCATAAGATTCTGATGGAATAAAATATACATAACATATCACAATCCAATGAGAAAACAGGACATTTAATTCATTGAAGTGATTATATTTGATAAAAGAGCACATGAGGTTACATGTGCTGGATAAGTGATCAGAACAGTTATGTAAATACTTAACAAGTATCATTAAAACATTAAATATGTCTTTAATTATTTATATGATTACAAAATTGATAGATTGGTGGTTGTGACAAATAATCTACGATGCTTATAGTACATTAAATACAATAAGATCTGAATGAGATCTGAAAATAAGTATTTTATTTCAAAAGTCCGATGCAGAGAAAGGTGAAAATTAATACAATTTACAAGTGATTTAAGTAAACTTTGAGGACTGAAAGTAAATGAGTTGCTGTTTATATTTCAAAATTGGAAAAAAAATTAATCTACTTGTTTAATAGGTAAAAAAAGAAGTAAAAAATAATGAAGTCAACCTATCTGAAATTAATTTGCTAAATATGAAATAATAGTAAGTACAAATGGTAGAGGCAAGATGAAGAGTGCACTCAAAGTGCCATACATGTGATAAATGCTATTAGATCTCATGAGAAAGCAAGGTCCTGTGGGATAAAATGGTTAGAAACAATTTTATGAGGGTGAAGAGATTTAAAGGGGCGGAACAATCACAGTGGAGAAATTAACTATACAAATTGAGTTAAGATCCATGGAGATTCACTTTTTATCTGGTACTCAACAGCTAACTGCTTCCAATTTTAACCTGGCAATAAAAAGTTCAGAGCTTTCAGAGTACAGGATCTAATTTCATGGTATTCTGTTTTTGGAGTTCTGAATAAAGCTCATCATCAGAATGTAATGGAAGGGAGATTTGAGATCCAACTCCCTGAGTTTGTCTCTGAATAGCATTGAGTAAATCAAATTCAGAGGTTTTGCCCTGAAGATATTTTGAATTTTGCTGGTAAAGCTGGAAGTTGTCAGATCAATGTTTGAATGGAATCGGGGGAAAATGAAGGCTGAGAAAGGTGAAATTAATTTTCTTAGTAACTAGCATCAAAATTTATTATCTTCTTTCCTCAGCTTTGCTTTCCTTAAACAACCATCTCCTTGTCATTGTTTAAATCTAGATATATTATTTTTGACTCTAGGCAAAGGACATCTTATTTTCACCAAATTGCATCTTAAAGTAGGCTTCTGATTCATAGTGACTTCATACAGCCTGGGAGTTGCTGTTGTTGTTTTTAATGTTCATTCTGATTTTATGTAGAAACCTGAGAAATCTTTATCACTGCGTTCTTTTTGCCAATACCTTCTATTGATTTTAATTCTGTCCATGAATTTTTAATATAGCCAGGATATTTCTAAATGTATTTTTCTTCTTTCCTTCTTTCTATAAACTCAAGTTCACAACTCATTAGAAAGAACTCGTAATAAACTGAGTCCATACATAACTAGTACTGGTTTGAAAAATAATTCTCACTTCGTTATTCTTATCCCTAAATCCAAATGACAATTTAAGGCATGCTCTGTGAAGGTTAAAAATTGAAAGGAAATACAAAGTGAAGTTTCATATTCTGTATTCACACTTTTTGCTTTGTTTATTGGTTTATTGACTTTTTCCCCATGAGATGTAAAGCTCTAAGAGGGCAGATGTCATGCCTTCTTTATTCAACACTCTATACTGGGCATTTAGCATTATATCAACCTTTTTTGCAGTCATTTGATCTTTGTTGCATGATTGAAATCTGCCTAATTCCCAGAGATGATAATTAAAGACTAATGTTCAGCAAGTATGAGCCTTATTTGCTTTCTAGTTTAAGAAAAAAAACCCAAAGACACGAAAGTAACATAGTTGTGTTTAGCAGCATATTAAGCACTAGTGTTCACCTTAGGGAGACTAATTAGATATCATAATTATATTTATGGAAGTGAGTACTGCATTTGCCATTCCTTGCCTCACCTCTGCTTGAAGAACAATAGGAAACTCGTAAATAAAACCTCATTCGGTAAGTGAATTTTCCATTATCTGTACTTTTGCTGCTCATTTTCTCTAATTTATTGGTTTTCCAACATTCCATCTGAGTCTGAGTCATCTAATATACACTGGTTAGGCAAGTGCACAATTCCAAATTACTGTGTTGGAAACTATTCTTTATAAGAACTGTTTATAATGATAATTTGAGTCTCTCAGTTCTATTACTCAGGTGTATTTTTTTAACAGCCTCAAAATTCTTGAAAAAAAAAGAATATAAAACAACATAATTCACTTCTTTTCCCATTGCCCATTTCT
>NW_012142642.1:0-2320 GCF_000956105.1 Propithecus coquereli
AAAAAAAAAAAAAAAGACAAGGTGTTATTATTATTCAAGTTTTTTGTTTATGTTTAATATTTTGAAAGGAAATTTATGTCTAGCTTGGAAGTGGCCAAACAGCCTAGGGGATCCTGCACCTATTAAGTTTAAGCCTCTGACAGAGATAAAATGTGTGCTCAGAGCAACTCTTGACTTCTCACATGTATAAATATAACTAGGATTACTGTGTTTTAGGATGTTCTTTGCCAAAGTTTGAAGGGTTGATGGAGCTAGACACACTAAGTACACCCAGATGATTTTCAGCTTTGTCACAAATGTAGACTTATATATATTTAATTTTTAAACTGATCTGTTAAGGGATTTTTTAATTAATTATGTAGCCACTTAGTCTTATATTTTAGTTCCCAGTACTTAATTCTTTAATTAGAAGGAGCAATGTAATTACAGAGTTGACCTTATTGTGAAAAATAAAATATACAGTTTTTCCCAGATAAGCATTTAGAAAGAGAAGCTACTGATATTTCTTACCATTTCGGTTTCTAGTATCAAAGAAATTAGCTATTCCAGGGGAAAGGACTTTTGTTTTTTTGAAGTTCTCAGCACAAATTGGGATGCAGGGATTTACAGCCTTGAAAATAAGTAAACTTTCTCACTGTGTCCCTCCTAGTACAGTCATGGAGATTCTATCTGCCATCCCCTTGCATTCCTTACGCTTGTAATCTGTGTCCCATTCAGGTAATAAAATCATAACTGTTTTTCACTCTGGTATATCTTTTTTAGAGACAGCATCTTGCTACATTGCCCAGACTGGCCTCAAACTCCTGGGCTCAAACCATCTTCCCACCTCAGCCTCCTGAGTAGCTGGGGTTACAGGCTACACCATGCCTGGCTGTCTGGTGTATCTTTGTAAAAGATCTTTGAAATCTTTACATTTTTTTTCAAGACTCCAGTATGGGAGTCTTAAATGAATGGGTAAATGTTTAGTAAAGTAGGCAAATTTCAGTCAGTGAAAGATGATGTTAATAACAACAAATATGCTCAGGGCTCTCTAAAAAAAGAATAAGAAAATAACAGCCAATAGTAAAAAATGTAAAATCTGCACTAGTAACAAACTTCAAAATTGTAGGATTGAAGGATGGCAATATACACAGAAATGGAAACAGCATACCAGTGGGCCACTTGATGATGGGACCTAAAGATAGAGCTAAATTTAGTTGTCATTTTTTTTTTTGTAACCCCTCCCCACCCAACCTAAATTTGGTTTTTGAAAGTTCAAACTCTGTATCTAAAGATAGTATCTTTCTAATATTCAGAAAATATTTAAACATAAAAATCTTTTTATTTATTTAGAAAACAGAGACTCTTCGTTTACAGTATCGCTACTTAGACCTGCGTAGTTTCCAAATGCAGTATAACCTGCGGCTGAGGTCCCAGATGGTCATGAAAATGCGGGAATATCTCTGTAATCTGCATGGTAAGGGAAATGATGCCTGAGTGTTCTTTGGGCCTTGTTAGCATCTCTTTTGTTTTATTCAACAGTTTTATCGTATCCTCGCCTTAGCCTCATTGGGTCAGATGTTACCAGAAGTCTGGAATTCACTCAATGTGTAGTTTTTGCCCTATAGCATAATTTGTTAACTAGTTTCCTATTGGATCACAAACATATTCTTTTAAAGATGATAATGGCAATAACATTGTTTAATGTAGTGTTTCTTATTATTATTGAAGGCAGGAGAGCCCTTTTTTTGTTCTGTAAGTTTTTTTAATTCTTCATCATGGTTATACATGATTTCTTTGGAGCTCAAAAATGTCAGTCATTTCCCGACCTCCAGGACAAGAGAATCCAGTTAGTAGTTTAGAAACTGGCTTTGTAAATTTTACTTGTGTGCGTTTGCCCTGTCTGTGTACACATTCAGACAGCTTAGTCTGAGCACCTACTGGACATTAGGTGCTAAAGCTGAGTAAGTTCCACAGATTTCATAATCTTCACTGCAGACACACAAACCTATATAAATATGCTCATGCTAAGACATTTGTTGATGTTGATGTTGACAAATGCATGCTAATAATATTGTCGATATCTGAGCACATCAGCCACAGATAGACATAAGAATGTCAAAATCGTACATAGACATTTATGCTTTAGATTATGTACTATAAGGACCTGTACGTTTACACATGTAAATAAATGCATGTGTTTTACAAATGTGCATTTTGTACATGTTCTGATGAGTGATTTTTTAAAAATAAGTCTCTCTCTCTCTCTCTCTCTCTCTCTCTCTCTCTCTCTCTCTCTAAGAAAATGCCAACAGGTGAGATTGAAATCAAAGTTAAAACA
>NW_012142643.1:0-1514 GCF_000956105.1 Propithecus coquereli
GGAAGAAAATATTCACAACTATACATCTGACAAAGAGCTAACATCCAGAATCTATAAGTAATTCAAACAAATCAGCAAGAAAAAACAAATAATCCTATTTAAAAGTGTGCAAAAGACACGAACAGACATTTTTTAAAGGAAGATATATAAATGGCTAACGAACATATGAAAAAATACTCAACCTCACTAAACATCAGGAAAATAAAAATTAAAACCACAATGAGAATGAAGCAATATGGTGCCCGCCAATCGGCTCATGTCTGTTGGCCAGGAGATACCCTAAGGGAGCTGGGAGCCTGGTGCCCTGTACACAAGAGGCTTACAGCTCACTGGCAGCAGCCATCTCTGGGTTGGTGTTAGCAGGTCTCCCTAACCACTCAGGAGCCCAGCAGCAGTCTGAGATGCACGGGAGGAGAAGTTTAACTGCTCCACCTACCCTTGTTGCTGGTCTCCAAGGTTTTCAGGGCCTTTGTCCTTCCAGTTCTCCTCTGCAACTTCTTCTCATGAAGTCTCCTGTAGCCTCATGCACCCTTTATTCCTACCCTCATCCGATCTATGTTTGTCTGCCTGTTTATTTTTTTTTTCACTTTCTTCCAAAAGCTGTCTTTCTTGCAGAGACACTCTGGCTGGCGGTTTTTTTCGCCCGCCAGCTTGCCTACGAAACACTGAGGAAGGAAACAGCAGAGAATGTAAACAGGTGGAAAACCATACCATGCTGATGGCCAGCAGAATCAACATTGTTAAAATGTCTATACTACCCAAGGTGATCTACAGATTCGATGCAATCCATATTAAAATACTAACCTCATTTTTCACAGATTTAGAAAAAATAATTCTACACTTTGTATGGAACCAGAGAAGAAATCTAAAGCAAAAAGAACAAATTAGGATGCATCAATTTACCAGACTTCAAGCTACACTACAAGGCTATAGTAACCAAAAGAGCATGGTACTGGCACAAGAACAGAGACATAAACCAATGGAAGAGGATTGAGAACCCAGATATAAAACCATCCTCACATAGCCATCTGATCTTTGACAAAGCAGACAAAAACATACACTGGCGAAAAGAATCCTTGTTCAATAAATGGTGTTGGGAAAACTAGATAGCCACATGTAGAAGACTGAAACAGGATCCACACCTTTCACCTCTCACAAAAATCAACTCATGGTGGATAAGAGACTTAAATCTAAGGCGTGAAACTGTAAGAATTCGAGGAGAAAATGTTGCAAAAACTCTTATAGATATTAGCCTATGCTAAGAATTTATGAAGAAGACCCCAAAGGCAAACACAGCAACAACGAAAATAAATAAATGGGACCTGATTAAATTAAAAAGCGTCTGCACAGCCAAGGAAACTATCATGAGAGTAAACAGACAATCTACAGAATGGGAGAAATTATTCGCATGTCACACATCCGATAAAGGGCTGATAACTAGAATCTATTTAAAACTCAGGAAAATCAGCAAGAAAAAAATCAAACAACCCTATCAAAAAGTGGGCAAAGGACAT
>NW_012142644.1:0-1401 GCF_000956105.1 Propithecus coquereli
TTCCTCGATTAATTTAAAGTTTTCAGCAATCTCAAATTTCATCTTAAATAATTAGAAGCTGGTTGTGAATACTCATTGATTTAATTTTCATGTTCCTTGTCAAACAGAGCCTAAATTGTTAGAGGAATATTCTAATAGTTTAAATGTCTTTTATTCCATGTAGTATTGAACTGGATGGATTTTTCTTAAAAAAAAAAAAAAAAAAAAAAAAAAAAAAAAAACAAGAATGGCAAAGTGAAATGTCAACGATATCACTATGAGGAAATGTGAAGAAATGCCGCCATCGTGTGGTAAGAATGTAATACTACAACAACAATGGAGAACGGGAGTCAATTCTCTGTGTTCTTTAGACATTCTAAATTACACTGACAAAAATTCATGCGGAGGGTAAAGCTGACCAGAACTAACGCGACGCAGGCACATAAATGCTGCCGCCTAGTGGCACATTCTGAAATTCCCACATGCAGCTCTATTTGAATATGTTCAATATTAACTCATTTTCTGCTCTCATTATGTGCTCTCTTAGTAAATTACAAAAGTTCAAAAGTCATTCAAACTGAATCATTGAAAATTATGTTTTCCCTCCTTTTCATTATATTCTATCGTCATTTATAAAACTGTCCCCACATCCAATTATTTTACTCCCTATTAAATATTTCTCATTTTCAGCACATTTCCACTAACCCTGCTGTAACCCATTGTCATATTTTACCTGGATCAGAGCCTCTACCTCTGTATTATCTTTTAGCCTGTTTCTCTTCTCATCACGCCCTCCACAAACACAACCACAGCGACATGTCACTTGACCATGATGTGCTTCTGTTTAACTCCATCATCAAGGCAGCCCCTCCACCTAGTGGCTGAATTTCAAGCTTGTTAACAAAAGTTCATAGAGTACTGTTAATGCTCAATAAATGACTGTGGATTTGAACTAAAATCAACTTGCTTGAAGGACAGTTTCATCTTCTACCTTTCAACAAACATAATTATCTGCCTGAACTTGTTTTTCATATTTTGAAATTGACAATGTTATCAGGAAATTCTCAGAACATAATTGTCACTGAAGCAAACTCCAATTTCTCTTTACTACATCATTTTCCAGATTATATCTGAATGCGTTTCTCTATACGTATAAAAAGATTGATGTCAAAGGTATATGCATGAATATGGCTCATGTTTTCTTATGGCCACAGTATTTTATTGGAAAATTTTGAAGAAGGTGGCGAATTCCTTGAGGATGGTGGAGAGTATGAACTTGAAACTATACCTGGTGAGGAGGAACAAAGAGCTTCAAAAAAAAAAAAAAAATGCAATGAGAGACCCTGAAGGCTATATTGAAACAGCTGATAAAATTATTATACGGAAAAAAAACGAATGACTGTGTTTTGTGTCACAATTCCA
>NW_012142645.1:0-2034 GCF_000956105.1 Propithecus coquereli
CTGGCCTGGCTCTCACCTGGGTGAGGTCATCCTATCTGTCCTCACAGCTCTCCGAGGTCCTTGCAGGGCACCCAGACAAGAGGCCCTGTGGTCCTGGCTCTTGTGGCCTCGGGGTCTGGCTCCCACGTCTGTCCTCCCTCGGAGCTGCTGTCTGGGCTCCCCCTGCTCAGCGCCCGGCACTGTTGGCTTCCTTGTGAAGCAGCCAATGGGCAGCGACGGGGCGACGGGGCGCGAGTGAGAATGTCGGGGTTAGGGTTAGAGCGCACCGAGAAGGCAAAGCGGGATGTTCTGCTGAACCGGTGGTTGAGGGAATGAGAGGGTGGAGTCCGGCGTGTATGAGCAGCAGGTCACGCGGGGGCCTTGAGGGTTCTGCCGGGTGAGGCGGGGGCCTGGGGGGCTCTGGCCCAGGGCTTGGCTTGGGTGACAGCAGCCGGTGTGAGGAGTGGGAGCCGAGAGTCCAGCCGGGGGCAAGTCTGTGGGCTCAGGCGGCGCCGTGGCTTGGCCACACTGGCTGCGGGAGGGGCGCACGGTGGTGAGACTCGGGTGTGGGTCTGCGGCAGAGCTAGGCGGGGCCGGCCGCTACATCAACTGCAGGTGATGGGGGAGGCCTCAGGGGGTTCCGAATTTCCTGGAAGGATGGCGTCTCCAGAAAGGAAGCGCTAGCCTGACAGGCGGCGAGACGCAGAGGGCGAGGGGTGTTCGGAGCTCAGCGTGTTGACTTGAGACGCCTTTGCAGAGACGTCAACGCTAAGGACTGCAGCGATTCAGGGGAACGGCTAAGACCGCACACACGTTGGGGGGTTATCGTATACAGATGGTGTCTAACGCCGTGAGACATGTTAGTCCCCAAGGTGGGGCGGGGGGCAGAGACGGTGCAAGTCCTGCCCCCACCCCGCAGACACACAACCCAGGGCTGAGGGTGCAGCTCTGCCGCTGCCCTGCGCCACCCAGACCGCCCGCCGCAGAGCCCCCAGGGCCCTTGTCAACACGCAGGTGCCCGCGCCTGAGCCAGCGCCTGGCACAGGGGCCTGGGCCCGCTCCCTGCCGCCGTCCGGGCTGCGTGCTGCACAAACGGAAGTCAGAACCGTCCCCCGCGAGGCAGGGCAGACTGTTGAGGAGCTACGGGCGCCCGGAGCGCCTGGCCGGCCGGCCCTGGGCAAAAGGCTTCTCGGCACTGGGTTCACCACCAGCCCAGGGCGCGCGGAGGCAGGAAGACGCCTCGTCCCCAGCTCACACTGACTGCGCACAGCTCTGTTACGTCCAAGGGAGTAAACAATTCTGGCTGTCCCGTCACCTGAGTGGGCTGACGGGGCCCCACTAAGGTGGACTTGGGGGGAGCAAAGGTAAACACCAAGCGTCCCCCCGCCAGGCAGCTGGGGAGGTGACCGCTGCGGGGATGGCGTCGGTTCCCAGCCTGCAAACTCAGCACTCCTGGGTGCCCGCGGCTCTCCACCCCACAGAGGAAGCATCTCTCTTGCGATGACGCATGTCTCTCGGGGCCAAGGGTGGACCTGCGCCCAGAAACATTCCCCAGATTGCGACGTCCATCCTGCAACTTCAGCCTGACATTCACACCTGTGAAAACTGCTCTACATTAGAAAATTAATACCCTCCAGAGGAGAATAATATTAATGTTAATAATCTTTTTTTAAATAACAGGTTTATTGACACAAAACTAACATACCATATAATTCACACACTTAAACTATAAAATTCAAGGTTGTAACCAACAACACAATCAATTTTATGACACCTTTGTCACCTCAAAAAGAAACACCGTACCCGTTTAGCGGCTGCCGCCCGTTTTGCCCAAACCCCCACCCCAGGCGGCCACCGACTGTACCTGCCCGTGCCGGACATTCCTATCGATGGGGTCACACAGGGCGTGGTCCTTTGTCACTGGCGTCCTCCACTCAGAATAACATTCTCAAGGTTGATCCATCTTGTAGCACGTATGGTACTTCATTCTCTTTATACCTAAATAATATTCCCTTGTATGGCTTAACACGTTTTAATTATCCATCCATCGACTGA
>NW_012142646.1:0-668 GCF_000956105.1 Propithecus coquereli
TAGCATTGCTCATGGCGGTGGCACAGAGTGTCATCGTGGTAGTGACACTGGGAGTTCAATGGCAGTGGGTCAGGGTGACAGGAGGGTGGTACCAGCAATGCATCCTAATCAGGCATTCCTGAGCACATGACCCGGCTCTGTTGTACCTGAAGCCTAGTCTCCCTTGGTCCTGTGAGTTTTCTAAGCTTTTTTTTCCTGTCTTATTTTTATAGCATGAATTACCCAGTCTTATTGATATGCATTCATCTTCTGCTACTTAGCTAAGTTCAACTGCTGTTGCTTGAATCCAGTAATCCTAACTGAAATGCCCCTTTTTCTAGCCCAATCCTGTGCCACATATGCTTTCACTTCATGCCGGACTCCATTTCCTTATTTCACTGTATTCTTACTTCAGTGTTTTTGCACTTGCTAGTCCCTCTTTTCAAAATAATGCTATTATCTTCTCACTTCATCTAATAAATACAAACTAATTTTCAAATTTCAACTAAATTTGAGCCAAGGCTTAGCATCCTGGACCTCACCTTTCTCACACTTCTCACTGTTGCAATTTAAAATTTTTTTTATTAATGGTTAGGTATTCCATGAGACTATAAATTTTATGAGGATACAATTGTCTTTTTTTTTTCCACAATAGTAGCCCCAGAATGTATGACAGCATTTTATACAGA
>NW_012142646.1:3209-3570 GCF_000956105.1 Propithecus coquereli
TTCCCTGAGTTCTGTGAGCCACTCTAGCAAATTAATGAAGCCCAAGGTGAGGGTTGTGGGATCCTCATTTACAGCCACCCGGTCAGGAGCACAGGGAAAACAACCTGGAGCTTGCAACTGGCATCTGAAGAAGGAGGAGCTGAAATCTTCCGGAACTGAGCCCTCAAACTGTGGGATCTCACACCATCTCCAGTTAGTGTCGGAATTGAACTGCATTAGAGGACACCCCGCTGGCTCCCTCTGCAGAACCGATGGCTTGCTTCATACGGGGAACACGAGTCTTCTGTGTTGATTGGTGTGATATGAGAGCACAGGAAAAATACAGTTTGTTCTTTCCTCACGGTATCTTTTTGCAATATGA
>NW_012142646.1:3620-4402 GCF_000956105.1 Propithecus coquereli
TAATTTATTTGGCACCAACTGTTGTTTATTCAACCCAGTTATAGAAAAGCTATTGATTTATTTTAATCCATTTACATATTAAAAGTTATTTTTAACTGCAAATACCAACACTCTGTTTTTACAAACTTCTCATTCTACATTCCTTTTCCCTTTTATTCTCCCTTAAGGCTTCTTCCCCCATTTCCTTCTTCTCACTATGTTTACCTGCCTTTCTTCTCATGACCTATAATTTCTTCCTATGTCTATGTCTCTATTTGCCTTCTCCTCTCCCATCCCTTTCTCTTCCTCCCTCACTCTTATACTCTCTCTCCTTAACTATTCATTTTTCCCTATTCTACTTTTTAAAAGTTGCATTTCCTTTTCTACTTTTCAAGAGAGGAAGAGTATGAGTTATTTGGGGACAGAGTCCAAGAAAAAAAACCTTTAACCTCTCCTCACCTGAAAATAATTGAAAATCTCCAAGAAATGACATTATTTGAATTGTATTCTATATTGAGGTTTACGTTAAGGTCAGAAATCTTGGCTGAAATTTTTCTAGCTTAAAGCAGGAGAATGAAAATGCCAACCTGCCTCATGTCTTTGCTTTGAATGTAATCTCAATTTGCTTGCTTTTAGGATGTTTGAATTGTCTAAGTTTCTAATTAGAATGTCCCAAGTGTGATACATTTTTGAATGTGTAAAATCATCTCTATTTCCTGGCATTAAATGTTTAAAACTATCTCTGCCTGTAAGTGTCATCCCATCCTTCCTATAATAGACAACATATTCGATTATCATCCAGG
>NW_012142646.1:4452-4917 GCF_000956105.1 Propithecus coquereli
TGTGTAAACCTGGCTGTTTAGAGGGAACCCGTTCAGCCTGCACTTCTGCTGTGACTTCATTTTACTGCAATATGGATGTTATAAATAAGTTTCTCGGACCATTCTCTTAAACTGTGTGGTGGAAGCTTGAAGATCGAAGTGTTGTGCTAGGATGCCGGAACGGAAAGATGGGAAATCTGGTTTACTGATATTAATAATATTGTACAGCCACTATGCCAGGGGATTGCCTGCCTCATAATGAATTTTGTGTGATAGAAAAATATACCTTTACTTTTTTTAAAAAATTTTTTTTCCTTTTTTTTAATTTCAGAATATTATGGGGGTATAAACATTTTGGTTACAAATCATGACTTTGCCTCACCCAAACCAGGTCCATTACCCTATATATCAAGCTCAAGGGCATAGTAGAAACAAGTTCTGGGTCTAGAGGCAGGGACCTTCATTCTGGCCCCAGTCCTATCATTG
>NW_012142646.1:6576-8715 GCF_000956105.1 Propithecus coquereli
AAGATACCTCTACAATTGCACTAAAATGTCAAATATTAAAAAGAGTGACAGTTCCAAGCTTTAAAGATGATTGGAGTAACTAAAACTCTCTTGCACTGCAAGTGACAATGTAAAATAATACAATCACTTAGAAAGACATGTTAGTAGTTTATAAAATCAAGCATACACTTACTGTATGGCCCAGCGATTTCACTCCTGGCTATTTACTCAGGAGAAATGAAAACATATTTCTACATGACGGCTTTTAAACAAAAATTTAAAGTAACTTTATGTATAGTAGCTCGATACCGGAAGCAACTCAAAATCATAGACAACTCAAATATCTGTCAACTAGTGAATAAATAAACAAATTTGGTATATTCATACAATTTCATACTTCTTTGCAATAATTATGCAACAATAGGAGTGAGTGTCAAAGACTATATGCTAAGTGAATAAAAGCTATACACAAAAGAATATATACTATATGATGACATTCATATGAGACTCTAGAAAGGACAAATATTATAGTCACAGTTAGCAAATTATTCTTGCCTGGGTTAGGAGTGTAAGGTAGTGATTGGCTAGAAAGGGGCACAAGGGAAGTTTTGGGGACAATGTAAGTATTCTGTATTATTGCTGTGGTTGTGGTAATAACATGGATGATTGACATACATAAATACATGTATATACATTCAGCAAAACTCACTGACTTGTACACATAAAATGGGTACATATTATTGTATATAAATTATACCTCATTAAAATTAATCTAAAAAAAACAAAATTAGGCTGTGACATGCTTTTTCATCAAAGGTCAGCCAAGTGTTACCTTCTATGTCAATCATTGTTCGATTTTCATAGGCCAGGGAAATAATCCTCTTTGCATTCTTGCATCACACGAGTTTCTCGATTATGATATATATCACATACAACGCATCTATGTCATGACAGTGCTCAACACAGTAGATATCGAATATATGGGTTCTTAATAATTCTCTTTAAAATGTTTCCTAGGTACATAAAATAATTGGGAATTAATAAAAGGATACATTTGGAATTTTGAAAAATAGGAATTTCATACACATAGCTAGGCAAACATGTTAACACTCTGCAAAACCAAAAAGGAATTAGAATAGAGTTGGCCTCAGATAAAGACAGGTGTTTAGAGAATCACTCAGACTCATAAAAAGCTATATGATCAATAAATATGAATTCCCCTCAGGGTGTTTCCTTTCTTTGTGTCTGCTTCTTACCATTCGAAGATTGTTTTTTCTTGTATACTTTGAAAGAGAATGCATATGATTATCCAATTAAGTGTATCTTAATTTGACTAGAACATTTCAAAACAGGTGATCTTAGAAGTTGGTGAAAAACTGTGGATTGGCTGCTTTGAGGTCAGTTGTGTATCCTCAGTCCATCCTGCTTGATTGGATTGATCACATGATTCAGGATATGCCATTGATTCTCATGATTCTCATAGGATATGCTGACTCTGCTTTCATCATGGGATATGCTGACTCTGCTTTCTCCCCTATGCAGGATACTTCCTGTTTTTCCCCTGTGCAGGACACTTCCTGTTTCCTCCCTATACAGGACACTTCCTATTTCTCTCCTAAGGCAGGCACACTTCCTGTGGACAGGACTATACAGGTCCTCAGATAACCTGGTTTCATTCAACATTGTTTTCTTTATAACATTTATGAAAAAAAAGTCAATTCCAGGCCAAGGCCCGTAGCTGTGTGCAGTTTGCACATTTTTCCCATATCTGCTTGGTACTCTGGTTTCCTCCCACATCCCAAAGATGCGCACATTAGGTTCACTGGCATGTCTAGATGGTCCTAGTCTGAGTGTGTGTGTGTGTGTGTGTGTGTGTGTGTGTGAATGTGTGTGTGTGTGTGTGTGAACACACCGTATCATGGAATGGCGTCCAGAGTGGGTTCCCACTTTGCACCATGAGCTGCCAGGAGAGGCCCTGGCCACCCACTAACCTGAACTAGAATAATTGGGTCAATAATTGTCTTACTTGTTTTTATTAATCTTTCTTAACTGTATGCATAGTTCACCTTTATTTCAATGTTTAATGTTAGAAGTGTTTTGGACTTTCTTTAGAAATTTGTTGAGTTTTTGTGACCAGAAATATGCCTTAGGAACTTAACT
>NW_012142646.1:8765-9415 GCF_000956105.1 Propithecus coquereli
TACCATCTGAGTCAAAATTATAAGTGTGCACATGCCCCAGCTAGTGTGTGTTGTACCCATTAGGTGTGAATTTACCCATCCCCTCCCCCCCACCTGCTTGATTTCCAATGAATGTTATTTATATATGTGCACATAAGTATTGGTCGATTTTTTTATTCTGCCTTAATTCACCCCATCCAGTTCTAGCAATTAGCTGCCATGTTGAAAGGGAAACAATCACTGATACTTTCTGCTTCCAGACAGAGGAGCAGGTAAAGAATCCCAAGAAGATCATGGCAGTTTTTGTGAGTCAAAACAAAGATCAAGGATCAGGAAATCTGAGGTAGCTGGAAATTTCCAAGCCTTCAAAAAGGCAAGACACAGATAGTAAAAGAGGACCAGAATGCAACATCGCAGCCTGCTTGTATCTTTGCTGAAAACTGAGATATAAATGTGTAGGTAAAATTCCATAGTATCAAGCACAGAGAAAAAAGGGAACTGTGTAGGACTGGGAGACACTTAAGATCCTATCAGCCACAGTGACACTCTTTTTGATTACTTAAGGCCTTTAGTAGAAAAGTGGAAAGGAAAGACCTTTAGTGGTAGGGCTAAATAATTGTCAGAGTAGAAGTTACTCTAGACCTACACGCACAAAAAAATCTGATTAGCTA
>NW_012142646.1:9465-9977 GCF_000956105.1 Propithecus coquereli
CCTTTATTTCAATGTTTAATGTTAGAAGTGTTTTGGACTTTCTTTAGAAATTTGTTGAGTTTTTGTGACCAGAAATATGCCTTAGGAACTTAACTATTGTTTATATCAATTAACCTATGGTAAAATTGATCTCATTATGCTTGATGATGTTAAGTGAGGGCTTACTGTATTTGGTTTAGAAGCATCCTTAGAAATATCAGATACCATGAATAAATTGTTTGGTACAAAATCATGAGCAGAAGGAAGGAAGAGAGGAGAAAAGAAACTAACACATTATTATATGGTTGATTTGCCTGTGTCAACTTAAACAATATGAATAACTCACCAAAAATGAAAACTAGGTTATTCTTCCATTTACATACAGTAGATTAAATTTACTGAAATAATAAGGTATTATAAATGAATAATAAAATAGTGGAGGAGGAAAGAAACTAACACATTATTATATGGTTGATTTGCCTGTGTCAACTTAAACAATATGAATAACTCATGAAAAATGAAAACTAGGTTAT
>NW_012142646.1:10884-11237 GCF_000956105.1 Propithecus coquereli
GGTTTTGATTTGCATTTCCCTGATGATTAGAGATGTTGAGCATTTTTTCATGTTTCTTGGCCATTATTCTGTCTTCTTTTGAAAAGTTTCTGTTCTTGTCCTTTGCCCACTTTTTGATAGGGTTGTTTGACTTTTTTCTTGTTGATTTTCCTGCGTTCTAAGTAGATTCTAGTTATCAGCCCTTTATTGGATTTGTAGCACGCAAAAATTTTCTCCCATTCTGTAGGTTTTCTGTTTGCTCTTGTGACAGTTTCTTTAGCTGTGCAGAAGCTTTTTAACTCATACACTGCTAGTGGGACTGCAAACTAATGCAACCTCTGTGGAAAGCAATATGAAGATACCTTAAAGAGATA
>NW_012142647.1:0-1598 GCF_000956105.1 Propithecus coquereli
CGCATAGCAAAAAAGGAAGCAAACAGGATTTCTAAACAAAAATGGCTTTAACAATTTCCTTCAGTGCAGACAGAAAATGACCCAGGGACATTGGCACGTCTTTGTTAAGGATCGTGACCGTAATCTGCCGGGCCCGCCTGAGTTGTGTGCGGGGCGAGCCGTGGTGCCCAGCGCCGAGCCTCCTGCCCCGACTGGGAGTTCCCTGATCGTCCTTGTTAGGTTTGCTCCGGGTGGGAGCCCGAAAAGTGTGTCTAGGACGGAATGCGGTTAACGGAAAACTTAGTGATCGTAAGGCCGGAGAAACCACAGCCACAGGAGTCTGGAGAGTCCGGAGGTCGTAAATCTAACTCTGGCCACAGATGGTGGCGGCAACGCCAGCATTCCTACCCCGCTGATAAGGACGCAGCTATCCCCCCTTATCTCGGCACGACGGGCCCGAGCAGGCGTCCCAGAAATTGGATGTTTGAAAAGAATTTGTTACAGTGGCTGTTCTGGCCCAGTTGCTCACTCCTCCTGGAAAACCCCTATAAAGCCCAAGGCTCTCCCCTCCCTCGGCGCGGATGCTCTTTTCCTCTCCATCCGTCTGCACCCGGATGCTCAAATAAACAGCATTTTGCTGCACCTGAGGCTTCGTGTGTCTCCCTCTCGGCTCCAGATTTAACAATCCCTATAGCGCTAGATGCCTCGGAGCAAGGCGGGAGGATCTGTCTGGACTCCCCCTTCCTACTCACTCCTGGCGCCACGAACTGAGCTTCCAGCCCAGCCGTCACAACCAACAGCTGTGCTGCTGCCGGGTTCTCACATCTGTCGTGAAATCCAGGCCCACCACTTGGCTCTTCTAGGCTCTGTAATTTTGCATATCCCACTTTCTTTGCCTCAAAGTTCTCTCCTCTTAACCCCCAGCCTGGCCACTGTTATTCCTTGTTTTTAGCTCGGACGCGATCTCCTCCAGGAAACTGTCCTGGCCAGGACCTGTCTGCACATGTATAGGGGCGTCAGTACCATTGTTGAGCTCCTGTTTGTTTACTAGTCTGTCTCCTCCCTTAGAGTGGAGCCATGGGAGGGCAGATTTGCACCCAGCACAGGCCTGACTTACAGTCGGCACTCAATAAATACTTCCTGGACCATTTAGGTTATGATCTGGGAAGCAGGGATGCTTCTTTTTCTGAGAGAGGCGGGAAACAGAAGAGGAGGCCTGGAGACGGAGCCAATCGGACAGGTGGGGACAGAAGTATGAGCTGTACCTGTCCCCAGACACCTGCTGTGTCAGTGAGGCAGGAAGCCGGGCCAGCACTGAGCGGGAGGGAGGCGAGGAGCTCGTCGGCCCCTTGAGGAACGTGGTAAAGGCTGGGAACAGCTGCTATGGAGAACGGAAGTGGAGGAGATGAGAAACCCTTGGGGGCTCGGCCGAGGTTGGGGCTCATGCGTTTATAATGGAGCCCAGCAGTATGAATATGCAGTTTTCTCCAGAAGGGCTTAGCAGTCCTGAATAAGAAACAGGAAAAATAATGCTCGTTACTGTCTATTCCTGCTGACTCCACGCAAGGATCTGTGTTATATGCTTAAGTTGCCTGTTCTCTATGGTGACAAGCCTATGA
>NW_012142648.1:0-1362 GCF_000956105.1 Propithecus coquereli
TTTGGTTTGATTTGGTTTTATTTTTGTTTGTTTGTTTTGACTGTTGAAGGCTATAATGGTCTGTTTGTTTTGAGACTTTTCCAAACAACTATTACTTGTCATGCGTGGTCATTGAAGTCTCTATTTTTTTTTTGTTTGTTTTTTGTTCTTTTGCTTGTGTTCAGCTAATGTTTGACAGAGATTTTCTTGACTGCCAGGAGATAAAACAAACAAACAAATGAAATGCACACAAAACATATACTCACAAAAAGAAAAGGGGGAAAAACACCTCTCCTAGTCTTTGAAGATTTGGCTTTGTGTTAGGGCACTCCTTAGGCTCAGCTAGGCTTGCACTAAGCCTAGAAAATCAACCTACAACAAAATCTTAAGGTCCTTTTAATTTTTTCCAAGCATAACTCTTTCCCTGAGCATGTTCATGACTCTCTAAGTGCTCCTATATATGGCAGTTTTTTTTTTATTTCAGCATATTATGGGGCTACAAATGTTTAGGTTATGTATATTGATTGCCCTTGCCCTCATCTCCACACTGAGTCCGAACTTCAAGTCTGCTCATCCCCCAGACGGTGCTCATCACACTCATTATGTATGTATATACCCATCCCCTCCTCCCCCCTCCCATCTGCCTGATGCCCGATAAATGTTATTCCTATATGTGCACTTAGGTGTTGATCAGTGAAACCAATTTGATGGTGAGTATATGTGGTGCTTATTTTTCCATTCTTGGGATACTTCACTTAGTAGAATGGGTTCCAGCTCTATCCAGGATAATACAAAAGGTGTTATATGACCATCGTTTCTTACAGCTGAATGGTACTCCATGGTATACATATACCACATTTTATTAATCCACTCCTGTATTGATGGGCACTTGGGTTGTTTCCACATCTTTGCAATTGTGAATTGTGCCGCTATAAACATTTGAGTGTACATGTCTTTTTTATAGAATGTCTTCTGTTCTTTTGGGTAGATGCCCAGTAATGGGATTGCTGGATCAAATGGTAGATCTACTTTTATCTCTTTAAGGTATCTCCATATTGCTTTCCACAGAAGTTGCACTAGTTTGCAGTCCCAGTGTATGAGTGCTCCTATCTCTCTGCATCCATGCCAACATTTATTGTTTTGGGACTTTTTGATAAAGTCCATCCTCACTGGAGATAAGTGATATCTCATTGTGGTTTTAATTTGCATTTCCCTGATGATTAGAGATGTTGAGCATTTTTTCATATGTTTATTGTCCATTATTCTGTCTTCTTTTGAAAAGTTTCTGTTCATGTCCTTTGCCCACTTTTTGATAGGGTTGTTTGATTTTTTTCTTGCTGATTTTCCTGAGTTCTAAATAGATTCTAGTTATCAGCCCTTTAT
>NW_012142649.1:0-1156 GCF_000956105.1 Propithecus coquereli
AGTAACCATTGTGATATTTCACCTTAGTCCTTTAGCCCATCAATTTGTGATATTATAAATATTATTTATTTCAAATAATGCCTAAGGTCTATTACTTAGTACTATTTTTCCCCATGTTTAATGACCTCCATGTACATCCTTATAAAAAGTATTGATTAAAAATATTGATAGAGTTTGCTAAATAACTATTTTGTTCTATTGCATGGCAGTAAGAGCTTTTTCTCCAGTATGACATAAAAACAATCAGTAGTCTTTGTATAAATTATATATTTAGGTATGTATGCACTGAATTTAATAATACTTCTACTTTGTTAAAGATACTAATCTGAAAAGCTTGGTTAAATTCTTATGACATTTTCCTAAAGTAGTAGTTTGAGAGCAAATTTATTCAGAGAGAAATATTACATTGAATATCTTGGTCTTAGCAAAGCTATACTATCCAGTAGGGATAAATTTCCTCTTCTAAGTGATACTTTATCATTTGTAATAAGTAATTGAAGAATTATTTTCTGCTTAAATGTAGCCAGCTTTGCATTATAATTTATATGTCTAACTTTTTAAATATTCTGAATAATTCTATTTCACTTTTGCTAATGGGTAAGTGACAATCTCAAATTTTGATGTAGTGTTGAAACCAGCAAGTTTAAATAAAATTGACAAGTGCTTCCAAGTCATTTATTATAACTATTCTGATCCGACAGCAGGCATGGTTAGAGAAGTGCCAGATGTCAACACCTTTCATTTATTTTGAGAACGATAAACACAGTTTTGAGAAAAGTCATAAATATAGCAGATTGTAAAGAAACCCAAGAAAACAACAGGCTTTTTTGGAGCACTGATTAGTTTCACACATAAATTAACTTTCCTGTTAGTGTTTATTTTTCCCCCCTTTTCTACGAACTTGAAGAATAAGAGCAGCCCTAGTGGTCTTTATGAATTTATAGTTTTCTGTGGATATTCATGACAGTGGCTTTAACAGTACATAACATTGATTGTTGTAGCATTTCATTTTGGAAGATTATTTACTTTAGAGAAGATAGTGGTCTAATTTTCAAAGAATATGAATTTTAATTAATTTCTTTGGGTTGACTAAAATTTTTCTACAATTTTTTAATCACAGCATTCCCTATTTACAACTGTTACTTCCTATTTTCTT
>NW_012142650.1:0-9796 GCF_000956105.1 Propithecus coquereli
CACATCACCCACCACATTGAATTCTGCACCCAGGCTCCTGGCTTCTAGCTCTGTTGCAGGTCTCAGATGCTTTGCCTCCTCCCCCAGCTCCTCCTCCGCACATCCCAGTCTTCCTCAGCCACTGGGAAGTCCCTGTACCTGTCTCTTATGTCCTCTCTTGCACACACCAATGGATTCTCTAATACAGTCTCTATAAAACACAGATCTTATGATCATATTGTTAAACCTCTCTCCACTCAAGCTCTTTCAATTCTTTTCACCACTTAGAGGGTAAATATCAAAATTCTAAATGTACCTGTGATGTTCATCATGATCTGCCCTCTCTCAATCACTCTGCTCTCATCTCTTTTGCTAGTTCTTCAAAATCTTATTTGCTTAATATGCGTTCTTTGCATTTTAACATTAGACACATGGGGAAAAGGAATATTTCCATTTTACTTACCTATGTATCACCATTGTAAAGTACAATTTCTGGTATATGGGACGCCTTTGATAAATAAACGTAAAACGATGATGATGATGATAAAATAACTTTTTGTCAGAAAATTTTTCATATGATTAACTTAAATTGTTTAAACTATAGTTAAACGCTCTTGTTCTTCCAAGTGGATTTTTTTCTTATGCATTCAAATTTTTCTTTACTCCATACATGAATTAATTCAATTCTAAGAAATTGATTTGAGCATAATTATTGGAAATGTAAGTAAATTGATTTGAAGTGGTTTTCAGATTGGGATTAATTGGATGTCAAAACTGAATTCAAACTGAGTGGATTTTGTTGTATCAGCCTATTTGGAGCATTTTTACATTTGATCAATAGCTTCTTTTGGGGGGAGATTTTGCCTGGCAAAAAGCCTCAATCTGAATATTGTTCCAAAGTCAGATGAAGCAGTTACAACTTTGCAAAACCGTCATGTATGCCTCTGGGCCAAGAGTCACAGCATTTGGACTAATATCCAAGGTGATAGAGGCCATGTACCAAACCTTTGAAAGAGTTTCTGCTGATGCTGTCATTGTTCTTTTGCTTTAACACAGATGTGTCCAGGAGGCTGTGCGAGCACAGAGAAGCACAGCTTTGGGACAGTTGGGAGAGCGGCACAGAGGGCAGAGCAGCTTCCTCACTCCCTGGATATAGCAGCTGCACCAGAACCATCTCGGGTTGCAGCAGCATCATGTGGACAAGTTTTAGAGGGCTCAGGAAACCCCAGGAGTGAGTCGGGGCCACTGCGTTTGAGGAAGCATGACACCCATCCCCTAGCAGGACATGCAGTCTTGGTGACAGCACTGCAGTGGAGCAGTTCCCAGTGACATTTCGGAGGCAGTGGAGGGAGGCTTTTCTCTGTTTATCGGGAGAAGCAAGTGGCAGGTGCACTTTGGTATATGTCTGTGTGCAGTAGGAGCTTTATTTGGGTTATGATGTGGATTTTAAAGACCCAAATAATGTTGTTCCATTGACTCTGGTGAAAAGATCCTGGACCAAGTGACTATTATTTATCATTGAAATTGTGATCATGTCTGATTTTGGGGCTAGTGTATTCTGGGAAATAGACACACAGTCCACCCAGGTTCATAAATTCAGCCCATAGCTATTTCCTGAACAACCTGATTAGCACGTTCACGAGATTATCTAAGGATTTATCTTTCTAAATGAGAATGAGCCATTTAAATATGAAATACCAAACTAAAAATTATCACTTTTCTTTCGGAGTTTAGCTGAAAAGCAAACAAGCAAACACGAATTATTAGAAAATACTGAAAACAGAGCTGAACCTAATGTCAGAAAACCCTTTTATTATTTTACATAGATAAGTTAATGATTTTGAGTCACCTGATATTGATGACATTCAAACATATTTTGATGAGGTAGCACCAGATACTGGCTAAGTCAATATACTACAGCAAGCATGTGGGAGGAGAATGTTGAATATGGTGATTCTTTCTTGTCTACATGATTATTTAAATGAGTCTACCAGGTACAAAATATACTATTCAGGTGACAGGTATATTAAAAGCCTACACTGCTCCACTATGCAATTCAGGCATGTAACAAAAAGACACTTGTTCCTATTAATTCTATTTAAATAAAAAAGAAGTGAAAAAATAAATGAGTGACTTTACTGTTGTCATGGAAGGAAGTGAATCAAAAACAGGTAGATATACTAGTTGCATTTTGGTTTCACAGAGTCCCAGATAGAAAAATAGTTGTATCCTATTTTCCAGGCTCAATAACTGTAAAATGGCTACCAATCTTCAAGAATCCACAATCTATCTCAAGGCTTTTAGATGTATGATCTTTTCAATACTGAGAGTTACCCTATACCATAAATACCATTATCATGGCCATATTACCAATGAAAAATATATCCCAGGAGATTAAAAAACATTTGTGACATCACTGAAGCCACAAGGTGATAGACATGTCACTTAAACCCAGACAGTCTGATTCCAGAGCACACAGGCTAAGTATCGGTTATTTTTCTCCACCTTGAGATAAACTAAATTAATGAAAGAATAAATAAATATCAAAAGGTACCAATGACACTACACTGGATTTCTCTCTTTCACTGGGAGTACTGTCATCAAATGCATTACACTCTGATAGGTTTATGTATGACTAAAGACTAAATACAATTTGTGAATTTGAAGACCAAACACTGAACATCATTAAGCATGGAGTGATTATTTACACCTATTTATTCAGCTGATAGTATGTCCCCCAGTGTATTCTTCCTAATTTCTCTCTGAAAATTGTACCCCTAGCCATCTAATCTATTCTCTGCTCTCAAGAAACAATGACATTTCTGAAATAAAATCTAGTCATGACACTCATTTTTTGCATGAACATTCAATGATTTTTTAATGTTGTTGAATCATGATCAAAATTCTTAGCATGGTGGTAAATTGCTACATTCCTTGGGGTTTGCCTACTTTGTAGCCTTGCCTGGGTTTTCTGAATCAGAGTCACCTGGATAGTGGATGCCTCCTCTCCTAGGACCATGGACTCATCCATCCCAGAGTTCAGCTAGTTCCCTGCCTCGCACATGCTCATCCTCTCATTTATGTACCTATGCCCTTCATTCCCACCGACCTCTGCCCCATTGTCACTTTCTCAGCAAATCCATGACCCCATGAAATTGCCAAATCTCGGTGTTGTATGTTCTCATGGCACCATGTGCCTACCCTCTTCCATAGCACTTATTACAATATTAATTTTGCATTTATTTTGTAAATGTAAAATATACATCTCTCCTAAGCTAGTAACTTCTCTTATTATTTGTTAACTGATCATGGAATAAGCAGTCAATTACCACAGATTGAGTATCCCCCTAATATGAAAATCTGAAATCTGAAATGCTTCATAATTTCAAATATTTTGAGTGCCAACAAGAGGCTCAAAGGAAATGCTTGTTGGAGCATTATAGATTTTGATTTTCAAATTTGGGATGCTCAACCAGGTAATTATAGTACCAACATCTCCAAATCCAAACAAATAAAAAAATCGGAAAAAAAATATCTAAAATGTGACACACTGTCGGTCCCAAGCGTTTCAGATAAGGGACACTCAGTCGGCATGCATACAAGGAATCACTGACCTTCACTGAAGGGGACATGCTAGACCTCAGAGTCCCAGTCCTTATGTACAGTCAACGGATGCATCCTGCCTTTCTATATTTATGCCTAACAACCTTCTTTGTGCTATGAATATTCAGATATCCTTTTAAAAAAAGTAGCAGAAAAATATTTGAGTTTTCTCCAAACACTATCATCAATTATAAGGGGACATTTAATTGCGCGTTTTGTCTTTCATATAATAATTCAAGAACATCAAGTCTGGAATGTTGTTTGAATTGAAAGGTTCAAGCACTGCCTGTCAAAAATAAATACCTTTTGATTTATGAGTTTGTTTATTTGGAAATAGGTTGGGATATGAAATAGGGTCTTTCCTGTTGTGAAGTTTTGTTTGTGGTCCCCAAGCTGAACAAGTTGGTGCCATGTAACTACACGTACTACCCATTCCTCCCAGCACTTTCAAAAGCAGTGGTCCAAACTGTACTTGAGATTCTCAGTTCATCACAATAGCATTTAGAAGGAGATCTGGCAAGTGATAAGAAGAAGCTAGAATAGCTAATAAGACCGTAAGGATTTTCCTCAAGATAAAGATGTCATTGGACAGAGCATTTGGGAGGGCGCTGCCTCACCCTGCCTTGAGCCAATAGGGGTGGTACATCTTGCACAGACAAGTCAGGCAATATGGCCTGTATTTGAACAGGTCTAAAATCTTAAGCCACGATGCCTGGAGTTTCAGAAATAATTAGGTCGTTTTCTGATCCACAACTTAAAATATTTCTAAACTGGTGCCTGCTTAGCTGTCCTACAGCCTTGGTAGGCTGGCATGCTTCATCTCATGCTGATCTGAACCTCATGCTGGTTCAGCTGCAGAAAAAACCCTACATGTCTGCAAAATTAGAGACAATTGAGATTTCCATGGGATTCCTCCTCAATCATCTTAACTAACTTATCCATTTGAAAATTTCAGGCAACAAGAGTTAGCAAACACCCTCATAAGACCTTATTTTAGAAATTTCCTAAGTAGATAATAATCTAGAATGTTTTATAGACAGTGCCCAATTCATATAAATAAGTACTTTTGAAAATATCTATTTTATAAACATTTGACGAAATGTAGCTATATTCCACACAGTTACATATGCCTTTGTAACAGGTTTATGGAATGACCTGGATGACCTGGAACCCACTGGGTTTGGGTAGGAAACAATCTCATTTGATCTCACAATTAGCCCTTCACGCAAGCATCCCAGAATCCTTCCTGCATCCAGAACTTGGGTATTAAGTTGTCCAGCCCATGCACTGTTCTCTCCCCTCCAGCCTGGGTCTGCTAACTCCTCTCACCTCCCATGAAGCTTCTGGTTCCTCTTGAGTAAAAGAGGTGAATTTAGCTGGGGCAGGTGTAGGTTACAAAAACCAAGGAGAAGAACTTGTCTTACTTGAGTGTCATCTGTATGTTTAGAAGCTTAATTAGTCTTTCTCTTGGAGGGTATTTCTATAGGTTCCTCAGTGTCCCCCTATTGTTTGACTCCATTTATGCACCCTCATGGGGGACCTATCTACTTAAGAACTTCCTTAGGGCTCCCTCACTCCACTACATTCTCCTGAAGTCACATGAAATCTGGCTTTATATCCATGGGCAGGTGCATTAGGCACCTGCTGGCCAAGGCTTTTCACCTGGACCTATCCTCAGCCCAGAGGAGGCCAGGCAACTTATGAGGTTCAGATCAATATAAGTTCAAGTCCATATAAGAGATTAGTTATAAGACACAAGAGATTCTTGGTTTTATATTATGTATAAACCATAGACCAGAAAGAAACAGCTTATGATTTTCTTGTGCTACATGATCTGGAAAAATAAAGAGCAGAATCATTGTTCCACTCAGCAGGTACTTGTGGATCAGCCACCCTGAGAGGGGCACTGAGCAGGCCACCGGGACTACCAACGAAGGACCCTGGCCCTGCCATGTGGCCTGCACAGGGAACATGCCATGCGATGAGGGGATGTGCGGCTGCAGGGCCCTGGAGAGCACTCGGAACCCTCCCTGCATAAGTGGTTCAGAGACTCCTGTAGGTGAAGCAGGGCTAACCTGAAACTGATCAAGAAAAAGGGGGTTCCAGGAAGAGGGAAAAGGCAATACCCAGGCCCAGAGCAGATCAAAGACAGCACCCCAGACTGTGCAAATGGAGTTTTTCTTCAGGATTTTTTCCTCAATTTTAAATAGTAATGAATTCCTGGGTTTATTACTCATTTATATGTAACCATTAGCCTATGATTCCTCCCCAAATGAAGTCAGCCTCCCCATTCTTTTCCCATTTACCTTAGTTTATGTACACATATGGATAGAATACAGATGACAATCAGGCTGATCACCAGCAAAACCAGCCCCACTGTCCAGAAAGTGACTCTGGAGAACCAGGAATCTGAAAAACAGGAATTATGTCACTTCAGATCCAGTGTGACATCAGGTGACTTGGCTGCTGGGCGAATCCTAAGATGCTTTCTCCGAAGAGACATTATCAGGAGGGCAGAGACTCTAAGCCTCACCCACCTTCCCTGCAACTCTAATGAACTCGGGAATCCTGAAGAGACTCCTGTTTCCCTGCTTCCTCCCAATGTGGGGAGACCCAAAGTGTCCTTTAGAAAATCATGAAATGGTTAAACATGCTGAAGGTATGAAAATAATGCCACAGATCCTCATGTACCCATGATAGCAATTTAACTAATGCTAACATAATTTTATATGTGACATGTATTTTTTTATAAATGAAATGATATAAAAGTAATAAAGTCTCTCCTTCCATCCAAATCTTCTCCTTTCCTCCTAGGGGACTTTGTCATGTGTCCTTTCTATCCAATTATTCTCTACATATACATGTAATGAGCCTAAGAACGTGTTGATGAGTGAGAGGCACATGGAGCTTTTATAAAGTTAATTGAGGAATTACGAATGGTGTCAGATGATAAAGCAAATAGGTTCCATAATGCAGGTCCCAGGCATAGAATTCTAGCTCACCTCAACAATCCAAACTGTATGAATCTAAAGAAGCATTCTTTTCTATTTTATGCCTTACAATATGGTTTTTAATGGCTTTATATTATTATTACCTGAGGATTATTAATTTCTGCCTTTCTCAGACCCCAAATCATGATTCTCTCCGAAATATTTACCAATCCCTTTCTTCACTATGAAAGTCTAAGTAGGAAACTTGGTTAATTTTGCCTCCTGTAGCTAAGGTTGTCATTAAAAAAATAACCTACTCCTCTGACATCTTCTTAACTCTCTTTCACATTTGAACTTCACATTCTCTCTAATTATTTTAAACATATATGACTTCCCAAAATAAAGCACATGCGAAATGAAAATTTACTTGTTGATTAAAGACCTGCAGACATCCATTTATATATTCATTATGCAAATTATTTAGGACTAAGTATTGAAAGTTAGCTGGGATATAATGTAATTAGGATCTAGTGTCCTCAAAGGGCACTCAACCTGGGGAGATGGCAAATCATACCATCCAAAATGATGCAGGGAGAAATAGAGGGAAACTTAATTCATGCTGGTGGGCAGTGGCTTCCCGGTAAAGGGGTTCTCTGGGTGAAGTCTGGAAGGACCAGTGGGAAACTCCCAGCTGTGAGAAGATAGAGGGAATGTGGCCATCTGTGCTCGTGGGCCATCAGGGGGCTGCGTGTGTCTACAGGGTTGATATGGGGTAGGGGCAGGAGGGCACAGAAAGTGGGGAAGGGGCAAAAGATGAGGATGGAGAGACAACAAAGGGCAAGAGAACAGCCTTATTGGCAGGTTGCAATGTTTCTCCTTAACTAAGAAAAACAATTGAGGAAAGTTACAGGAAAGCATTTGAGCCAAACTTTATTCCTTTCAACCATCCCTTTGGGTAGCTGTAGAGGGTCGAAGGGGGTACTTGAGCTCTTCTCTGCATGTGATATGAATTATACCAGTTACTCCTCATAACAGTCTTATGAGGTAAATACTATTATTATTACTATTTAACAGTTGTGAATCGGGCACAGGAAGGTCAATACTCGTCCAGGGTCGCAAGGTTGGTAGGCAGCAATGTCTACCAGTATGAAGATTCACTTTGACAGATGGGAGGGGAGACTCCAGATCACCATGCATGGTTTTTTCTGGGCAGTGGGATTAGGGGAGGGTTAGAAACATTTGGCCAATTCCTCAAAATATTTTGTTACACTTTGAAAGCTTTTGCATATTCATGCATTCATTTTTATAGAGTAAAATAATGACATACTTTTTCACAAAGAATACAAGACAGGAACACGGGTATATTTATAGCTCTCCACATAGGAGATACGAGTAGATGAACTAGAATATCTGTCTGGGTCTCTCAGTCATGGCTCTGTGCCAGTCACACCTTCTTAATCATCTGTGACCCCTCAGGATGCTGACTCTGGTGAGAACTTACATGCAATGGAAATGTGTGATTCCTTCTCCACACTCAGGACTGGGTTCCTCATGACACAGGACACACTTCCTGCTGAACTTTCATATACTGTGATGGATGTTTCCACAAGAAACAGGCCATTTCCTTCTGTTGTCATTGTCTCAGTGTCTGGTGCCAAAGGCCGTCCTTGCAGATCCCTCCATTGCACCTCAGGCTCTGGGTACCACCCCGCGGATATGCAAGTCAGCTTAATGCCTCTGGTGCTGCCAGGTTCAGTGTGAATACGAGGAGCTGTACCTGAGACTGGGAAAACCAAAGAAAATCAGAGAAAGAATGTGTCTTCAAGAATTTTATAACCATTTCACATGGGCCAGTAAATCTGGCCGCAATAATTAACCTGTATCAATCTCAATCCTCTTATTTGTGAAAACTGTGGTACAAAAATACTGACTATTTGGCAGGGGGGATAGTGGCTGTGAAGACAAACTCTACAATCACAGGGTTGGGGTAGTATCTGCTGACAATTCCTAACAGAGTACAACTGATGACTTCATCCTTCAGTGCCCCATTCCCTGTCTGTAAAATGAGGATAAGTCTCAACTCCTGGGTTGGTGTAAGGATATTCCATGTAAAGTGCTTAGTGATTTGCAATAGATTAACATTACTCATCTTAAAGAGGTAATCGGTTAAGAAAACACAGGAAAGATTCATATTTTCATTTGTGTCTTGGGCTCTTTCAGTTTGAAAGGATGCCCTGTTGTAGCTCTTGGACTCTGGGAATTGAAGGAAAAAGTGATTGTATTTTCTAAAGACTTAATTACATTTAACAGAACTTTGTAGAAACATGATACATGTTTTATTGATTTATAACATTCTCTGCAAATAAGAGAATAAAGTTTTCCTTTAAATCACTTTATTCTATTTATCATATAAAATGTGTAGGCTAAGGTTAAGCTAAGCCTCGGGAAAGGTACTTGTTATAACAAATGGGCTCCAACTTCAGTTAGAGAAAGAAAGGGGACTGGGGGAATGTGAACAATTTAAGAGGCTTTTTTGAAAGGGTTTTTCAAGTATTGTCTAAGCCATTAATGATCTAATTGAGTTATCAGTCAAAACAGAGTGGTGAAGAAAGAGAAAAAGTGTCAGCTGTAAAGCAAAGCCAGGTTGCTTGGTTCTCCCACTCTTGCTGGTGTCAGCTGGCACACACGAGGCCTGGATGGCTGCTGCCATGACACAGGCTGAAATGAATGAAACTTTCATTTCACCTATTTGACAGTCTAGAATTTTTCCTCTTCTGTGACCAGAGTGTGAAGAGAAAAATGTATAGTTTTCATCAGCATAATAATAATGTCTGATTATGTGATTTGATACAAAATCTTCCAATTTTATTTCCTATATCTTAGAAAGTATGTTTTCTAAGTTTGCAGCATATAATGGTGGTTTCCCTTACAATTGTTGATTGATGGATTTCCTTATCTGTAGCCTGTTAGTGATAAGCTAGCTAGATAGTATGAGACAATGATGAGCATTGACTTTATGTAAAATTTCACTTAAAAATTTACTGAAGACCTGGGTTCTGCAAAAATTTTATTACCTACAACCTCCCTCGATATTTAAATAGCACATGAAGTGAGCTGGGTCTGTTTGGACTCAAGGTGTGGACAAACTCTTTTCTCTGGGAGGCAGCTAGGACTCTGGGGCTGCCTGCAGGGACTGCATCTCCAGTGGAAACAGATTCCTGACCCAGGGCCAAACTTCACTTCTCCAGAAGAGGGGAGTAGGTAAAAGAAATGTGAGCTTGAAA
>NW_012142651.1:0-976 GCF_000956105.1 Propithecus coquereli
TAAGGTATTGATAAATACGACATTACTGCATCATATTGTTAGTTTTTCTGTTTGTCAAAAGATCATATTAAATTTGACCTAGTCAAATTAATTAATATTTTTATTTATGTTATTTTTATTTTTTTAAAAATGCCTTCCCTATACTAAGTTCAAGAACTTTAACTTTATTTTTATCAAAGACCAGCTTCTGTTTCTTAACCTCACAATATCCATTTTTAGCTTCCATATTCAAAATATTGCATAAATCTCAATTGTTCAATGTTAACACATAAAAGATTAATTTAATCCATGCTCAGACAAGGGAAAAATGAAAATATAAGTGCAGGCTTTCACCAAACAAAGCAACAGAGTAATTATAGGATTTAGGAGAGGATGGAGTTTAGTTTAGTTTAATTTAAATGAAGCAGTATTTTGATGGACTGTGAGTAAAGTAGTTAGCATCAGAACTGGGCTGAGAAGCAGACTCAGATCCTGTTTTCTTGAAACTACAGAATTAAGATAAATATTAACAGATGTGCCTGAAGCTCTGGACTTGACTGGAAATTGTCTGAGTTTCCATGTCAAGAACATAGTCAAAGTCAAAGTCATCAGAGCCACATGGCTCAGGTAATTCAGGCAATAGTGGACTGTTCCATTCTTACTGATATAATTTCCAAGAGCAAATTTTCTCAGCTCATTCTTTTAGAGAACAACATTTCTTAGCCTATGTTAATTGATGTTCATTGACAACAGCAGTTTTTTTAGTTTACAAAAAGAACTAAGGAGCAGCTAATGAAAACCGTTCCCTTGCCCAGCTCTTTGCAAACATTTCTAACACACTGACTGCCACACTAGAAAAAAAAATTTTTTTCCTTGGGGCCACAATGTTTTATATAAAAAAGACAATAAAAACTTCGAAAACAAAATGATCCTTTCTAATTTAATGAAAAATTTGTCATTTTTTAATTGTTTTCTTTGCATGAGTTATATGCAACTT
>NW_012142652.1:0-952 GCF_000956105.1 Propithecus coquereli
CTAAAGGGACGGGATATGTGAGTCTCTGCTCAGGAAAAAGTTTCCCTTAGATGGGTATGGTATGGATCTCATCCTCATGTGTGCCTAAATTCAACATTTTAAGCCAACAAACTATTTTCATTGGCAGTTTGGATGTAGATCAGGACAATATTGAAAGAGGACAATAAGTTATATATGTTCTCCTTAAAGAACTCATAGCCCACTTGGAGAGGAAACATATAAATAATAACTATTAAGTAACATGTAAAGTGCTCTACTAACAATAGGAACAAAGTACTGTAGGAGAATATATGACTGGATAGAAAAAGGTCTGGGAAAGCTTTCTAGAGAAGCTATGAAGACCAATTAGTTTAAGAGTGAGAGGTAGAAAGGCTATTCCAAAGAGATAGAAGAGCCTAAATTGTGAGTTATGAACTTTTGTTGATGCTGTGTAGGAATTGTAAGTAGTCCAATATAAATTTTCTCCTGTGATAAAGCAACACACTCATTATAGAAAATTTAGAAAATACTGGAGTTGAAAGAAGAAACAACAGCATGCATTGTCCTACCAACCAGAAACCACCTCTGTTAATATGTTGTTAATGTGCACCCCCTCCCAGTTTTTTCTTTTTTATCCTTAGGTTTTGTTTATTTTACCCTATTGTTATTAGAAAATATATATGTTTGTATCTTTTTTCACTTCATATCAAAAATATTTTCTGATTATATGGACAATTTAAACACAATTTTTATAGGCTGCATTATATTCCCTTGAGGAAACAGATGTACTTTGGTTTACTTAATTATTTTCCTATGTTAAATAGGAGAATAGAGTTACTCTGAGCTATGAAATTTGGGTTAATTCTAGTGTTGGTAATAATAATTTTGTTAGTAAAATGAAACAGAGTTTGTTTCCAGTTTATACTACTTAATTTTTAAAAGTACATTAAATAGGCCGGGCACGGTGGCTCAT
>NW_012142653.1:0-1494 GCF_000956105.1 Propithecus coquereli
ATCCCTTAGAAGGGGAGACTTCGGATGCAGGCTCCACAATTCAAGACAAGAACGTGGCTGCTTGGGACACGTCTGGGTGTTCAGCTTCACCTCTCTCCCTTTCTACCCAACGGCATCTGTTTTTGGTGCAAAGGCATGTCACAGGTCTGCCACAAAGGAATGGTCATTTCCTACTTCAGACTTCTCCAGGGATCCTAGCGACAGACCTAGCTGAAAAGCCCCAGTGCCCTCTGCTACTTAATACGGCGTACTGGCAACACAACTGCACAATGCTTGTGCTCCTTAGAAGGATTGAGACTAACGACTCAGATAATAACCCCGAATGCTAACTTCTCGGGTATTGCTATCATGACGGTATGGGACAAACACCGCCACGCCCCAGAAAGTGGCTGCGTTAGCAGCTGAGATATCACCTGAAATTTAGTTCTTGGATCATGGTGAGCTTGGTGTAGAAGATGAGAAGATGCCACAGAATAGGTGGGAAAGAAGATGTCTGGCCTATGGAGAACAGGTGCCACAGGTGAGCTCCAGCAAGCGGGACAGGGCGGCTCCTCCACACCCTCCATCACTTCTGCTCTGATGCAAACCAACGATTTGCTTGTTCAATGCGCAAACAGCTAAAAGTCGATAGTCCTCATTGGAAGGACAGTAAGACTTTAAAGTATGATACAGCTTATATTTTCCCTGTCTTGTATGCAACTTCATCTATCCACCCATCCTCACACCCACCTACCCAACATCCACCCATCCACTCACCCATCCATCCACGCGTCTTCCGTACATCACCATCCATCCATCCACCCATCGTCATCCTCCATCCATCATCATCCATCCACCCATCCATCATCATCCATCCATCATCATCCTCATCATCATCCATCTATCATCCTCATCATCATCATGATCCATCCTCCATCCATCATCATCCTCCATCCATCATCCATCCTCCATCCATCATCATCCTCCATCCATCATCATCCTCCATCCATCATCATCATCCATCAGCATCCTCCTCCTCATCATCCATCCATCCACCCATCCATCATCCTCCATCTATCATCATCCATCCACCCATCCATCCATCATCCATCCATCCATCGTCATCCTCCATCTATCATCATCCATCCACCCGTCCATCATCATCCACCCACACATCTTCCATCCATCCACCCATCCATCATCCTCCATCCATCATCATCCTCATCATCATGATCCATCCTCCATCCATCATCCATCCTCCATCCATCATCATCCATCCATCCTCATCCTCATCATCATCCGTCATCCTCATCATCATCATGATCCATCATTATCCTCCATCCATCATCCTCCATCCATCATCATTCTCCATCCATCATCATCATCCATCAGCATCCTCCTCATCATCATCATCCATCCGTCCACCCATCATCATCCTCCATCCATCATCATCCACCCACACATCTTCCATCCACCCATCCATCATCCATCCATCCATCCACCCATCATCATCCT
>NW_012142654.1:0-1178 GCF_000956105.1 Propithecus coquereli
CGCCCGCCCCCTCTCCCCCCGCCCGCTCGCCGCCTTCCTCCCTGTGCCTTCCTTCCCCACGGCCGGCCGCCTCCTCGCCCGCCCGCCCGCAGCCGAGGAGCCGAGGCCGCCGCGGCCGTGGCGGCGGAGCCCTCAGCCATGGCCTCGGGCGACACCCTCTACATCGCCACGGACGGCTCGGAGATGCCGGCCGAGATCGTGGAACTGCACGAGATCGAGGTGGAAACCATCCCGGTGGAGACCATCGAGACCACAGTGGTGGGCGAGGAGGAAGAGGAGGAAGACGACGACGAGGACGGCGGCGGCGGCGACCACGGCGGCGGGGGCGGCCACGGGCACGCCGGCCACCACCACCACCACCACCACCACCACCACCCGCCCATGATCGCCCTGCAGCCGCTCGTCACCGACGACCCGACCCAGGTGCACCACCACCAGGAGGTGATCCTGGTGCAGACGCGCGAGGAGGTGGTGGGCGGCGACGACTCGGACGGGCTGCGCGCCGAGGACGGCTTCGAGGACCAGATCCTCATCCCGGTGCCCGCGCCGGCCGGCGGCGACGACGACTACATCGAGCAGACGCTGGTCACCGTGGCGGCAGCCGGCAAGAGCGGCGGTGGCGGCTCGTCGTCGTCGGGCGGCGGCCGCGTCAAGAAGGGCGGCGGCAAGAAGAGCGGCAAGAAGAGTTACCTCAGCGGCGGGGCCGGCGCGGCGGGCGGCGGCGGCGCCGACCCGGGCAACAAGAAGTGGGAGCAGAAGCAGGTGCAGATCAAGACCCTGGAGGGCGAGTTCTCGGTCACCATGTGGTCCTCAGGTGAGCGCCAGCCGCGCGCCCCGGCCCCAGGATGTTTTTGTTTTGAAGGGAAGCCATGTTTTATGTGTGTGATGGGCGCCGCCATCTTCTTCGCCAGGGCAAGTATGGCGGCCCCAAAAGATGGCGGGCCGTGCGGCGGCGGGGGCGCGGCGGGCGGCGGCGGCGGGCGGCGGGCCGCGAAGATGGCGGCCGGCCCGCGCGGGGGAGGGGCGGCGCCGCCCGGCTAGGCCGCAATGGCGTAGTTTCTCCGAGAGGGGGAAGCGCCACGCGGGGCGGGGACGGGCAGGCGCGGCGGGGGAGGGGCTGGCGCTCGCGCCCCGCTGCGCTCGAACCAACGGACTCGTCCGCCCGGCCGTTGCGGCGG
>NW_012142655.1:0-1076 GCF_000956105.1 Propithecus coquereli
CCAATAGCTTTGAGAAACTCTTTTTTAAAAATACAAAAAAAAAAAATCTTTAGCTTGGAAATAGCTTGGAAATGTTTTGAACTTTTTCTCTTATCCTTTTTGGATACAGTAACTATATGCCTTAATTGACTATGTAATATTACAGTAAGTGTCATTACAAATAAGTGAGTTAAAATCGCACTGTTTAACTAATGATGCTAGTACAATTGGCTATGCATATGTAATAATAGGATATGCTTAAACACCTATATTGTATTTTATCAGTTATTTATCTTTGGAATGATTAAAGATTTAAACATGAAAACAAAACTCTAAATTATTTAGAATATTCTTTGGGATATCTTAGAGAAGATTTCTTAAATATGCTTAAAGTGCATAAATAATAAATAAAAGTTGTATAAATTTAACTGTATTCAAATAAAAATCTACATAAAAAGCTATACTAGACATTATTTTAAAATTACACAGTGGGCGATCATATGAAAACATATCTGTGTATATATACATATACACACATACATATATTTATTTTTATATATTCAAATTACTATGACACAGAATATATGAAGAAATAGATACCAGTAAGGAAAACATAATCCCATTGAAGAATAGACTAGGGATATACACACACACACACACACACACACACATATACACATGTAGACATGTGTGTGTGTGTGTGTGTATATATGTATGTAAAATTCAAAGAAAATGTCAAATGGACAATAAGTATAGTGAAAGATATCTAGCATTAGAGGTAATCAAGGAACTCTAAAATAAAATAAAAACAATGAATTGCAATTTTATAACCATTAGCTTGTAAACATTAATATCTAAAAATACCAAGTGTTGGCTAGGGAAAAATGAAGACTTACATATTGCTAATAGGACAGTAATTAGTACAGTGTCTTTGGAGAACAATTTAGAAATACCTAGAAGATTTGTGTAGTTGCTACAATAATGCGGCAATCCATTTCAATGTTCTTTCATTGGGAAATTCTGGCCTGGGTTTGTTATAGGAACATAAAGAATTATACTCATTAAAACATAATTGTAGAGCTAAAAGATGGCAAATA
>NW_012142656.1:0-1366 GCF_000956105.1 Propithecus coquereli
TTAAACTTTACTTTTTAGAGTAGTTTTAAGTTGATAGCAAAATTAAACAGAAATTACAGAGAGTTCCTATATAATCCCAGTAACCCCCCACCCCAGACAGCCTCCCCATGTAATGACATGCCACACCACAGTGGGACATTTGTTACAACTGATGAACAGACACATCATTATCACCCAAAGTCCATCGTTCACATCAGGGCTCACTTTTGGTGTTGTACATTCTGTGGGTTCAGGCAAATGCAGACTGGCTTGTATTTATTGGCAGTGACTCTTTTTAATGCTGAATCCAGTTCACGGCTTATTTCCCATTTCCAGGGCAGTTCCCTTGCCTAACCCTCCATGGCAATACATTAAGAGTACCTTTGTCCCGAGACTCGCTGCTTATGGTCCTTACCTTTTTTTTCTCCAGTGAAGGGCACAAAGTCCTCCCTGTCTTTCTGTTCCAAAGCCTCTTTCTCCAGGTACATGAGGAGGTGCTCGCGGTCAAACGGGCCGGTGGCTGCTTTCTGTGTCTGGTCTTTCTGTCGGAATCCAGCTGGTAGCATTGCACTCTGACAGGACAGAGGTGTGAACAGAAAGAAGGATGTCTACCAGATTGATACTTTGTTACTTCCTGCCCCTAACTCCTACTCACTGTACCTGGGGGAAGCAGAGAGGATGCCTATGCAGAATTGTGGGTGTGAGCTGAGGGTTGGGGTCTCTGGGCCATCTCTGAGGCCCTCCCTGCTTGTTCTAACATCCTGTGCTTAGAGGAGGGCTCCCAGCAAACCCAAGCAGAGCACAGAGGGCTGGAGCAGCCTCTGAATCTTCTGCAGAGATACTATAACCTTCTAGAATGTGGTGGCAAAAGACCTCTTTCCTTATAGATGACACTTAGGACTGGCTAGGTCTGCACGAAGGTGCTCCCAGGCAGGAATATGGAGACTTTAACAAGGAGCCAATGTGGCTAACTCCTCCTCTGCAGAAACATCCAGGTAAGTGAATATTATGGTAGATGTTAATACCTGCTTTAGCTTTGAGATCCCTTCCTTAAGCTACAAAAAAAAGCAGGATACTTGTATGTTTTAAAGTAAATACAATATTCAAAGTATCTGACATATCAGAATAGCATACACATACTTTCGTTTTAGTCACATTTTTATTTACAGTAAAATCACTATTTTGGATGCCTCTAGTTATAATAAGTTTAAGATAAAACCATCAGACTATAGAGAGTGCTTGCTAAACAAATAATATAACAACTTAGCTTTTGAAGAACTCATAAAAATATTAGAAGCTCCATTTAAATTTAGTTGATATTATGGTTATAGTCATTCTAATCTATCTGTTGTTTTAGGATTATCAAACATTTCAAGTTATTTATGTA
>NW_012142657.1:0-347 GCF_000956105.1 Propithecus coquereli
CTGTTCAAATATCTACAGAAAAATAAAATACGTAAACATCCACCCATAATAACTTGGTCATTTTAAAGTTAGCCTAAGTAGGAAGAGAGTTTAAAGAAACCACGTGTAAATCCTTTCCCTATCTGATCCCACTCTGAGCAGAGGCTTACCAGCTAAAGGGTGCTTCTGGTGTCATAGCATTCTTCACTGTGGTCAGTCAGAGGTAGATGGGGTAGAATACATCTACTGGGCTAAACCACAATACTTAGAGAAAATGTCTCAATCAATATAGAAGTTCTCTGCAAAAAGTGAACAATATATCCTTTTGTAAATGTGCTTATCACCTTCAAAAGTGTACTTTGGATGGA
>NW_012142657.1:2532-3452 GCF_000956105.1 Propithecus coquereli
TCTCTAAGTAGAGTTACTGTATCATTATACCATGTATACATGCAACATTTGAATACATATTGCTTAATGACCTCCAGGAAAATGTAAATATGCCTATCACTAGTATATTAGAACATCTGTTCATTCACTTCTGCTCTGGGCATTATAACTCATTCTAGTCTGAGAATCTGGTAGGCAAAAGATAACTTATTTTAAATTTGCATTTGTTTTCACTAGAAATTAATATACTTACTGACTACTGATATGTCAAATGTATTTACTAACATACATAAGGTATGAATTGCCTAATCCCAGACTGTGTCCATATTTCCATGGGGCTGTTCAACTTTTTTTACTGTTTTCTATACATATTAAGATGTTAATATTTTGTCATTTACTATTTTATTCCATATGACTATACAATTGTCCAATAACATTTATGAATTAACCCATCTTTTCTGTATTGACTTCAAAAATGACATTTGAATCAAATAATAAATCCCAAAAAGTAGTTTGTTCTATACTTATTCTTTACTTTTTATATAGTTAGGACCAGTTTTGTTATCTGTTTGGAGTTTATTTGTTTGAAATTTTATAAAAATTTGCTACTTTCCCAGATATAAACCACATGAAATATTAAAGCTATCCTCTAAATAATTCAACCCCAAATTTATTCTGAAATATTCACACAATTGAAGGAAAAAGTATACCTGAAATCCACTTATCATTTACTTGTAAAATGTTATTCAAATTTTACATACAGGTTTGGAGCATTTTTTCTCATCAATTATAAAAACAAATTACGATAATAAACACTATATTTGTCCAAGTTTTAGACACATCAATAATTGTAGTTTTACAATCCCCCAAATTCAAAATATATGTTGGAAATAGTGAAGATGGTGATATTTTTTGAAGGCTAACTTTGTGATCAAATATCC
>NW_012142657.1:4792-5180 GCF_000956105.1 Propithecus coquereli
TATACATGCAACATTTGAATACATATTGCTTAATGACCTCCAGGAAAATGTAAATATGCCTGTCACTAGTATATTAGAACATCTGTTCATTCACTTCTGCTCTGGGCATTATAACTCATTCTAGTCTGAGAATCCGGTAGGCAAAAGATAACTTATTTTAAATTTGCATTTGTTTTCACTAGAAATTAATATACTTACTGACTACTGATAGGTCAAATGTATTTACTAACATACATAAGGTATGAATTGCCTAATCCCAGACTGTGTCCATATTTCCATGGGGCTGTTCAACTTTTTTTTACTGTTTTCTATACATATTAAGATGTTAATATTTTGTCATTTACTATTTTATTCCATATGACTATACAATTGTCCAATAACATTTATG
>NW_012142657.1:7110-7654 GCF_000956105.1 Propithecus coquereli
AGTTGATGTATATGAAAGACGTAACATGAAATAAAATTACATTTTATTTGAAACTGCCTATTAAAAATGTGATATGTTCACAAAACTGACCATAAATTAAGCCACAAGAAAAGCAGCTATAAATAATGATATGCATCCAACTATTAAAATATAATATCATACTGAATAGTTTTACTTCCCTAAAATCCCTGTGCTTCATTTATTCGTCATTTATATGCTAGCTGCAAAGAAAACCAAAAACAATATGGATAAAACAATATACTCATAAATTAATAAAATTGGAAATTATCACTTTCTATCACAATTAAAGGTGGCGACACCCACTGATAAAATTTTTTCACTTCTATGTGGAATATTACATGGAATATACTTTTCCTAAAAATAATTACTGCTTATCCGAAATTCAAATTTAATT
Organism: Propithecus coquereli; assembly: GCF_000956105.1. Taxonomy (NCBI): domain Eukaryota; kingdom Metazoa; phylum Chordata; class Mammalia; order Primates; family Indriidae; genus Propithecus; species Propithecus coquereli. The sequence continues at coordinate 7,526 of NW_012142657.1, forward strand.
GAGTGTCTGATTTTTTGTTTATGCTAAATCTAGTAACCTCAGGTATTTGCTTTTTCTTTCTTAATTCCCTTGAAATGATGTCATCAAGCCAATAAAGTCTTCAAAGATTCTCTTACACAAATTTTATAC
>NW_012142657.1:9897-10831 GCF_000956105.1 Propithecus coquereli
AATATACTTATTCTTCCCTCTTATTTGATTGACATTTTGATTGTTTTTGGAATTCTAGCCTGGAGAGAATTTGCCTTCAGAATTTTGAAGGCATTTGCTCGATTATCTTCTAGCTTCTCACATGGCTGTTGAGAAGACTTTATTTAGCCTTTTCAATTTCTGTTTCTTTATATGTAAATGTTTATATATTCTGGGCACTAACCCTTTATCTGACATATGATTTGCAGGTATTTCCCCCATTCTGTGGGTTTTTTGTTCTTTTGATAGTGACCTTTGCTACTCAAAAGTTTTTGATGTTGATAAAGTCCAATTTATCTTTTTTTCTTTTGTTGCTTGTGTTTTGGGTGTCATATCTAGGAAACTATTATGAAATCCAAGATCATCAATATTTACTCCCATGTTTTCTCCTAAGAGTGTTAGCACTTATATTTAGGCCTTGCATTCATTTTGAGCTAATTTTTTTATATGGTGTAATTTGCATATGTGTATTCACATATGTCAGCATCATTTGGTTGTGATTATGTTATTTCTCCATTGAGTGGTTTTGGCCCCATGTCAAAAATCAATTGATCATAGATATATGAGTTTATTTCTGGGCTATTCATTCTATTTCGCTATAGTACTATCTTTGTTCCAGTAGCACACTGATTTTTATAACTTTATAGAAAATTATGAAGTCAGCATATGTGAGTCCTCCACATTTGGCCTTGTTTTTCAAGATTATTTTGTCTATGCAGGACACCTCCTAATTCCATATGAATCTTAGCATCAGCTTTTCCATTTTTGAAAAAAATTCATCAAGATTTCAATTGGGATTTCATTGAATCCAGATTTCTCTGGGGCATATTGCCATTTAAACAATATCAAGTCTTCCAATTTGTGCACAAAGGATGTCTTTCAATTTATTTAGGTCTTCTTAATTTCTCTCAGCTAT
>NW_012142657.1:12291-13405 GCF_000956105.1 Propithecus coquereli
ATAAGTTAATTAGATTGATTTTCAAATATTGAACTAGCTTGACATTGCCAAGATAAATCCAAATAGATCCCGATACATTATCCTTTTCATATATACATAGCTGGGCTCAAATTGAGTGTTTTTGTGTAGGTTGATCTGTAGTTTTCTTTTCTGGGAATGTGTTCATCTTGATTGAGTACCAGTGTAATGCTTGCCTAATACTTCTATTTCCTGGAAGAAAAGTAATATAAGTATTATTTTCTCTTTATATGTTTGGTAAAATGCACCAAAAATATCATCTGAGCCAATTTTCTTTGCTGGGAGATTATTAAATATGAATTCAGGTTTTTTTAATAGAGATAGGACAGTCCAGTTTTCTATTTCTTAATTAAGAAAGTTTATTATTTTGTGTCTTTCTAGAAATTTGTCCATTTCACCTAAGTTGTAAATCTTATGGAAATAAAGTTGTTGGCAATATTTTCTTATTATCCTTTTAATATCTGTATGGTGAAGTTTCCACTTTCATTCTTGATATTGGGTGTATTTTTTCTTGGTTAGTCTAGTTAGAGTTTTCCAACTATATTTTTTCAAAGAACTACCTTCTAATTTCAGTGATTTACTTTATTTTTCTGTTTGTAATTTCATTATTCTATTTTAAGTATCATTATTATTTCTTTTTTCTCCTTGCTAGGGGTTTAATTACTCTTTGTTTTCTAGTTTCTTAAGGGGATAAGTTGATCATGTATTCAAGACTCTCATTGTTTTCTTGTACTATAAAGTTCCAAATTAATGCATCCTGTCAATTTTAATACATTGTTGGATTATATAATAAGTGTATGCTTAACTTTCTAAGAACTTTCAAACTGTGTACATTTTTATCCAGCTCAAATCATTTTCTAATTTCCCTATTGACTTCCTCTTGGAACCATAAATTATTTAGGTGTGTGTTGCTTAATTTCCAAATATTTGGTAATTTTTCATATATCTTTCTATTATTGACTCTTACAACATATACCTCCATTTCCAATTTCCTTATTTTATGCTAGTATTGTAATATTTTTGCTTTTAAATATGCTATAAACATATAATATATTTGGTATTCATTTAAATCAATTTTTTCTACTTTTAAAAATAT
>NW_012142657.1:13455-15575 GCF_000956105.1 Propithecus coquereli
CACGACACGGGTGAACCTTGAAGACACTGTGCTCAGTGAAAGAAACCAGCCACAAAAGGACAGAAACTGTATGAGTCTACAAAGTGCCCAGATTTATAGGGACAGAAAGTAGAAGGGCGGTCGCCAGGGGCCGGGGGAAGTGGGGGGCCGTTGTTTAATGCGGACAGAGTTTCAGTTTTGCGAGATGAAAAGAGTTCTGCAGGTTGGTTGCACAGCGAGGCGAATGTACTTAACACCACTGAGCTGTACACATAAAAATGGTTAAGGTGGCAGATTTTATGTTATGAATATTTTAACACAAAAATTTTTTTAAAATCTTCTCTAAAACCCTCCAGGCTCAGATGGCTTCACTGGCAGATTTACCAAACATTTAAGGAAGAAATAGTACCAATTTTGCTTTTGATTTACTGTAGTTTCGTGGAGACAAACACAAAAATTTTTTTAAAAAAAGCAAAACAAGTCCTATATTATAGTTTCTATGAGGTTTACAGAAAGAGCAAATGGAGATTAAATTTACCATCAGTTTTAATCAAACAGATTTAAGATGTAGCTTTTGACACTTTGGTTCGATTCATTTAAAATTCAGTTATATACTTTTTAAAATTACTAAGCACTATTATATATTAGGGCCAAGCCTTTTGTACAAAGATTTTAAGATTTTCAAACTTAGCTCACATTTGAATCATCTGGGATACACCCCAGATCAATCAGAATTTCTGAGGGTGGTAGCTAGGTACTATTATTTGTACAAAGCTTCAGGTGATTTGAAGTTGAGAAGCACTGATGAAAAAAATTGTTTGTGCGAATGACCAAAGTTGTTATTTAAGTGGTTAATGACATTCATCCATCTGTGTATTTTTCTGAGAGAAAATGGATGGCTTCTGACATGTGTCTAATCGTTGATGAGTTTCTGAGTGGCTTTTTCAGTTGTACCTATTTATGTTGATCATGACATTTATTACTAACAACAACCAACAACTTTTAAGGGAGATACTACTGTTAATCCTGTTTTATAGATGAGAAAATGAAACTTAGGATAAGAAATGTGCCTAATGAAATCCAGATAGCAAGTTGAAGAGCCTGAATTAAAACCCAGCTAATCCAGAATCAATTATAACCTTAATATGATAGCCATTGAGTTTTGTTAACCACTGTCTTTAAATAGTTTCCATTAGGATATCATTTTTATCACTCTCAAATTATCATTTAGCATATCATCTTACAGTCAATCATCCAAGTCATTGTTTTCTGTTTATCATGAGAATTATTGTTTTCCTGACACCGATAAACTTCAATAAAGGGAGATTCCTGCTATTAAAATTCTAAGTCAAGTCACTGCAATTTCATCATTTAAGTTTAAAGTGTGGATGAACTGGTATAGTCTCATCATTCTGATTAACTGAATGTTAGTAATGTTTAGTAATGTTTAGAAAAGTTTAGACACTTAAGAATAATTGCCTTTTGTATCATTTGTACTTTATTTTAACCTATATTTCTGAAGGAAAAAAAAAGGAAATTAATTCCTGTCGGTCAACTACTAAAGTAAAACCCACTGGCATCTTTCCATCCATTAATGTCAAATATTAATACATCATGGAATGAAAGAGAAGTTTGACCTGGATGCTGGGTTGCTGGACCTTGAAAAGGGCACTCAAGAACGAGTAGTAATTTGGAAATCAGAAGAAATATGAAGGTGTTGATGCACTAAAAATTAGTGAAGAGAAAGCAAGACAAGCTGTTACATAAGCCAACAATAAAAGAGGAGCAGAAGAACCCAGAGAATCAGATCTTATCCAGAAGAAAGTAATACAAAGACACAAAAGTGGCATCTTTGATAATGTTTTGGTCCATGAAATTCTTTTAAAAAGTATTGTTGGAAGAACACCAGTATTTATTTATTAAACTTGATGTTAAAAGGCCTGGGCAAGAGCTCTTAATAATTCCGTATAGATTTTAAAATGAAAAAGAAACTCTTAGTTCCTAAATCAAGGAGTAATATTTTCTAGTTATTATGCAAAATCAATGTATTTAAATTTTCACCGTGTTATTTTTCTTATCCCATGTCAAAGTAGGTCATCTTATTCAGAGAAAACAGACATTGGTAAATTTCTTTCAAGTCT
>NW_012142657.1:16905-18278 GCF_000956105.1 Propithecus coquereli
TTCGCCTATAAGGCAATTGCCAAAATGCCACATGAGAGTAAATATAAATAGGCAAAGATTTTGTCAATGTTATTCACCTCCCTCCAGGCAGTAAAAAAGAAAGTACAGGTGTTTGTGTTCCACTTTTATAAAAACAGAAAAGAATAAAAGGTAGTTTTGAACAGGTAAAGTTTTTAAAGATGGAGTCTTAAATTGCATGGGAAGAGTTTGGTCTTTCGCTTGATCTTTTTAAGTGGTTTTGGATCCCAGTGAAGAGTAGAGACATTTGTAAACACTTATAGTTTTTGTGGGTGTGTGCGTGTATTTGCAAAATGTGGCACAGAGATAGGAAGGAGGCTCTTCTCCTTTCCCTTCAAGCAGAATCCAACTCAATCAAGCACCAAAATGATGATTAGCTTGAGGAGTACACCAGTGTCATTCTCTTGACCAACACCAGCATTTCAGGCATGCGCCATGACATCGCCAAGAGATGATATGCAGCTGACAGGGACCTTGAGCAGGAGTAGAAGTGGCAGGCAGGGACAAAGGACAAGGTACAGGGCGTTTGTGGCAGTACTTAGAAAATAATAATCAGAAACTTGTTTGAGAGAAGGTGGTACTATAAAACCTGTAGATATCTCTGTGGTTGTCATAAACATATTGTTTATTCAGATTCCTTTTGCCAGACAGAAAAGTTATGATTTTAGTCTGTTCTTTGCAGTGCAAAACACACTTAGATACTTCAAGATAAAAGTGATTTAAGGGAAAGTGTAGGTTTGTCATGACAATGCCTGAGAGGGGATAGTATAAAATATTTGTATGTATGTCTGTTGAAAGAATATAGGTCAGGCAAAGCCAAACTATTTCATAAATTATTTATGCTGGTTTTCCAATTTTTCACTAAAGATCATTCTTAATAGTTCATTGAGTTCATTTAGTTGATATTTTGTATATAGGCATTTGTTCCAAATATCTGTGTATATGAGTTTACATAGGCAGGTCATACGATGTATGTTACTTTCAATATTTTACACCCTTAAAATGTCATTAGCTTGATTGCACATAATAAAAAGAGTTCTTGATAAATAACACATTTAATGACACACAATATTCAATAGTATGAATGTATAATAATTCATTAAGTAATTCCCCTATTGCTTACAAATTACAATGTTGTGATTGTAATTTGTCATCTGTGCATATATATTTATATCTTGATTTTAAATTATTTTTAAATAAAACTTTCAGGAAAAAACTACTGGTTCTGAAAAAGTGACCATTATGAAGTCATTGATAAATATCGTTCAGATAGCTTTCCAGAAATGTTGTAAAAATTTCTACTATAGCATTAGAGTTGTTCATTCACTGAACACTTATAATAAATGAGTATTCTA
>NW_012142658.1:0-1046 GCF_000956105.1 Propithecus coquereli
AATTTACTTATATTAACAGACCAGGTCAGATTTTACGCTTAACAAAGCTACACTGATATCTCATTGTGGATAGTACATCATTTTTCTAAAATTATTTTCATTTTTGTTAATTCATTTGTTTCCTCTCTAGGAGGTAATAATATCTGCTTTCCAGGAAAGAAAATGAAGAACAGAGAGAAAAAGTGACTCACTAAAACTCAGCACTAAACAAAACCAGGCCAAAAAATTGAATCTTCTGATCATTTATATGTAGTGTTAGAAGGCTAACAAATAATGCTAACAAACTGAGGTAGCAAAAATCATAACTTAAAGTTAATATGCTCTTTCACTTTCTAGAAACTGAGATCTGGGAGAAACTGGGAATGCAACGATGAATTGAGATGTGGCAGATAATAAACACGTATTATATTTGTGAAATTTAACAGTGAAGTTATACTTAGAGCTCATGTGTTATAGATTATAGCTGGAAAGCACCCTAGAAAAAAATCTGTCCAACTCTCCTTTGCCAGAAGCAGAAATAGGTACCTAAAGAAGCATTAGATACTTTCTTGTTTAATTCTTTTTTTCTTTTCCCTTTAGTTAGTAAGTAATCAGGACAGAAATGGATCCCATTACTCTATATTTTTTACCTATTTTTCATCATATATTATAGTGGAAAAGGCAATAGTTGAGGAGATATTTTCCACCCAACTCTGTCTTGGTCTTGGCCAAATCACTTAGTCTCTTTAAGCTTCCATCTTCTCGCATGTAAAGAAGGGATAACCACCCCTCACTTTAGAGGCGTGATGACCAAATGAGACCACGTACATGAAAACGCTTTGTAAACAATAAAAGGCCAAGCGGTGGTGATAAATCATTATCAGACAGGGATTGCAAATAGATTTTGACTAGACTATGGAGCTCTGCCTAATTGATATTGGCAGTCCAGAATGCTGTATTAGGGTTTCGAGAGTGCCTGGGACTCAGAGGAAAAAGGAGTTTTAATTGATCTGTGATAACTGCCATGGGAACCAGAGAAGGTATTGGAGACATGTGTGACAAATATT
>NW_012142659.1:0-1191 GCF_000956105.1 Propithecus coquereli
CGATGCTGGGAGCCACTTGATGTCCATTCGGGTCCTTGGATTCGCACAAGAAAGAACTCAGGAGCCAGCTGCCAGCGTAAAGCGAAAGGGAGATTGTTAAGGTTGGAGCCGAGAGGCAGACACAGGAAGCCTCATGTGTAGCAAAATGCTGTTTATTTTGAACATCTGGGTGCAGATGGGTGGAGGCTGAAAAAGGTGTCCACATGAGAAAAGGGAAGAGCCTTGGGTTGTATAGAAGGTTTTTCTGGGAGGAGCAAATAAATTCTTTTCAAACAACCAGGAGGGATAAGCGTAGTCCTGAATCAGGAGGGATGAGGAAAGTAAGTTCCCCTCTTGCACTTCGTTCCCTCATCTCCCTAGGGGTCTGGCAAAGGCTACCTGCCTAATACACCCCTAGGAAGGGGAGAGCGGTGGGTTTTACAGGAGGTTTGGATGGAAGATTGGGGAGGGTGAATTCTTTAAGCCTAACAGAGATCTGTTTGGAAATGCAGAAAATCTGCTCTGCAGCAGAGCAGAAGTTGGCGTTCCCTGCAGAGGAGACTTGCGCCGGGGTTCCTCAGTTCCTCAAGTGCCTCTATTTAATTAGCTTAATTATAGGCTAAACAAGGGGAGAAATAATCATGTCATTTTTTGGAAAGCATGGTGTTTTCCCGGAATTAGGGTGACTTCCTCCTTTTGGTGGAACAGGAAGTGTCCTGGGGTTGGAAAGGAGGTGGGTGGTTTCCTTAGAAAGCTTAAGGAAGCTGTGAGGGCCAGAGGTGGTCCATTTCTCCAGGATTTTGGTTCTAACCAGTTGGAGTTTGTCCTGCCTCTGTCTGGTTTTCACTGGGGAAGCTCAAACTTTGTTTTGAAACTCCCTGACTCACTTAAACAAAGCCTGCAGGATTAAGCAATGCCCGGGGCAGTGCCTAACCAATGCCCAAAGCAGTGTCTGCCAGCTCCCGGCTCATCACCAGGGGACCCTTTATTTATAGGGGTGCGGGGCGGCGGGGAGGGTAACGGCCACTTCATCCCCCTGTGAGCTGGTGACTTGGAACATCGTGATTCTGGTGCACAAGGACAGTGACTTTATCACCATCATTATCGTGAATCCCCGGGGTGGGGAACTGTTTCTGGAAAAGGCTGGATAGGAAATATTTTAGGCGTTGCAGGCTGCACGGGAAGCTGAGCACTTTCAGCCCCGTCCCCACA
>NW_012142660.1:0-5133 GCF_000956105.1 Propithecus coquereli
GTCCATGACATCAGAATAATGACTGAAATATCTTGTAAAAGCCAGCATAGGCCAAACATAGACCCACTAGTCCTTCTGCAATGACTAAATCACGCTTTGTTGAATACCCGTGGGAAGTATAATCATAGATCTTTGTTGCGTCTCTACTGTAACATTAGGGCCATTTGTTACCAGTTGCCTATTGTTCATGTCTACAGTCGGCACCTAATCATGCCTGAATAGAAAGGAAAAATCCAATTCTGTCTGATCATAATACATTGTCAGTAAAATTGAATATAACTCCAACATTCAAGAAAAGTAGTCAATAAATCCATGCAAACTCCTGGTTAAAAAAAAACAAAAAACTTACGGTTGTTATTTTTTTTGCACTTAAACAAGTACAACTTGATTTCTATAATGACACTAATTCTAATGTACTTCATTTCTTAATTCCCTCTATGATTAGTTCCTAGGACATAACCACTAGGCAAGTAGCTTGGGATTACATTTCTCATTAGGACATTAATGCATGTTGTGAACTGTGATAGCCTAATGCTTGCATCTCCAGGTAACACACTTAGCTCTCTCATTTCTCTTTATAGTCTTGCAAGTCTCTTCACTGGTGTTAGTGTTCCTGCTAACTCCCTGAAATGCGGCACTATTTCAGTCATACTTGGCACTTGGATAGCTGGTTTGGGATCTAGACTGCATCATTAGTTTTTTTTTTTTTAAGTCAAAAATATTCTATAGCAACTACCATTTAACATGGCAGTGACTTGTTAAAATTTTCTTATGTTCACGATCCATTATACTTGCTATAAATTGGCAGGGATAAGGGTCAAACTAATGTTTTTCTGACATTGGTAATTTTTCCTTATTCCTAACTCATTTAAATCAGTGTGGCTCACCACAGGGTTCCAGAAAAAAAAATTAATATAAACTTTGGATGAGTGCATGTGCTCTGTGTGTGTATGGGTGTATGCTGTGTGTGTATGTGTATGTGTGCCGTGTGTGTGCGCACTGTTCACAGATCAAACGCATATTTCTGTCATGACCTCAGAAAGATCCCTTTTCTATGTGTTTACACAGTGACATACCATCAAAATTTCTTTATTTGGGGACTAAAATGAAACTACTATGACTTGATTAACCCATCACATTCTGACTAATTTATTGTACAACCTTGGGCAGTTTAGTAATCTTTGCGAGACTACTCTACAAGGCTATTGCCATTGTGAAATTGTGCTGGATTATTGGGGAGTGTATGAATCAGGACAAGCAAAGCTAGCTGCTTTGTTAAAAAATAAGCTCTGAAATTTCATGGCTTGACCAAATAAAAGTTTACTATTTCTTGCTCTCAGCTGTGCAGTTCTCCTTGGCAGCTACCCTTTAAAGCGGTGACTCCGCAATCGGGGTTCCTTTCATCCATTCTAGAAATTCTGGGCTCCCCTAATTCCTTAGAGTTCTTTGTGGATTCTCTTCATCCATCTGGCCAAAGTGAAAAGAGAGAGATAGAGAGAGAGAGAGAGAGAGAGAGAGAGAGAGATTTTTTGAAAGAGATTCTGTACAATAAAGGTTTTGTATGGTAGAGAGAGATTCTATATGCAAGAGAGAGATTCTGCAGAAAGTATTTAGAGGCCATAATTGGAAGAATCAGGTATCATTTCCCCTGACATTTCTTAACCCACACCTGATTGACCTTGTCTCACCACCTTAAAGCAGCTTGCAAAGGTAGTTTATCTTTGTGCCCAAGATAAAATGAGAAGGTGTAGAGGTTGGAGAGCAGTGTCTCAGCCATGCTCTTCCCACACACAGAACATACGTGGCACCAACCCAAGGGAGAGACCCCAAAGTCCCATCCTGCACAGCATTCAGCAGAATTTCTGGATAATGAGCTACTTTTTTGATCTCACTAAGTGTGGCCCTTCTTGGTCTTCTACCTATGACTCAAAGAGACAAGCTATTTCCTTCCTTCCTGTACACTCAATATACAATGGTAGATCAAGAACAGGATAACCACAGTGATACTACCATTCGGAAAACTGAAGAAGGAAGCATAGAGAATTCACTGGTTTGCATTGCTATCTTTTCCTTCTCTCTCCATGTGGTCTTCCCTCTGTACCAGTCTGTGTCCAAATTTCCTCTTCCTATAAGGACACCAGTCATACTTGGACTCACCCTCATGGCCTTAATTTAACTTGATTACTCTGTAAATATCCTATCGCCAAATAAAGTACATTCTAAGGTCAGGACTTCAACACATGAATTTGGGGGGCACACAATTGAACCCATGACACTGACCATGGTCTTTTAATTACAGTTAGTTACGTAGGCTGATACATTCATATTTCTTTCTACAACTTAGTTTTCAAGCCTCCCTTATTTTGTTGTTTACTCAACCTTCTTTCTCTCTTAAGATAATGGTGGCTATCATAGAATGGGAAGCCACACTCTTAATCTGATTATTTTCTGTATGCTTTTTATCCATCTGAGTTTTACTAAGCCACTGAGACTCAAACCCTTTTAGAATTCCATCTTATTGTTTGTGTCTAGAAGCAGATGGTTTTTCTAGAAATGAGGCTCTTGCTTTCTGACTCTGCTTGTTTCCTTTAATTTCTACTTGCAAACCAGACAGCGTTTTCCTGAGTTCACCTCTTTCTTGTAACACCTTGTCAAAGCAGCCAGATAATATCCAACACACATTAATATTTTGATTCTTCTAGTTATTTCCACTGGAGCTGCTGGCTCAGTAGGCACGTGGTTCGCCTTCTACACTATTGGAAGTAATAGTTATGCCAAACGTTTGCCACTGAATAACATGCGTTCCATCCTTTCAACCTTTAATATCAATTTCTTCGCTGCCTATTACTCAACCTCTAAGGCAAAAACCACATGTTTAAGTTTTGTATTTTAGCAGCACCCTTTTCCTAGTTACCACTTGCTGTATTAGGTAAGTTAAATAATACTTGCTGCTGCAAAACAGCAATGGAATCTCAGTGGCTTAGCATTATTTAACTCTATTGCTCATAAAAAGTCATCAGTTGATATCATCACCATCAGCTTTCCTGAGGGGCTCTCCTCTGTGGGACCAGGCTCCAGTTATCCCCTGGCTGCCATGGGCCTCAGAATCCTTTCCTGGATTCTCTTACCAGCCAGCCAGCTGATGAGAAGGAGGGGTGTGAGGTTGGGGAGAGGGAGGAAGCATATGAAAGTTACTAAGGGCAAGCTCTGAAAATGGCATATATTACTCCTGCCCACATTTTATTGACAATAACTTAGTCCCATAGTCCCATCTAACTTGAAGGGGCTGGAAAATATATTTCTCTTGAAAGGAATGATTTGATGAACACATAATTCTAAGACACAGGAGAATCAAATAAAATAACATGTGTAGAACCCTTGACACACATAGGAGGCATTCAGTAAATATTGGTTACCAGTAGAGAAAGCATTTTATGTACTGACTGATCTCAATAAAATCCTGAAGAATCTCTATTACAGATCAGCATGGTTTAATCAAATATATCATTAGAAATAGGATGACATTTTCACTTATTGAAATTCTGACAGCTCATAAATCCCGAGATTGAGGATCCACTGTGAAAGGCAAAAAGCGAGTTGCATTCATTTTGGCATGCACACAGATACGGATGCAATCACACACACGTACACATACTCTAAGAGGACAGCTAAGAAATTACTATAATTTCCTTTTAGTGTGTTTTAATGCAGCAACCCCCAACCTTTTTGGCACCAGGGACTGGTTTCATGGAAGACAATTTTTCCATGGACTGGGAGGGGGGATGTTTTCAGGATGATTCAAGTGCATTACATTTATCGTGCAATCAAACCTCTCTGCTTATGATAATCTGTATTTGCAGCTGCTTCCCAGTGCTAGCATCACCACATCAGCTCCACCTCAGATCATCAGACACTAGATTCTCATAAGGAGTGTGCAACCTATTAATAAATCCTTCGCACGTGCAGTTTACAAGAGGGTTTGCACTCCTGTGAGAATCGAATGCCACTGCTGATCTGACAAGAGGCAGCGATTATGCAGTAATGCGAGTGATGGGGAGAGGCTGTAAATACAGGTGAAGCCTCCTCACTCACTCACTTGCCCACTGCTCACCTCCTGCTGTGTGACCTGGTTCCTAACAGGCAAGGATCTGTACCGGTCTGTGGCCCAGGGGTTGGGGACCGCAGTTGTAATGAACCTTTCTCAACACGTTTAGTTACCTGTGTAATGCTGCTTTTCATTTAAATTAGAGAAAAGAGTAGATGCAATGTCCATGAAATGGCTTTCTATTGTCATCAGAGTAGGAAACACTTCTGTACAGAGGTGAACACATTTCCTCTTTGTCCCTGGTTCTGGAATATCAGGGGGACCTATAGGCTATCATTGAAAACCCCTCCTTCCACCAGGAGTTTGGGTGAACACACTCTAGATGTCTGCTGGGTCTACACAGGCCAGGTCCATGTAAGATTCTGTGGGCTTGTGTGCTGAGTGTGTGTATGAAAAAGAAAATTTTACTCTGGAAAAAATGCTATTTGATTTTTACAGGTTTAGGTAGAGGGAAGAATGCCAACCAAAAGCAATAATAATGTTAATAGATCCAATGGCTGGGGAGAAATTTCTGGTGAACGTCAATCATGAGGAAAAACGTCAGAAAAAGACATTAATGTTCCCTTATAGAAGAAGGCTCAGGTGGAATTGGCATTTGAAAGAGCTGGCAAAGGGCAGATTTTTCCACAATAATGTCCCATTTAAACCAAATCCACTATGGACACACAAGTTCCCCCAAAAGGTTCAACTGAGTTTTCTACCGATTTCCAAACGAAAGATTTTAGGTTGAATAAACCTCAAGCATGCAGCAATTTGGTATAAATCCTGGGGGGTGCTGGGGGTGGTGTGAGGAGACGGCCAAGTCAGTTGTTAGTGGCAGTACCTTCTTCCTCATGTGATTACAAGAACATGTATTTTCTCCTTTCTTAGCAGCAATGCTTTTGACTCTAGCTCTTCTGTTTTCATTTGATTTACTTCATCTCCTTCAAGCCAAAGTATTAGTAAATCTAAGGACTATTTTCATAATTTTAACATAGTAATAACTATGGCATAAAGGTAGTACCCTGAGAAACATAAAAGGAACATCG
>NW_012142661.1:0-1300 GCF_000956105.1 Propithecus coquereli
CATATATAAAAAGCATTTTTAAATAAATAAGTTTTACATACATGTTACCATGGCTGAAATATTGAGAAAACAAAATCCTGGCCAAGCCGACTTGCTATTTCCTCAATGTTGGGACAGTCTGGTGGGCTCCAAGTCACGGGAGCCAGCGAGATCCCGCGAGTTCCAGCGAGAGACTCCCAGAGTCCCCGCCCACCCCAGGGAGCCTCCGCCCTGGTCTCACGTGGCAGCCGGAGTGACTCCCCGCAACCAGGACACGGTGCACGTACGTGCGTGATATAATATCGCGTAGCTCTTTAGATTTAGCTCAAGGTATTAAAATCCACCCTTAGGCATTTGTTTCTGCCGCTTTCCCACCTTCTAAGCCTGCGCTGCTCAGAGCGTGGCCCGTGGTCTGTTTCGCGCATCCCAAAGGGGCGTGAGAGGTGCGGAATGACACCTGCCTGCTGGATCAGACACTTCATTTAAACAGGACTTTCTGGGTGATTCCTGTGCACAGTAGAATTTGAGAAGCACTTTAATTACTTCTGTATTGGTGACTACGATGTGACCAAAGTTTTCCAAGACCCTAAACCTTAGAGAACTGGGCTCACCAACACCTGTGCACACCTTCCTCTCCTCCTTTCCCGGACAGGTGCGTGCAAGCCCCTGACAGCTGCATTCTCCTGACTCACCACACGAGGGCGCCAGAACCCCACGATCGATAGCAGACACAGGTGTCCCGAGTAGGTCCCTCAATGGGCGTGATTGAAAGACAAGAAGAGAATGAATAATTCCCCCAAAGAACAGATTTGCATATTCTTCCAGGGATTTTCCTTTCCACACCTGTAGGTGTTTACAGAATCAAAAACTTAATTTAAACAGGACTTTCTGGGTGATTCCTGTGCACAGTAGAATTTAAGAAGCATTTTAATCACTTCGGTATTAGTGATTACGATGTGACCAAAGCTTTCCAGGGAGATCGTAGACCTTAGTGAACTGTGCTCACCAACACCTGTGCACACCTTCCTCTCCTCCTTTCCCGGACAGGTGCGTGCAAGCCCCTGACAACTGCATTCTCCTGATTCACCACACGATGGCGCCAGAACCCCACTAACCGGTAGCAGACACAGGTGTCCTGGGTAGCTCCCTCAATGGGTGTGATTAAAAGATGAGAAGAGAATGAATAATTCCCCCCCAAGAATAGATTTGCATATTCTCCCAGGGATTTTTCCTTTCCACACCTGTAGGTGTTTACAAGATCAAAAACTTCATTTAAACAGGACTTTCTGGGTGATTCCTGAGCACAGAATTTGAGAAGCAC
>NW_012142662.1:0-2296 GCF_000956105.1 Propithecus coquereli
GAGTGCTAGGATTACAGGCGTGAGCCACCGCGCCCGGCAACCTGACCCATAATTTTAAAAAAGTGTTCTAATAAAATAGTGCTTATGATCCCTGATGCACACCATATTTGCTGACTTCTACCTCTAAATCAAGGTCTTCTCTTTACTAAGCTAACGTCCTCTAAGGCTCAGCTCAGACTGCACCTCCCAATATTCCCTTCATCCATTCTAACATCCTATTTTATTTCAAAGAACTACCATACTTCATACTTATTCTTGAGGCTCTTCTATAGGCTCTGACTTGGAATTTTCAAGGTTCTATTAGAGGCAATAAAAGAAAAAGGAACTCTGTAATGCACAAAAAATAATAATAGTAATTTTGATTATTTTTAGAAGATTCTGGGAATAATATTCTTTAGGGTTAGCTTATTTATAAAAATCCAGTTTAACACAGAAGGTGTAAAAGTGTTTGCCCTCAGCACCCTCTCCAAAAGGTTATATGGATTGTATGAGAAATTTGAGTCTAAGAGTCAGAAAATTTGAGTACAATTACAGTGTCTCACTGTGTTGCCCGGGCTAGCGTGCTGTGGCGTCATCCTAGCTCACAGCAACCTCAAACTCCTGGGCTCAAGCGATCCTCCTGCCTCAATCTTCCAGGTAGCTGGGACTACAGGCACGCGCCACTGTGCCTGGCTAATTTTTTCTATTTTTAGTTGTTTGGCTAATTTCTTTCTATTTAAAGTAGACATGGGATCTCGCTCTTGCTCGGGCTGGTCTTGAACTCCTGAGCTCAAGCAATCCTCCCACCTCGGCCTCCCAGAGTGCTAGGATTACAGGCGTGAGCCACTGCTCTCGGCCTAAAGCTGGCAAATTTGAACATTATGAGAGGGGGGGAAAAAACCAGTAAAGATTAGACACACACTGGATAATCAATTGTCCAAATTAATTTGTCAAAACCGTATTTTTCATGGAGGTTCCAGGGCTTCAGCGTGGCCCTGTGTGTCTTCTGACGTGCGTTCCCAAGATAGTTAGCAGCAATCCCTACTTTTTCTGGGACCGATAGATTGCAGTTTCTTTAAAACATTCAGTTCTCAATGAATCATTTGATAAGAGGACTTAGTTATGAGCTGAGCAAAGAATGTTCTGATTAATCTCTTCTTTCCCATCTAAGGGGTTGATCTTGCCCTGTGACCTGTGGGTTTCCGTTGTCATGTATCTCATAGCATTAGCTACTCTGAAAGTCCATCTAACCCTCTCAGTACTCAAGCACTAGATCACCCCATTTTCCTTCTGACCCTGGCAATAACACCATGACTGTATCTCCCCTTAGATGAACTGCATTTAATCAATTTCTGATTTCATTAGGTCAAATGGCATCTTTCTTTCAATAATAGGCCAATCCAGAGGGCTCTTTGCTCTAACTCTAGAGCAATATTTCCTTAGCATTAATACACTACTGTGATTGTAAACAACAATAAAAAAGTCTTTGATCTACTCTGAAGATATCCATTTGTTTATCCCATGACTTTAGAATGGGTATATATTAATATTTTCTTATAAAGTTAGGCATATAATCTTCATTCACTATTGTCATATGAAGTTTAAAGTACCTTTGCTAAGCATGGCATTAAGGCATTCTTATAGTGAATCTCTGTGCAGAGGAAAATATTTTGAATGCAAATGATCACCTCTTTCTATATACAGGATTTATTTGGTCTACTTTTTTTTGTTTCTGGAGTATAGGAACTTATGTTATTTTTCTTCAAAATTCTAAAAGAAAGTAATTTGCTTTTTAATGCATTTATTCAGATATCCCAAAGAGGCCTAATGACATGCTTAAGGGAAAACATTTAATTGTAAACATATAGAATTTTTGAGATTTTCTTGTAAAACAATTTTTTTTCTTATTTCTCATGGTACAGCCCACACTCATGTAAGCAAAATCAGGTATTGCTTTTACCCAAAAGTATGAGATGAATCCAAAAATACCAGATGTCCCCATCAAAATTCAATAAAGTGTGATCTATAACATTAGAACTCAGCTTTCTTCAAGAAATGGCTCATGGATGACTTGGGAAAAGTAAATCAGTCTGCCAATTCATCTTTTTTAAATTATTTAAACAGTACCTGAAACCAAATATTCCTTCCCTAATGTAACTAAATAGACTCTATTTGTATACACAATTAATTGGCCTAAAAACTAGAAGACAAAACCAACTAGAAAATATAAGACTGGAATCTTGCCACCCGATACGGTATCCTCCAAAATTGAAGCGAAAGATTAAGAACAATTTCGGACTGATTAGGAAGTTTTTGC
>NW_012142663.1:0-1524 GCF_000956105.1 Propithecus coquereli
GGTAAGACAAACCAGCATGACAGGTTGAGGAATTGGCCTCATTTAGATTTCATCATTCCTGGTAAGAATGATTCAGTGTGCGTCATTGCTCATCAGTCCACCCAAGGAGACTGTTCCATCGATGTTCACAATGACAGGTGCCTATCATGGGGGAGACACCGTACTGAGGGCAAAGGTGAAGGAAGCACACAGTGCAGTTACTAAATGTATGGGCTTTGGTGTCAGAGAGGCTAAGATCGTGTCCTGGTGCCACCCTTCATGTTCTGGGGCTAGTTGCTAAACCTCTTTGACTTCGGTTTCAATATCTTAAAAGTGAGGATAATAACAGAAGATACAAGGTTTTTGTGAGGATTTAAAGAGATAGTGTGTATGACGTGCTTAGTAGAATGACTGGCACGTGGTAAGTGCTCAATGCATGATACCTCAGCCACAGCAACATAATAACAGCGACCAGGATGATACTGTCTCAGAGGAGGGAGAGGCGACATGGGAAGACTGAGACTTGAATCAGGCACTCAGGAATGGGTAGGACGGGAGTGATACGGAAGAAGAGAAAGAGTGCTGTAGACATGATGGAGACTAAAGCCAGAATTTGTAAAATGAAAAAAAGGTGGTAGTAGAAATTTCCAAAAGAAGGTATTATCTTTGTATTTATAAGAACTTTACATCCTAATCTTAGGAGGTAAACTTCAATGCTAAAGTTCAGTTTAAACTTTAAGCATAAAGGTCATCATTCCTGAGCCCCATCTCCTGGTTTTCCAAATCAGTAAATCTGAGGTAGAATATAAAGGTCTGCATTTTTAACAAGGCCCTGGGAGGTTGTATTGCATACGGTTGTAGTTTATAGATCACAATTTGATGAACACCCCTTTGAGAAAGGATGGATTGTCATGCTAATCAAGAATGGAGAGATTAGCTTTAAATTATGAAATCTGCCTCCTAGATCCTCTTAAAGCTGCATCCTTGGTCTGGGGGACACATTAAAGAATAGATATGGTACCTAATTACAAAAAATCCAAATGAGGACTGTCCTGGACAAATGTATTTGCAGCCATGAGTGCTTGCAAATAAGGTTTACCTAAGAGAGGAATTTGAATGTCAGGATTAAAATCTCTACTTAAATGTTGTTGCCAAGGTACAATGACAACTAATATGTGGTTTCTGATACCTTCGATGGTTTGAAATCTAGTGGGTTGACTAAGTACATATGATGACAAATAGGGAGCAATAGACTAGATTTGAAGCTTTGGGTTTGAATTCCAGTTCAATAACCCCTGAGCTCAGACAGCTCAGCCAGCAGACCTCATCATCCTCAGCCTCAACTTCCTCAGATGTCAGGTAAGTAGCAATCCCTGCTTTGCACAGAGCCTCACAAAGGAGTTGTGAAGAATAGGTGATGTTCTACTAAAGTATGATGGTAAAGCTCTGCATGTATTTAAAATAATGAAATTCCTCTAAGTGTCATGAAAAAGGAACAAAATGGGGTGAGGGCTTAAACAAAGAGGAAATCCAATCTGAGAGTGG
>NW_012142664.1:0-2512 GCF_000956105.1 Propithecus coquereli
CAGTAGTGGGACATCTCACAAAACCATAGGAAGGCCACAGCTGCAGCTGGCACACAGGAAAAACTGGAGGAAGAAACAAATGCTGGCAGCACTTTATGACTCTGCTTTTCTCTGAGGGTCAAATTCATTGCTTCCTTCTGCAGACCAGCTTCCTTGACATGGCAGTGGCTGTGACCGGGAGCTCCCAAAACTTCCAGCTTTCGCCACCAAACAGAAAATGCCACCCAATTCTATCACCAGTTAAAAACTCCCTGGGAATTACAGTAATTGACTGGGTTTAGATTAGATTCTTACCTTTGGATCAATAAGCAAGGGCCCTGCCAAAGGGCCTCAGAGAACTGATATGAACATTGGTGACTCAATTCCTGTAAAGGATACTTTTCCCAGTGAACAGGGAAATTATTTTGAGCCAAGCAGTCTCCCAGATTGATGTCTACAACAATAGCAAGGTCAACTACACAGTTGCCCCACTGATGTCCAAAGGAAAATGTGTGTGTTTACCAGTCAAGAGGCCAGATATTTCTAAAAAGTTGTCAAAGGCCACCAAGAAAACTGACCCCTACTCATGGGTCAGTGAGCACCTTACCATTTGCTACCTTCCACCTCACCAAGGCCCACATCAAGTTTGCCTATGCTCAGAAGGCTGTGACTATGGCCAACAGTGAGAGGTGGTCGGGAAGGGAGAATTTGAACTGTTGCATCTCATTGCTCATTACCTTCACTGGGCACTATCTTAGTCCAGGTAGGAAAGCAAATGCAAAATGACAAAATCTGGCAGAATCTGTGCTAGATATCAAAGTATTTGTTTTAGAATATTTAAAAAGGGGGCACCAAGGGCAACATACGTAACCTAAACATCTGTACCCCATAATATGCTGAAATAAAAGAAAAAAAAAGAATCTTAGGGTGACAAAAATGCATCATGCAAATCCTGTCCTCATGAGCTCAATCTCATCAGATAGCTAGATACTTAATCATGTAGTGTGCTGAAGGCTATGATGGGTGTGTGAAGAGGGTAACATCTTAACAGAGTCATAAGGAGAGGTGTTTGTAAAGTGAATGAGTGAAAGGCTATACAAAAATGAGGGCCTGCCTTAATAAAATACAACTCTGTGGCCACAAAGATAGGAACAAAAGAGTACACATAGAGAAAGGGCAGCCAATCTTTGAAATCCCAAACAACTCCTTTCTTCTGAGATAAAAATTCATCTTGCAAATCTCTCACTAATTACCCCAACTACCAACTTTCTGCTTCTGTGTTTGGTAGAGTCACACATAGCTTGTCCTTTAAAATACTCTGTAACCCAGGAGAAATCAGGATGGAATATTTCACAAGGCTTCCCTAAAACCTCATTCTATCATATGCCTTTTAGTATAAGAAACAGATAACCCCAGCTCTTAACAATAAGGAAATGTGTTTTCCCACAAAACTCCAAAGCCCTCTTGGAGGTATTACAGAGGAGGAGGCCCCAGGCGTGGTATGATTAGCTCAGTGTCATCAGACACCTAGGCTTTTTTGGTCACACCCCTAGTTTGCAATAGCATTGCAAACACTGTTTTGCCAGTAGTATCCCTAATTCACACCCAGAGAGAGAAAACCTCTCCCTCTAACATGGAATTTAAATCCTTCTTTTCTGTCTGATGGAGTCAATTTAGGAGCTAGGATTGCCCTTGGACCAGTTGCTAGGGGAATGCCATGCACGGATTAGCTTAGACTAATTATCTGATGTGAAATTGTTGTGGAATTAACCATAATACCCTTCTCACTTGGGAAGAACAAAAGGGAAACACACAGGGAACAAAATTTAGCTAATTGGATTTACTTGGTTCAGTTTGTCCATAATTAGCTTGGGCTTTTTCTAGATTAGTGTTTTTCAAAGTCTGGGTCACAACTTATTATTAGAGAGGTTCTCAAAGTGTGGCCCAGGCACACTGGTGTCCCAGAAATCCTTTCAGGGGTTTCAAGAGGTCAAATCATTTTCATCATAATACTAAGACATCATTTGCCTGTGGCATCTCATTTCTCCATGAGTGTACAGTGGAGTTTTCTAGAGGCTAAAGGATACATAATGATGCCATTGGTCAGTCAGGTAATAGAATATGAGTTTCTGAATTCTTGTGTTTTAAATATTCTCATTTTCATTTTTACTGCAGTAAATATTAATAGTTATAACCCACATGAACAAAACCTCTTTGGTATATTCAAAAAATTTTAAGAGTGTATCCTCTGTTGTGTATTGAGGTTACAAAAAAATTTAAGAATGTAAAGGAGTCTTGAGGCCAAAAAGTTTGAGAACAGATGGTGTTAGTCTTAAAATAAATTTTAGTGGATTACAAGCAACATTTTTTTTACAGAAATGAATAAAAAATAGAGTGCATCATACATCATAATTTAAATTTTTCTGTGATTTTTTCTTTTGATTATATATGTATATGTGTGTGTATATATACATACTTTAATATATACATACACACTTATGTATACATATAAACATGTATGTATATATGTATA
>NW_012142665.1:0-2909 GCF_000956105.1 Propithecus coquereli
GGAGATGCAGGACTGTGTGCTCCCCCTTGACACTTCCTCCCAAGTTTCACCATGAGAGAACAACACCCACTCACATAGCAAATGGCCCCCTATCTTCGTGAGCCATGCAGCATCATAAATACATCTGAAAGGGACCCTAATGCAGCCCCACTAAGTGACACTAAACAGGATAATCAGCTCTGGGCATGGGAGCCTCAGCAGGAAACGGTGGCCGGGCCCTTAGTGTTGGAAACATGTACCAGGTACAGGTCATCCGTCCCACCGCAAACTTTCCCTCCCACCTTCTCGGTGAGAAGTGACTCCATCCAGAGGCTAAAGAAGGGCACAGCTAGCCAAATGGCAGGAATGGCGAGAATAAAAACCATCTGATGCGTGCACAAATAGCTTCCACAAGGATGGTTTTGATTGAATAGTTGTGGGAGTTTTGAGGAGACAAAAGCAGCAACACTTACACTAGGCTCATGAAGGCCAAATTCTTAGCATCCTGAATTTACAAATCAGGTAACAGTGAAATCAAACAGAAGACAAATCTGCTCAAAGGGACAGAGGTGGCTTCAGAGAACAGGAACAGCTTGTCCAAGGAGAGGCCAGGATGCCTTCCAGCCCTGAGAAATAGCTGGCCAGTCAAGGGACACGTGGAAGACTCTAGCCCAGGGTTTAACAGCCTTTCCAGAGAATTGCACTAAAGCACAGACTCCTTTATCCTGGTAGGTCCAGCCCCCCAGGCCTGGCCACTGAGCAGGTGGGGACTGAGAGAAAGCTGACTTTCTCCCCAGCACTGCCCCCGTAACAGACAGAGCGGGATGAGGCTGGAGGAGATGGAAGGCCAGGCCGCGCAGAGAGCGTACAGACTTGGGGGACACCGTTGTTAACAGGGCACTGAAGAGGCATTTCTGACGAAGGCTGGGGTAAACAGCACGGCAGAAGGTGTTCTGTTACATGCTTCCAGGAAGGCAGACCCTCACTATACCACGCTAGACCCAAACACAGTCACGCGTCGTGTAAGGCTGTTTCAGTCAATGATGGACTGCACATACGCCAGTGGTCCCGCAAGATTGTAGTGTCCTATTTTTACTGTACCTTTTCTGATACACAAATGCCCACCGTCACAGCTGCCTGCGGTACTCACACGGTCACATGTGCGTGGGCGTGTGGCCCAGGTGGCTGTACCATCGGGTTTGTGCGCGTGTGCTCCGAGATGTAACGACGAGTTTCTCAGGCGTCCCTGCCATGAGGTCACTGGGCTGCGCCCTGTCCAGAACCACGGCAGCAGGTGAAGGCATGAGCTTGCTCTGAGCTTCGCGGTCTCACGGAAGCTTCGGGGCAGCCGCTGCCTTCAAGGGAACTGGGAGTCAATCACCCGCTTCAGAGACCTGGACCCCACAGCTTCCATTCCACGCTTAGGATATAATCATCTGGGGTTTTTTCCTGAGGAAGAAACTCTAGCGGTATGAATAATATGTACATTTTTAGGACTTTAGAGACACATTGCCGGTGTCTAATCAGAACGATTGTCTCGATGTACACAGGGACGCTGATGTCCATTTCCCTCATCCCCTTTGCAATCTTGGCCATTCAGTAGTTAGGGGGGAATTTTCTTTCTTTCAATTGGCATTTTCAAAAAATGAATACTGCATCCGAGTATCTTTCTTCCATTTTTTTATGTGTGTGCAAGTTGCTGTCCTTTGCCATATTTCTGTCAAAATATCTTTTTCTCAGTGATCTGTATGGGGTCTTTAAATAAGTTAGTTGCTAGTATTTTCCCAGCTGGTCCTCTGTTAACTTCATTTAGTGATGTTTTGGCCACAAAGAAGTGCTGGATTTTAATTTTTTTTCTTTATTGTTTTTGCTTTTGTTACCATGGTTAGAAAAGCCTTTCCTCACTTGTGTGTCCTTACAGCTGTCTTGAATTTTAACATCATCATTACCAACAGATTTTATTTTCTTTAAAAGAAGGAAATGCCATAGATTCGAAGAGATTAAGAAGACGCAACCATACACAACGTGGGATCCTGGATTGGATCTTGGAACAGAGAATGAACACCGGGCGATCCGGCGAGTGTGAACAGGGTCGGTGGTTTACCGAGTACTCGTGTGTATGGCACCAGTGTCAATTTCCCGGCGTTGGAATTCTGTGAGTTGTTCACAATGGGGGAAGCTGAGTGAAAGATAGAAGTGAACTCTCTGTGTTGTTTTTGCAACTTTTCTGTAAGTCTAAAACCATTTCCAAATAAAAAGTTAAAAGAAAGCTTAAAATGATATATCTCTGCTTATTCAAGGATTCTCTAAGACAATTGTTTTAATCTTTTTGGAGATCAACCAACTCTTCGATGAAAAGTATGCACCATCCGCCCTAAAGAGCCTCCAAGCGCGCTGCCGTGGTTGGGATGTTTGTCCCCTCCAAGCCTCGTGCTGAAATGTGATCCCGGTGTTGCAGGCAGGGCCTAATGAGAGGTCATGGGGGAGGACCCCTCAGGAATAGACTAATGGCGGCAGGAGTGAGTTTTCAGTCTGTTCATTCTGCAAGAGCTGGTCATTAAGAAGAGCCCAGCCCTCCTCTCTCTCTCGCTTCCTTTCTCACCATGTGATCTCTGCCATGCTTCCCTCACCTTCTGCCATGCATGGAGGCAGCCCGGGGCCCTCACCAGAAGCCGAGGGGATGCTGGTGCCATGCTTCCTATACGGCCTACAGAACTACACGTCAAATACACCTCTTTTCTTTATAAATTACCCAGCCTCGGGTAGCAACAAACACGAGCTAAGATATCCACTTTTGCCATTTTCTAAGTTCACAGACCCATGCGGAGCCCATCTGTGGGCCCCAGGGGAGAACCCCGGCCCCTGGGCCACAGCTCAAGACTTGGGCGTAGGAGGAAGTGGCATCCAGCGATGATCTGAGGAGGGACGCC
>NW_012142666.1:0-1314 GCF_000956105.1 Propithecus coquereli
GACAGAGTGAGACCCTGTCTCAAAAAACAAAAACAAAAAACAAAAAGCAGAAGCAAAAAACAAACCTAAAAGAAGTAGAAGAGCTTTATATATGTGCTAAACTCAGATCTTTATAATTTGCTTTCACTGGTAAAGTCAACATTTCACTTAAAATTATCTAAATATAATCTGGGTCCATCACACTTTCATAGCATTATATTCTCTCCAAATTGAAGCCTCTTAGTTTAATAGAAAGAGTAAAGTTTGGATTCTGATCTTTGCTCTGCTAGATGTAGGATCTTACATATTTTATTTAACCTTTCAGCATCTGTTTTTCTGAAAGAATTTTGGAAAAGTAGTAGACAGTGTATTGAAAATACATAAAATACTTATCACAATTTGTGACATATATAGGTATCCAATGATAGGTGGCTATTATAACTTATTTTGTTCTTATAGCATGTGACGGTCATACTTCCCCCAAATGGTGCATGTTATACACCTACCTGGAAAGGGCAATTATGCAGTCAGTGATCATCTGATCAACACAACATGTTCTTTAGAAAATTTCCTGGCCGGGTGCGGTGGCTCATGCCTGTAATCCCAGCACTTTGGGAGGCCTAGGTGGGAGGACCGCTTGAGCCCAGGAGTTCCAAGACCAGCCTGGCTAACATAGCAAGACCCTTGTCTCTACAAAAAATTTTAAAAATTGGCTGGGGCATGGTGGCATGTGCCTGTGGTCCCAGCTTCTTGGGAGGCTGAGGCAGGAGCATTGCTTGAGCCCAGGAGTTGGAGGCTCCAGTGAGATACGATCATGCCACTGCTCTCCCGCCTGACTGACAGAGCAAGACCCTATTTCAAAACAATAAATAAATAAAAATAAATGAGAGGGGTTTCAATTTTCATCAAAGATATAGACACATTACATTTTTTGTTCACTGTTTTGGTCTGAAGTCATTTGACAAAAATCAATATTTTAATAGCATATACTTACACATATAAACACGTATAGAAACTGGCATGTTAATCCTTAAAGTTTTTACTTAATGTATTTAATAACAGCAAAAAATATTCTACCTTATTCCAGTGTTTCTTTGTTAATGAATCAAAATATACAAAATGTAGACCAGGTGCAGTGGCACATGCCTATAATCCTAGCATGCAGATCATGGGGGCTTTAAAGAGGTGTATACCTTGGTGTTTGAGTGGCTTCTCTGGGCAGCTAGTAGATTTCATGGAGAAAACAAAGAAGAGATTATGTATCAAAAGTCAAGAGAAAGGCTACTAGAATGCCTATAAACCATTTTCTAAAGCCAAACATGCATATATATTCTT
>NW_012142667.1:0-1372 GCF_000956105.1 Propithecus coquereli
TAGTGCAATAAAAGTCATATCAAAAAATAAATGTCGAGACAAGAGAAATTTGTTAAAAATAATAAACTTAAAGATGATATAGTCACACACGTAGCAAGTACATGGTGGCTGTGATGGAGACTACACAAATATTTTAGATATTAAAAGATTATATGGATGGGATTATATCACCAAAAAAGTGTCCAAACAAACATCTGTTAAGGTATGTAACTACCATCTTTGACTCACGGACTATAATCAAAAGGCAATATCTTTCCCACAAGCACTTATAAATTAAATATTCGCATGTTCTTCTGCCCAGGTTAAAACATGATTCTCAAGTAATATAATAAAAAGTCCTAGTGTTGCTTAAATTGCCACAGCACTGAAACAGAATGTCCAGCCCCACATAATGACAGAAATGCCCCAAAGTCAGAGTTGATCAGCTGGTGCATGCTGCAGGCTGGCCTCTGGCAGGAATGGTGGAAGGCAGGCATTGTCCTTCTTCCCTGCCTGGTTCTATCCTTCCTCCCTCAGCTGCCTAATTGTGGTTTCTGATCCTGCCAAGGCCAAAGCTGCAGAGGGTTGTGGAGTTCTTACCTGGCTGATACTGTTGTGAGATGATTTTGTGCAGTCTGGACAAGGCATTTATTTTAAAGCTGACTCTCTGAGGGGCACTTCTGTGCCCACAGCTGTTCTCACCTGCAAGTGCCTTGACCTGAGTGAGCGCACTCCATGCCGGCCTTTCTTTCCTCTTAGCTCCTAAGGAATCCAGAGATCCGCTTCGGATTATCCTCTTCCTGAGGCCTGTTCACACTTTTAACAGGCCCTGTCTTGTGGGATCTAAAATGGATCCTTCCTCCCCCAATGCTTCTCTTTCTCTTCCCCACCTGACCAAGATCTGGTTCTCTGTAGACACTCAAGCAGTCATTGCCAAAACAAATACATCTGATCAGTGCAGACCAGTCTCAATGCAATAGCAATTCTTCTCCCTTTCTCAAGCAGAGCAGTTCACCAGACCTTTTAAAAAGACATGTAAGTGTGGGAAAAGAACAAAAAAACTAACTGATCTTTTAATACATTTATCATGTAAGGACCACAAACAGAGTGGTGGATATATTGCCATTTTGTGGAGATAATAATGTTTGTATTTCAGAACTAGACTTACACTGATCAAACTTTATTTTCTTTAGATACCATTTCAAAATTTTGGTGCCACATTTTACATCTGGTCTTGGAACTATAATTTGCATGTCAAAATGAGCAGGACATACCAAGGCACTAAAGTAAAAACGCAAAAGGAAAATATAAATTAACAAGTGGACTATCCGAAGTTCAACAGGACCAACCCAGTAAACACATGATCGAGAAGACAATGGCAGCCTGAGAGTAG
>NW_012142668.1:0-282 GCF_000956105.1 Propithecus coquereli
GAGAACAATTAGAAGATGGTTAACTTTATAGTCGCACTTTTAAATGGAGAAAAATCTAGTTTACAACGTAAAGCTTAAGGACATGAAATGTAAACTTACATCAGAAAAAAAT
Source organism: Propithecus coquereli (assembly GCF_000956105.1). Taxonomy (NCBI): domain Eukaryota; kingdom Metazoa; phylum Chordata; class Mammalia; order Primates; family Indriidae; genus Propithecus; species Propithecus coquereli. The sequence goes on from NW_012142668.1 coordinate 113, forward strand.
TGTCTAAAATAGCCCTAGCTTGTCTCTCATCAATCTGACCACCTTGCCACTTTTGGTGTTCTTGAGTTCAGATAAAATATAACTTAATAGTGCAGATTGCAAAGAAGTGAGTTTCTATCTGTAAAAGCTGTAGCTAATTTTTCATCTCTCTTGTAAACATAATATTAAAA
>NW_012142668.1:6302-6828 GCF_000956105.1 Propithecus coquereli
ACAAAATATCTTGCCGATACTCTTCAAAACTGTTAAGGTCATATAAGACAGAGAAAGACATTAAAATCTGAGGAACTGCCACAAATGGGGAAGAATATGTGACAACTAAATGTAATGTGGAATCCTAGATTAGATCCTGGAACAGTAAAAGGACATTAGCAGAGAAAAAAACTTGTAAAATTTGAACAAGTTTTATGCTTCTTAAAATAATATTGCCTCAAAGTTAACTATTTAGTTTTGGTAAATGTTCCATTCTATAAAAGATGTTAACATAAGGGGAAGCTGGGTGAAGTATATAATTATAGTATATTTGCAACTCTTCTGTAAAACCAAAATTATCCCAAAATTAAGTTTAAAACGTCTTCTCAGAAATTATATATTCAATCTATAATAGAAACACAGTTTTGGCAAGTGGCTAATGGTGAAGAAATTGCCATTAATATATGATATGAATGCAAATAAATAAATCAGAAATTGCAATATCAGAATCATACATATTTGATTTAAGAACAAAATAAATGGGGAA
>NW_012142668.1:11712-12056 GCF_000956105.1 Propithecus coquereli
TAAATTCCCATAAGTATTCAAAAACATATTATATTAGAATAATTCCTCATATGAGGTTAAACTTTATAGTTGGTAGGTGTATTAGTAAGCTTTTGCTGTGTAAGAAAAAAAATCACTCAACTCAATGGCCTAAAAGCAATGACTATTTTTTTAGCTCCTAATTCTATGTGTCTTCTGTGTTCTGCTCTCTGGGTAAGCTTAGCTGGTTTCTAATTAGTTTTTTGTGTGTACTGTGGCCTGCTGGCAGGTCAGTTGGCAGTAGAATCTCTGGGATGGCCTCACACACGTCTGTGCATCAGACTCAGTTGTCAGACTCTTAAGGCATGTTTGGATGACTGTGGACT
>NW_012142668.1:13068-14941 GCF_000956105.1 Propithecus coquereli
CACAAACATCATAGTTTTCACTGATTTTTTTTTCTTTTTAAAGGCATTGTCCTCCTTCCTTGATCTTTATCTAAACCCAGGGATTAGTGATCCAAGAAAATGGGAAGCTTCTTTATATGTGATCCTTGGTATAAAGAGCTACTTCTGTTGTAGTATGCTCTCCAACCCTACCTGTCCATCGTAGTAGGTAGAATAGTGTCTCGGCTCCAAGATATCTGTGTTCTACTCCCTAGGTCTTGTGAATATGTTCTGTTATATGCCAGTGGAGAATTAAGGCTGCTCATCAACTGATATTAAAATAGTTTACTATGGATTTTCCAGGTGGGTTTAATGTAAAAATAAGAGCCATTGAAATGTGGAATAGGGAAGCAGAAAAGTCAGTGTCAGAATCGGAGAGAGAGAGACAGTAGAAGATGCTATGCCGCTGTCTTTGAAGATGGAGGAAGGAGCCGTAGGCTGAGGAACGAAGGCAACCTATAGAAGCTGTGTGATGCAAGTGAACAGATTCTCTACTGGAATCTCCAGAAGAAACACAGGCCTGCCGACACCTAAATTTGAGCCCAATGAGACCAATTTCATACTTCTCACCTCCAGAACTATAAAATAATTAATTTTTGTTGCTTTAAGCCATGAAATTGGCACTAATTTGTTATAACAGGAATAGGAAATTACCAATGAGGTAATTTAGGTAGGTGTTTTAAACCATCTAAAAATGAGCCAACCTCATTGGTAATTTTATTCCTTCCATGACTTTGTTATGTTTCCAAATCTCTGGCATTTAGCATTTAAGTATCAATACACATTTGTTAAAATAGAGAACAGACTGTTTATGGCAATAAGAAAACAATTATACACAAGACTTAAGGCTATGCCAGGCAAAGGTTAAGTCAGTGGTCCCCAACCTTTTTGGCACCAGGGACCAGCTTCAAGGAAGACAATTTTTCCAGGCACCAGGCTTTATTGTGACTTGCCACTCACTGATAGGGTTTTGATATGAGTCTGCAAGGAATTGATTTATTATGGTCTCTGTGCAATGAAACCTCTCTGCTAAGAAGAATCTGTATTTGCAGCCACTCCCCAGCACTAGCATTACAGCCTCAGCTCCACCTCAGAGCATCAGGCATCAGATTCTCATAAGGAGTGCACAACCTAGACCCCTCACATGTGCATTTTACCTTAGGGTTAGTGCTCCTATGAGAATCTAATACCAGGGCTGATCTGACAGGAGACAGAGCTCAGGTGGTGACCCACGTGTTAGGTAGGGACAGGAGGACGAGGAAACAGGTGCACAGGGGAGGGGATTCAGTAGAGATGCTGTTATGGGTCAATTAGAGGAGGGTAAGAAAACCACAAACAGAAGAGATGGCCCAACTACAGAAACAAACACCTTGGGGCATGTGCACAGATGAGCTGGCAGCGACCCCAGGCGAGCTACCCTCAATTAACATAGTAAAAATCACACCCAGCAATGCCATGACAGTTTACAAAGTCATGGCAATCGGTGGAAGTGAGTCTATAAGAACAAGTTAAGGCACAGTCCACAGTTCCGGGACATCTCCACCCCACTTCCCCAAATCACAATGAATATTCCGCCCACCATTTAGCATAGAAGATACAGACATAAAAGTAGAGATGTCTTAAAAACCCAGGATTTTCTCCACTCTCGGAGATAGCACATTCCCACTTTGAGAATGGTGCTTTAATAAATCTTGCTGTTTGGCTTGCTTATTCCTTTTTGGTTTGCTCATTCATTCTGTCAACCCAGTACCAGTAACCATTCTTCAGTACTAGGAACCAAGAACCGGGAAACACCACACAAACTGGAACCTGACATGAGCAAGAGGGAATAGCTGTAAAGGCAGATGAGGCTTCA
>NW_012142668.1:14991-16713 GCF_000956105.1 Propithecus coquereli
AAAATTGGATTCAGGGATACCGTGTAAGAGGTCGCTGCTGATATTTGAATGAGACATGATAACAAGCCAAGGCAGCTTTGTTGATGCAGAGAAGTGAATTCAAAAGATACAAAGGCAGTTGATTTTACAGAAATTGAAACTGTGAGATCTTTAGCAAGTACTTTGATTCCTTGAAATCTTATGTTCATTGTGTGTAACATAATAATAATAATTTACCGCATCATTTTTTTAAGATAAAGTGAAATAAATCATTTCAGGCATTTAGCACACTGACCAGTACGTACTCGATATTTAATAAATTTTGGAATGGGATCAGATATATGAGATATGTGAGAAGGTCAAATAAAAAATCATCTTGAAGATTCTTATTTAGCCACATGGACCAATAATTAATTATATAGAGAGCTACAGATAGACTCCTTCAACAGTTTAAATACAGTATTTTCACAATTTATGCCTCACCCTTTCCTTTGGCCTCTACTCTCCACGTCTGTTGATGTTTTTATAAAACCTATCAATCTACAACTTGAAGATAAGCCGAAAACAAATTTATCAGGTTATCTGGGAAGAAAAAAGATTTGTGAGTTATAAAATTCTTCTTGATGCAAGAACTACTGCAATAATTGTCATTTTTCAAAATGTATACTATTGATATTCAAGAAGACATTTTATGGAAGGAAACAAATATCTTGTTGACATTTTTGAAGAATATATATTAGTGCACACCTGTGGATTATGATATGCATATTAATGCAATTTAACAATCTGACTTACATTTTACTGTTGATAATAAAGACAAAATGCTTTGAAATTTCGTCATAAAATCAAGGCTAACGCGGGAATGTCATTCCATCTACAGTAGTCTCCCTGACAAGTAATTGCTTTGTGTTGACCAAACAACATTTTTCTAACAATGTACTTGCTATAGTATCTGTCAAAGGCCCATCATAATTCTCTGTAATAAACTCTATTTCCTAGAAGCCTATGCATTGGTCAGACAAATAAACAGTGGTATGACATTTTTCTTGCAGAATGTGGTCTTGTTCTGAAAGCAATTTTCCTTGTATAATTTCTGTTTGAAAATCCATTCATTTGTGACAGCAGTGTAAAGAGAACATTAATTTTAGTACTTTGGGGATTGTTTTCCTTAGTGGCCAATGCGACACTGCTGATGACAGTGGGGAAACTGTGAAATTGACAGCCTGCTGGCAGTCTCTCGGGAATAGGGTTGTCAGACAGACTGAAAAATGGGTTTCATGCAACTTTCATGTGCCTAGTTTGAGGTGCCATGTATCAAAAACTAAATATGTTTTAAGAGTACTCCCTTCCAACAGTAGGAATAGCCACCTTCATAAAGGGCCTTCTCTGTGACGTGAGTCATTTTTTTTTTTTCATTTAAAGTGGTTTCCAGTTGGAATTGGGGGATTTATAATGACTGAAAATGACAGATATCAGTGGAAATTGCAGATGTCCTAATTCCTACAAACACTTCCCTTCTAAATGTAATTACATGTGATGTATTGCTCCAGAATTCCATTTTCTAGGATTCAAGAACGCTCTATCGAATAAACAAGGTATCTCAAGGTGCCTGTGAGCAATACTTACCTAAGGTGATTTTAAAATACAGATTCCTAGGTCCTAATCTTACTTAGGTCTGTCTCTGTAGGGGATGCAGCCTATTTTTAAATGGAATTTCTATGTTATTTATAATAAGATGATTTG
>NW_012142668.1:16763-17107 GCF_000956105.1 Propithecus coquereli
TTAGGGCATAAAGGGTTATAGGTAGAGGTAGAATTGCCAGAAGCCACATCTGTGGGATCTGGAGCCACAGAGAAAAATACTGTTTTGTTGAATCCTGGAGCCCAGAAGATGATTCCATCTCCTGAAAGCTCCATCTGATACAGAGTGAGAGAGAGAAATAGACCTCAATCTTCTGTTTGTTCTTCTTCTTCTAGTCTCTCACGAGTGGTTTTAGCTGACCCATTCCAGTCACAAGCCACTTGAAAAAATAGTACAATAAATGAATTTTTCAATTAAAATTGAGAACTGGATTTGAAAGCAAACCTGCAATAACCTGCATGTTGTATCCACATATATTTAATACT
>NW_012142668.1:28291-28557 GCF_000956105.1 Propithecus coquereli
CCCCTCTATAATCTTGGTGTTTACACTGTAAAATGGACCACTCACTGACCTCAGGCTGTTGCTGTGAGTATTAATAAAGGAAAGAGATAAATTAAAAATGTCTAGAATATACATTTAGTACTATTACTTAAAAGTGTTACTATTTCTTTCCCTTACCCCATATTAGCATTAAAAGCTTGAGTCTGAAAGATGAAAAGACTCAAGGTTGCAGATACTTACTAAAAATAGAAAGTAGTTTCTAAAAATACTAAAGAAACCTAAGGGTT
>NW_012142668.1:30322-30707 GCF_000956105.1 Propithecus coquereli
TCACAGGACATGATATGCAGAAATGAGGAGATACAAATAGACTCAGACTTCTGCCTCAACCAGTACATCTATTTTTACCTACATTTTTGAGACATCTCCTATAATAATTTTAATTGTAAATGAGGAAAAGAAGAAAGCAACTACATGTCTTTTAATTCAAATTGGTCTTATGAAAATTACTCTGAGATTGCTCTGCAATTTATATATCAGATCTTAATTTATTTGAAATCTTTATGTACTCTAAGATTCAGACAATCCCCCTGTATTTATTGGTATGAAACTAACTTGTGTTTTGCTTTATCAATGTTTTCATACATTGTTTTTTCTACTTAGAATTTTGTTCAAATTTCTTCTTTCTAACCCAACTATCAAAAGGAAAACTTAC
>NW_012142669.1:0-3012 GCF_000956105.1 Propithecus coquereli
AAGCCAAAATCAGCAACCCATTTTTTAAAAAAATTCCTTTCCAATAAAAGCCCAGAATAGAAATAACATATGACTGTGTGATGCTTATATTCATGGTGATTCAAAAGCACCAACTCCTGAATGGAAACAAAATTGAGACAATTATGAGCAGACTAGAGTCGCTCTTTCGGTGAAGGTTAGGGATGTCTTCTGGTATACCCTAATTTACAGGAATTTAAAATCCTACAGAAAAAAAAAAAAAAAGGAAGTATCCCAGGGTACTGTCTCCTTTCATAATTAATTTCCAAAGAGAGACTCCCCTCTCTATCCCAGAAATACCAGATTTTTAAATTCGAGGCTAGAAGAGATTTTAAAAATAATTTAATCCAAGGAATGCTTAGTGGGCAGGTTCATGCTTAGAACCAGTATGAGGAGGATTCCAGGCAAAAGCCATAAATAAAATGAGGGAATTCAATGTCCAGTGTTCAGTGTCCCTTCTAATGAAAATAGATTTCCTGGACACAATGTCTTCCCTTATTAGCTAAAGAATTTGCTGTATTTATGTGATGAATGTACACTTGTGTTTTCTCTATCTTAGATGCCTGGGTAGAACATGATTCAATTAACCTAAAAAAAACAAAAACAAGACTGAAAACAACAAACAACATCCCTAAGATTTACTTCTAATTTTTCCACTCTATCCTTTCCAATATATTCACTCTTCATGTCTTGTTGATTGTGAGAGAAAATAAAAAAAATCCCGGCTGGTATTCGTGGCTCTCTTACCATTTGCCTAGATCTGAGCTAAAGCTTTACAGGCTTTAGCTACTCTTTAAATTTCTTTCATTCTGCACTCTGACCCTCAGCGCCTCCCCTATAGCCCTATCTCCGGAACAATTATAGACCATTCTGCTGCAAAAATTCGTTTTCTAAAATAAAAATGAATAAGATAGTCTTGAATATATAAATACTTAAATTTAAGTATTGTATATTTAAATCGATATGAAATAAGGAATTTTTACAGAAAGGTTTTACATTTTTATCATAAAGAGCACTGGCCACAACACTATAAATAATATACTGGATAGATTCATGCAGGCCACTTTTTCTTTTTTTAAGCAGACAAAAATGTACCATAAAGTTGATATTAGTAACAGGTAAAATAAACCAACGACCCTTGCAACTTGGGTGGGGAGGGAGGTTGTTTTATTTTTTTTCCTTTCCTTTTTCCCTTACAGTGTTTTATAAACTAACTCACACAGCAGATGGAGTGGAGAAATAGCAATGATCTGATGATTCTATATTATTGCAAATAAATCCCACTGTATAACAAGTCACTGAATAATCTGTATAAAAATACTCTCTTAAGCACAATATATCTCAATAGGTGCATTTGCGTAGATGAACTTGTTGCACCCTGTTTTTCTATCACCCTTTCTTAACATAAACATGCTATCTTTCAGCGTCATCTCTCTGCCTGAAGGCCAGACCAAGTGGATAGTGTGTATGTAGCAGCCAACAACTTTGGAGTCTGAACGTGGAAAGTAACCTGAAGCCACAAATGTCTCTAAGTCAAATAACTTCTGGACGCTAAGTCTCAGCGCTCTAATACAAAATGGCAAGAGAATTAAGAACACATCAGCCCGCTTTTACAAAAGAAAGGAAAAATATTACGTTTTTCTACTCACTTGGATTTCAAATTGCATTCTGGCAATTTCCCTGCACTTAAGAAAACTTCCCCCCGTTGTATGGAAGAGACGGCTGAATTCTTAGCTGTTGGTGGTGGGGGGACGTGGATTTGGCTGGTGTAGATAATCTGTCTGAGTAATTAATGAAGCTTGTTGGCTTTTGTGCTAGGAAAACCAGGCAATGGAGTCACCCATTGCTGATTACCTGGAATTTAATTTCTAAAGAGGTAATGAGGTGGTGAAGGAAGCTTCTCATTTCAGCTCTAATATCACCTTCTCTGTCTTCCCTGACTTCCTATTAGGCCTTTGATGTCCTGCTTCTGTGCTTTCTTTAAAGAATTTTTTCTTTACTCAGTTCTTGGTATCACGTTATACTGTTTACCTATTTCCCCCTCTAGACTGCAACTTAGTCTTGGTTTCGTATGGTTGTGCCTTTGAGTCATGCGTCAGGTCCTTACCCAATGTTTAGTACGAATTAACTATTGAATATTCTACAACAGTTTCTAGTCTGCAATTCATTTTCTTAGGCATTTTCTCATTCAATATTGACAACCACCTTTTGAGATAGGCATTATGTATATTAACAACCCCTATGTGACAGAGGGTTATTGAGGCTCAGAGAAGTGATGGAATTTGCTTAACAGCCCAGGCAGATAGGAAGAGCAGAAGGATTTGAACTGAAGCTCCATGACGTCAGACCTTGTGTTCTTTCCACTGTGCTACCCAGGCACACTGCTGGGTGAGCAGTAAACAAAATCCCTTAGCTACCAGAGACAGTAGGAGAATGTCAGTTGGTTAGGTGCCACAGTAAGAACAAAACCATAATCTTTGAATTTAAAAGCCCAGTTCTTGAAAGGAAAAGTCCTCTCTTTGTAAGAAAATGTTTCAATTTTTAAAGCCAGCTTCTTATATTGAAAACACTTTTTCAATTTGGGCCCAATTTAATGGGAACCCAAGGATTGATAAGTCTTCACATAAAGAAAAAAAAATCAAGTTTCTAATGAAGCAGTAGTGATTTGGAATATTCATTGGAGCCTAAGGGATGTATAAAATCTACATGGCTATTTACATAAATTTTTTATAATTTCTATCACAAATATGCCCTTGCTGTTTTCCCGAATCTTTATTTAATAATGATTATAATAAAATTAAGTTTATCTTCACTCGCCTTGTTCTTGGTGCCAAGAAGCCAAAATCAGCAACCCATTTTTTAAAAAAATTCCTTTCCAATAAAAGCCCAGAATAGAAATAACATATGACTGTGTGATGCTTATATTCATGGTGATTCAAAAGCACCAACTCCTGAATGGAAACAAAATTGAGACAATTATGAGCAGACTAGAGT
>NW_012142670.1:0-1299 GCF_000956105.1 Propithecus coquereli
TAAGATCTTTATATATATATACAGTATTTGTTGTATATCTATCAAAATGATTTTAAAATGCAAAATTAAGGATATTAATTACTGAGGTGGAAACAGATGAGGAAATCACCTTCTCAGTAATCAATAAAAGTGCATGCCACATAATCTAAAAAATTGAAATATCTGAACTACCTAAGAGACTCCTAATATTTTACTCCTTTGCACACTCACTGTATGCCTTTTGCAGATGTTCAATATTTCAAATTCTGAAGAAAATACTGTAATCCTTTTATAGATCCTAAATGTTTTACTGGAAAAATCTGGAACCTCTTTTAAATGTGTATCATTATCACTTCTTCTAAATGGCCTTTCTAAGTTTTCTAGTCAATGGTAAGTGGCTTTTTCCCCTCTTTGCTGAGTCACCAGGGCTCATCTTCTCCTTGTAGTATCACAAGGGCCAGCCTCTCAGTTGACACTAAGACAAACTGTGGAGGGACACTTGATTCAGGTATAAAAGAAAAGTTGCCACTTTGATGTATCGAAGAAATGGTATGTGGTGGTCCTTAGTCTCTGGCTGTAAAGCCGTCTCCGCCCCACAATTAGTGCAATGCAATTTCTGAATTTGCAAATGTGTGCATACTTGCATGTGTATAACATTCTGTGTGTGTGTATGTGTGTGTGTCTATAATTATGATATTTTGATTTTGGTTCTATTCTTCCCCATAAGAAAAAAAAATGGAGTGGTATAGGGAAGAAGTATGCATGTCCACATAAATATTTGTTTCAAAGGACTACCTTATAAGTTGGGCGTAGATACAAAGTGTTCATTATGTTTAATAAGGATGAATAAAGAAAGCACAAAAGAGAGAGAAAAATAAGTACAAATAGACTACAGATAGCAGATTTTCTTGAACTAGTGATTAGCATTAAATTGTGCACCGGAGTTCTATAATCATTTCACAAATTTTCCTTGAGTTCTGATTTTATAATAAGTACTAGTTAAGTTTTGGAAACATAAAAATAACATACTAAAAATTCTAACTGGTGAAAAAAGAGCAAGGGAAAATAATTTTAGAGACGTTATTATAATAGTATGTGATTTTGATGATTGAGTTACACCCAAGAATACATTTGTCAGCAAATATTCACATTTAAAGATGAATCTTAGAAATAATTTAGCTCTGGAAAGTTATACAGCCTCTAGAAAATTGATCTTCTTCAGGATATATTTTTGTTTTGACAATATTTATTTTATCAACTTAAATGGTCATGCTAAAAATTATTTTAATAGTCAATACACTGCTATCATTCATTTTTTTT
>NW_012142671.1:0-2595 GCF_000956105.1 Propithecus coquereli
AGGGGAGGATCAGGGAAAAGATGAATTTGGAGTGAAGCCTTGAAGGAAGTGAGGGTTCAAGCTGTACAGACAGCTAAAAGAAGAACATCTTAGGCAGAGGGAATGGCAAGTATGAAGACAGGGAAGTTAAGATCATGCCTCGTGTCTTCAGAGGGGAAGCAAGTGGGCCAGTGTGGCTGGATCTCAGAGAAGGAAAGCGAGAGTAGTAGAAAATAAGGCCAGAGCGGTAAGTGGAGGGGAGATGGCCAGGTCACGTAAGGATTCAAAGATCGTGAAAAGGACTTTCGCTCAGGGAGTGAAGTGGGAATCCAGTGGCAGGTTTTCAGCAGAGGAGGAATGAACTGACCTATGTTTAACAGGATCGTTCTTACTGCTGTGTTGAGAACAGACTGCAGACGAGCAAGAGCAGAAGTAGGGACACCAGTTAGAATGCCACCACAGTTATCTAGGTGAGAGATAACGGTGGCTTGGAACAGAGTGGCAGTTGTAGGGGTGGTGAAAGGGATTGAATTCCAGAAATACTATGAAGGTAAAGCCAGTAGGATTTGCTAATGGACTGAGTGTGGAGTGTAGAAGAAACATAGAAATAGAAGATAACATCACAATTTTTGGCTTTAGGAACTTGAACAATGAAGTTAGCATTAGCCAAGATGAGAAAGAAAGAAAGAAACAGATTGAGGAAGTTCAGGAATGTGGTTTGGAACATGTTAGTCTGAGATGCCCATCAGTCATGTCAAGAACACAGTTGGACAATACGTTGGAGAGGTCCAGGCAAGGGATAGAAATCTGAGAATCATAGCTCATTGACGGGTCTTAACACCATATGATTGGATAGAACCAATGCACATAGAAAGGAAAGAAGTCCAAGGGCTGAGCCAGGGGCATCATCAAATATTTAGAGGAGGGGATGATGAATCAGCTAGTGGACTGAGATGAAAAGACCAGCAATGTAGGAGGAAAACTGGTGAATGTGGTGTTCTGGAAGCCACATGAAGAAACTTTTTCAAGGAAGGAGAGAGTTGCTCGAATGAATCAAAATGTTGGTATCAGGCACTTAAGATGACAATTGAGAAATGATCATTGAGGTTAGCAGCATGGAATGTCACACACTGAACTGTGTCCCCTCCATAAAAGATATGTTGGAGTCCTAACCCCTAGCACCTCAGAATGTGACCTTATTTGGAGATATGGTTTTTACAGATGTAATCAAGTTGAAATGAAGTCATTAGGGTGAGCCCTAATATAATATGACTGGTGAGCTTATAAAAAGGGAGAAGTTTAGACACAGAGAGAGACAAGCACACAGGGAGAACACCACATGAAGACTGGAGTTATGCTGCCTTATCCAAGGAACAACCATAAGCCAGGAGAGGCCTGAACCAATCCTTGCCTAGCACTTTGACAGGGAGCGTGGCCCTGCTGACACCTTGATTTTGGAATTCCAGCCTCCAGAAAAGTGAGACAATAAGTTTCTGTTGTTTACGCCACCCAGTTTGTGGTACTTTGTCACTGCAGCCCTAGCAAGCTAATACATGCAGATTACTGATGATCATGAGAAGAGAGATTATAATGGAATTGAAAGGACCTGATTGGAGTAGGATCTAGAGAGAATAATGGAGGAGAAATGAAAGAGAGTGTGTATAGTCAAGTCTTTTAAGGAGTTTTTCTATAAAAGGAGAGTAATAGGGCAGAAGGTGGAGAAGCAAATGGCCTGAAAGAGGGTTTTTTTTTAAATAACAGTATGTCTGAGATTAATAGGAATGATTCATTAGAAAAGGAAAATTTGATCTTGCAGGAGAGAGGGGCAGAAGCTCCGGAGCAATGTCCTTGATTAGGCAAAAGGAGATGGGATCTGATACAGTGGCGGGGAGACTGTCTTTGGCCACCCAGAAGGTTGGGTCATTCGTGAATAGCAGGAGAGAAAGTGGAGCGTACAAGCACAGGTGCAGGATATGAAGACGGCAGTGTCTTCATATCCTCCAGTTTCTCAATGGAGTAGGAAGCAAAGTCGTCAACTGAGAGTGAAGATAAGGGAGGAGGTGTTAGGAGCTGGCAGAAAGACAAGAAAATGAAATGTCAATCCAGGAGTGTGGAAGAGAAGGAACTGGTCATAGTAAGTGATTCTTTTCATATGCAATAGAATGTGATTTGGTACTCTTTATTTAGAATTTTCTCACCTTATTTATAATAAAAAATGGTCTACAATTTTTGTGTGGGGGAGGGTTACGTGTCAGGCTCTGGTGTTATAAAAACAGAGATCATAACAATAATAACTACCATTACTGAGTCTCCCTCTTATGCCAGGCACTGGAAAACATTTCCTCTAATTATCTTATTTAATCCTCATAGAAACAAGGAAATGATATATTGCCCTCACCTTTTGGATGAGGAAACTGCAGCCAGGGTGAGGGTATAGCAAAATGACATGACCAAAGTTTAAAGCTTGTAAGCAGAGTTGAGATGCAAAAAAGGTTGATATTAGTAGCTCCAAGATCTATGCGTTTAACCAGCAATTTATACTAACTTTATAAACTAGCTTTTCATCTTACTGTAAGTTCTGGAACAGGTTATATAAAAATAGGAATTATTTGTTCT
>NW_012142672.1:0-1430 GCF_000956105.1 Propithecus coquereli
TATAATAAAATATAATAAAAAGTCCACCCCTTTTATCCCTCTGTTTTTTCTATTTCCATAATTCTATCTTTGATGTACGATTCACCTCTTCCTTTGAACTCAACATCTAATCAGTCACTACCAATTAAATTGTCATTAAATATAATCACTTTCTCAACCATGATTTAGATTCACCCTTGTTTTCTATCCTTTTTATTCCTACCTGACTTTAGACATATCTCACTCAGACTGTTATCATAGTTTCCTAATTATACCAGTATTTAATTTCACTCGCCTCTGCCATAATCAATCCTATATATTACAGTCCTACATTAATATATGTAAGGGGCACCTTGAGCCTATTTCTCGCCAAATAAAAATAATAACAAACTAAAAACAAAGAAACAAACTTGCAAAATATTAAATAAACTATACTAGCTTAGTATTTAAATTCTCCCATACTCTGGCCCCAGAGTTCCTTTCTGGCTCCATTTTTCACCATGCCCTGACCTGATCTTTGTAGTTATATTATAAGCACCACAGAGCAGGAGCCATGTCTCCTGCTCTATTATCACATTCTGTCATCACCACATAGCACATTTCCGAGCAAATGCTAGATGCTCAAATCTTGTTAAATAAATTAATGAAAGGATGTGGAGTTTTTCAAAATTGCTTGTTCAAGTACTTCTTCAGTGGGCATGGGTAGGGTGGTAAGTGAGGAGACAGGGTGAGAAGTGGGTAGAGAATAGGGCAAGGGACTTAAGCTGGTATGGTTGGACTCTAGTGTCCACTTCTATTTCCACCAGAGCCACTCACCAATGCTATAGGTATTAGGTTTGTATTTCGGAGGTTGGCAAAACTTTTCATATGAAAGAGATGAGTTTTAAACCAGATGGACCACTTATTTTAATATAGAAAAGTGTATGAGACCACTTACTTTAAACTTGATGAAACTGAATTTCCTCTTTTATTTCATAGAGTTGTTATGAGGATAAAATGAAATAATGTATGTAAAGTGCCCGGCTGATGGTATGAAACTTTATCTCCTCTGTACCAACACACTGCTTTTGCCAGGAAAGCCAGGACTAGAGTGAGACAAGTGAGTGGTAGGGGCACAAAGTTTAAAGGGGCACTCATTTTCAGGGTCATGCGCCTGACCTACAAGTCATGACCTACTGACCAAACTAGACCTCAAACCTTTCTCAAACATGTTGCTTATTCTTTCCACCAAGACTATCCTCCTAGCCAATTAAACCCAAGGAAAGCCTGCCTAGAATATAATAAAAGCTTCTGTGGTCACCCATCAAGAGTATATATTTATTCTTTCTCTCTCTCCCCTGAACTCCCGTGAATCTTTGATTTATACCCTTCAAACTTAACTCTTTCTGATAATAGTGTAATATTCCTGCCTAGCTGCCCATCTTAGCTCACCTGCTTGATGCAAGTTCTCT
>NW_012142673.1:0-1308 GCF_000956105.1 Propithecus coquereli
TTTGCCCACCATAGCCATCTATATGGGCTGCCCAGCAAACCGCTCAGGGTTTCCACAGATTAGGAGCACTCAGCCCCCGTGTTCACGGAGGCCAATCTAGTCCCGTGCACTTTCCACTTTTCAGCCTTGAATCCAGGTTACGGAATCCTCTGGAAGCCATGTAAGAAAGGCATGGACCATACCAGGACAGGAGAGTTTAGCTCAACTAACTTGGTCACTGGGTACCGAGGGTCCATAACTCTTTCTGTGTTTAAGAGTTCACGCCCTAGTAGGGGATGCAAATCAGATCCAACTGCATAGGTCAGAAACCCACAACCAAGAGCCAAGCACAAAAGGGAGGTCGGCACTGGTGCCTGCCTCTGCCTGGGTCCACAGAGCCTCATGTTTTCATCCAAGTCCATCTTTTCAGGAGCCAGTATATATGCAAATAACTAGGAGAAGCAGGATTGGTAGAGTGGTCTGGAGGGGGGACTCTAGGCAGACCTGAGTTAAACTCTCAGCTCCTGCATTTGTGCCTCCATGACACTGGGGTATCACTATTGTGGAAAACAGATGCCAGTTTTCAGGGGCACGTGAAGAGTCTGTGTTTGGCCATTTGCACCATAAAGACAGGGAGTCTCATGACCTCTCTTCCTCCAAAAGTTTTTTGAGTCATTAAGCATCTAAATCTCATGCTGAGAACAAATTATACAATTTATATAGTTATCCATTCATTTTGGAAGAGGACACGTGACTGAGATTTGTATAACATTTGCCTGGACATTTCCATACTGCCAATCACTGCGAGTGAAGGCTCACGAGTCAAACCAGTTTAACTCTCTTAACATGACTGAGTGCTATTGTTTTTTTTTTAAGCTTAAAAAGAAGTTAGACCTAGCAAGGTCCAGGCAAGTCTGAAAGAGGGCATTGAGAATCTTGATTACTGACACTGTGTTTTCTTACCAGCAGAGCAGCTGGGGCCAGACCAAACAGAACCTAAGATAGTGGGTCAGAAAAATGGTCAGTCCAGTTCATGCACATGCTCAAGAGCATGTGGGGTGCCCAAACTATTTATCATCCTTCTCTGCCATTCTCTTCTGGAAATGAATGTCCGTGGGCCATTTAAGGGTATGGATTTACATTTTTTAACATGGTAGTTGAGAGGCAGGGAGATTCAAGGCAAATTTTGGCCATAATTCGCTACATGACCTAGGCGCAGGGTGGCACGTACCTGTAATCCCAGCTTCTCAAGAGGCTGAGGTAAGAGGATTGCTTGAGTCCAGGAGGTGGAGACTAGCCTGGGCAGCATAGCAAGATCCCATCTCAAAA
>NW_012142674.1:0-1113 GCF_000956105.1 Propithecus coquereli
GGCCCAGGGCTCCTTCTAAAGTGCCAACCACATGCGCCGATGGCACAGGCCGCTGGGGACCTTGGCTGTGCTCCTTGCTGCGCCTCCAGGCCTGGCATCCAGTAGGTGCTCAATCAATGTTTAGTGCACGAAGGAGCCTCACCCCAAAACGTTCATCTGATCGCACGTTTGTGCGCCACACGCTGTTCTAGGCACTGGCGACCCTGCAGGGACAAAGACCAACTGAGCAGGGGACGGGCGCCAGCGAACACACAGGGTATGTCAGGGCCGCCCGGCCCGGCTGGGTCTTTCCTTGATGAAGGCGTCACGGTTCCGCACGGTTCGGCTGTGTGCCAGCACGGAGCGCTCCGCACATAGTGTCTCTCTGCGACCCCCCGGTAGCCCCCGCGGTAGGAACTATTTATTATGAAGCCCATTTTTCAGAGGAGCAAAGTGCTGTGGAGAGCAGGTCAGTATCTGGGCGCAGGCATGAAGGTAGGAAAGGGGGGGCGGGGCGCTGGATTCAGATTCAGGTCTGTGTGCTCGCGGGGCCACCCCGCCCCCCGTGCGCACAGCGAGCAAAAGAATGAATGAGGGGATGAATGGGCGAATGAACGAATAGGTGAACGAGTGAATTGTGGACGAGGAATGGGCGAACGAAGGAACGAGTGAACAAATGGGTGAACGAACGAATGAACGAATGAATGAGTTAAGGAATGAATGGGTGAACGAGAGAATGAGCGAATGAATGAGTGAAGGAATGGGCGAACGAATGGATGGGCAGATGAACGAATGGGTGAACGAAGGAATGAACGAATGAGTGAATGAGTGAAGGAAAGGCTGAATGAACGAATGAGTGAACGAATGAATGGGCGAACGAGGGAAAGGGTGCTGAGCGACAGGCTGGGTGGCCTGGCCGCAGAGAAGGCGGTGGATGTCTGGGTGCGGAGCCAGGAGACACCCGCGCACCCCCGCCTGCTTGCAGGAGGCAGCGATGGACGCCGGGTCCCCAGGAGGAGCGCTGGGCCGCCAGCGGGGTGGCGACGAGGTCAGGAGGGGCCAGGGTGGTGGCCCCCGCCCCAGAGCCGGCCCCGCTCCCTGGCGCTCCCCGCACCCCGTGGGGGAGGGGGCGTG
>NW_012142675.1:0-1617 GCF_000956105.1 Propithecus coquereli
TCTTGAGTTTTTAAAAATTATGTTTGACAGTTGAGGCAAAAATGATAACATTCTCTTACGTGTTAAAAAAAAAAAAGAATGAACAGTACCTGAGGAGGAAAACAAGAGCCCCACTGATAGAATCTTTGGTACCTCCTATTCTCCAGTAAAGTATCCCTACAAGAAATTGGCTATGGAATATTTTCATTCATCTATTCAGTAAATATTGAGCATCCACTATGTGTTAGGTACTGCTTTATTCACTGGAGGCTCAGCAGTGAACAAAACTCCATGCAGCCATGGAGTGGGAGGAGACCTGCTAAACACTCCCATGTGCAATGTGGCAGTAGAGTGCTGTGGAGAAAGGAAAAAGGATGGGGGGGACAAGGTTGGCTGGGGGGAGAGGCTGTATTACATAGGGTGGTCAGGGGAGGTCTCTGATAAGGTGCTGTTTGAACACAGGCCTGAAGGTCATAAGAGTATGAGCCTAATGGACATCTGGAAGAAGACTGATGTTTTAGTCCATTTGATGCTGCTATAACAGAATACCTGAGACTGGGTAATTTATAAGAAATGTAGGTTTATTTCTTCCAATTCTGGAGGCTGGGAAGTCCAAAGTTGAGAGGCCTGTATCAGATGAGGGCCTTCTTACTGCATCGTCCCATGGCCGAAGACAGAAAAACAAGAGAGCACAAACGAGAGAGAGAAGGGTAGGGTGCTGAACCCATCCTTTCATCCGAATGCACTCCTGCAGTAACTAACCCACTCCTGGCCATGACGACATTAATCCATTCAAACGGGCAGAGTCCTCATGACCTAATCCCCTTTTAAACATCTCACCTCTCAACATCATTGCATGTGGGGCTAAGTTTTTAACGCATGAACTTTGGAGGACACATTCAGACCATAGCAAGTGACTTAACTATTTATTTCTTCAATAATTTGTTTGTTTTTAAGAACTCTAAGAGGATATTACCATTGTATCCCATTGAGTTTTTATGAGAGTATGTCATTGATTTTGCTGCCTTCTAGTTAATGTCATAACATCAATGATGTTATGGCAACTTGAGATCTTTTTGAAGCATACAGCCACATAATATGATAAGCCTGGCATGTAGACCATGGGACATACATGTTCTTGGCAGCAGTGTGTAGATATTATCTGGTTTTGCAGGCTGTTTGCATGCTACCTTGCTGTCTCCTAACTTGTTTAATGTGATCAGTGATTGTACACTCTTCTCAGTCTCTTCTGTCCCCTCCCCCTCCTTGTGGATTTTTTAACAAGAATCTGAGATGGGGATATCATAAATTTGTCTTTTCATCTTGGTTGGCCTAGATATGGTGAGACAGCACTTCACTTATATGCTAGACACAGATGCAGTACCAGGTCCTGCTTATATTCTGACTTTAAGGACTGTCTTCTGGGTCAATAGAAGGATAGTCTTGGTAATTTAGAAACTTCCGCCATGTTGCACATTTGGTGTTGACAGTGGCCTTCTTAAAGGTTATGTTGCTCTTTCAGAAATTTGCTCAAATTCTTTCTCTGATTCTTCCAGGGTTTACTGCTCTCCAAATATAACCACTGAAAATTATTTATGTTTTTAACATTTCAGTATTTCATTATTTGAGGCTAATTGT
>NW_012142676.1:0-1311 GCF_000956105.1 Propithecus coquereli
TACCTGGGGCCGTCATGTCTGTTCGGTTGTCTTTTGCATACATTGACACATATCAGCATGTCTGCCTATGTGACAGTCCAAGGAAGAGAGAAAACGTCAAGGAAGCACAACTTTGGAGCTATGGATTTGCTTTCTCTGGTTCTAAAGATGGCATAACCGGGTTCTTCCTTTATGATGCCGCATTTCTGGTGCTCACAGCACAGGCTGCAGCTACATGGTGCTTGTACCGCACACGCGTTATCAGAAAGTTAAACATGTTCCATTTCTAGCCTTTAGCAAGGATTCTCCCCTTTGAAAAGAGCTGCAAAAAATATCCTTATGCTACCGAGCCCCCTTTTTCTGTTTTTATTCACTTGATTCCTTGTTTATACTTTATAAACATTATTTTTACAGCATCCTCAGTAGAGAGTATACACCTCTGCCTTTCTATCTGGCCTTTTCCCAGCTCTCAGTCCCTTCATGCTGATGGTCAGTGACACTCACCTTTGTCCTCTTTACAAAATACGGGGAAGAAGTAACTTGAATCTAGAGGCATTTCAGGTGTCATTCCACTTGTCCCTTCTCTTGAAGACATGCTCTGTGGCAGAGCCCTTTTGAAGAGTTATTCCTGAGAACAACTCAAGCTAAAAAACATAAAATAAAATATGCCAGCCAAATCTTTTGGTTGTGGATGACAGTAAATGAAATCCCATCAGCTTTATTAACTTTCAGATACAGTCATTAAAGGGTGTGCGTGCCGTCTACATCGCGAGAAAGACTGAAAACCCACGCGTGGGTGTGGTAGGGACACCTCTCTATGGTGCCTTCTTTCACAAAGAGCTGAAATTTGTAACATCGGGGAACATGATATGAGCACCTTGTTACTCCAGGAATATGACTGTAGGGAAGAGGAATTCCTCTAAAATGGTCATTTGTTTGAAGTGAGCGGGTAACCTTGGCAGCACCTGGAGGGCAGACATTGTTGGGAAGGAAACGGAGGAAGCAGATGACGCAGAAACACACACTGCGGGGCAAACTAAGACTGGGCCGTAACATGGGATGACGTCTGGGCTGGGAAGGGCAGAGCGTAGCCCTGCAAGGCTGCTGTCCTGCAGGGAAGCTGGGGGCCTCCCCCAGGTATCCTTGGTATGGCACTGGGGCAGGCTGGGATGTGACCCTGGGTGGGGGTAGTCTGTCCCCAGCCGAGAATGGAAGGGCTTCGTATAGTCGTGCATTGTGTACAAAAATGGCACCATTATGAGAATGTTTTGGAAATCATCAAACATGGGAATTATGTTATTTTACTCCCCATTCCTTTTCTCCCTCCTTTTG
>NW_012142677.1:0-1207 GCF_000956105.1 Propithecus coquereli
TAATGTACTTACTAAACAACTATTGTGTGAAAGGCCGCCTACCTGGTTCTGGGGGTTAAAAATCCCAATCATTTAGTGTGTTCGTTTTTTTATCCCGATTTTGTCATTTAAGACACTTCCTAAATCTCCTGGCTTCAGGCTGGGTGCAGGGGCTCACACCTGTAATCTCAACTACTTGGGAGGTTGAGGCAGAAGGATCGCTTGAGCCCAAATGTTCAAGGTTGCAGTGAGCTATGATCAAGCCACTGCACTCCAACCTGGGTGACAGAGTGAGACCCCCATCTCCAAAAAATAAAAAAATAAAAAATTTTCTAGCTTCAAATTATTTATAAATCTGATAAATATGTTCTAAGAAAGATTAATAGAAGACTGTAAAGTCGAAGACAGAATATTATGCAATTAACTCATTCTTTTATTCCTTTGTGCATTCACCAACAAACATTGATTGAGCAACCTTTAAAATGCCAGGGACTATACTAAGAAAAGGGAATAGAATGGTAAACAAAAGAGATATGGTTCTTACCATCAAGGAATTTGAACGTACTTAGAAAAATACATTTTAATCAAATAATCACGTATATAAGTGTATAATTATAATCAGTAATAAGAAGGAAATAATAAAGTGTGTTTGAAGCATATATAGCAAAAGGAATCAAGGAAAATCTCCCCTGAAGAAGCAACATTGAACCTAGGACCTGAGTAGAAGTTATTTAGTCAAGAGGGTGACGGCAAATCATGGAGATGGAAAGAACGGACAATTCCAGGTGACATGTTCAAATGCTCTGAGGCTAGAAAAAAGAGTACATTTCAGGAAACAAAAACACTAATGTGTCTGGAAGACAGAAAGCAAGGAACATGCTGGGGGAATTAAGGCAGGAGAAATAAGCAAGAGCAGCATTTACAAGTTCAGTTGGAGCGGTGGCCCTCAGAGGGTGGGCTGAGGATTCCTGGGAGCTTTCAGAAACATCTCACAGGGGCTGAGAAGGTAAAGTATTTTCATGAGAGCACTAAAACATTACTTGCCCTTTAAAATCTTATTCTTTCACAAGTGTACAGTGGACTTTTCTAGAGGCTGAATGATGTTTAATATCACAATGGCTTAAATACGGAAGTTATGAGAATCCAGGTGCCTTCTATTAAGCCAAACACTAAGGAGATTTGCAAAAATGTAAAACAATGCCATTCTTCTCAATAAATTATTTTCATT
>NW_012142678.1:0-1209 GCF_000956105.1 Propithecus coquereli
CTCAGGCTGGTCTCGAACTCCTGAGCTCAAGCAATCCTCCCGCCTCAGCCTCCCAGAGTGCTAGGATTACAGGCGTGAGCCACCGTGCCCGGCCCCAAGCAATCTTGATTAAAAGAATCCTCATTCTATCAGTTTATTAAAAAAAGTGACAGCCGCCTGCCAATAATATACTACCATGTACTGACTGCTACTGCTCAGGACTATGCCAAGTACAGTGTAAAGCATTTTAAATATGTTATTTCATTCAGTGTAACTTACACAACTTTACAAGATAGGTGCTATTATTCCTATTTTACAAAAAATGAAACCGATGTTTATGTTCACTTCAAAAATAAGTAAATTTACCCAAACCTCAGCAGCCAAAAGGACAGAGAGACAGGACTGGAAACAAGAGCACTCTCTCTCTCCAAGACATATGCTCTTCATCACTAAGCTACAATGTTTATTGGGCACTTTAGCTAAACAAAGACAGTTTTTATAGTCATATTTAAGCAGTAAATTAGGAGAGAAGACAAGTATCATACTCACTATGAGAAGCTTCTGCATCAGTAAGAATTGGGAGAGTAAAGGTTAGAAATGAGAGCAAAGAGTTCTTAGAAAAAAGAAATCTGGTTTTCACTTTCCACTAAACCTTGTTTTTAAGGATTTCAAAAAGACAAACATAGCCGATTTTAATCTTAATCACAAAACTGCAACTTCAAAATAAACATCACCCTAAAAGCCTATTTAAATTCACAAGAATCTGCAATTCCCTCTGTAGAACTAATTATAATAGCTACAATTTATTGGGAACTTAGTATGTAATAAATTCTGTTATCACATTGAGTCACCCCAAACAACCCTCTGAGGTTAAGTACTACAATCATTCCTCAATTTAAATAAGGACACCAGCCTTCCTGGAAAGTTTAAGAAAGCTGCCCCAAACTTGGTAAGCAGGAGTTGCAATTCGATCCCAAGCAGTCTTTTTTTTTTTTTTTTTTGAGACAGAGTCTCACTCTCTTGCCTGGGCTAGAGTGCGTGGCATCAGCCTAGCTCACAGCAACCTCAAACTCCTGGGCTCAAGCGATCCTCCTGCCTCAGCCTACCAGGCAGCTGGGACTACAGGCACGTACGTGCCACCATGCCCGGCTAATTTTTTCTATTTTTAGTTGTTTGGCTAATTTCTTTCTATTTATAGTAGAGACGGGGTCTCGCTCTTGCTCAGGCTGG
>NW_012142679.1:0-401 GCF_000956105.1 Propithecus coquereli
GCTCATAAGCAAGAAAGTTACAAAAAGGGGAATAATTTGGTAGAATAAAAAAAGTATATTTTGGATAATGTATGTCCAGGTGAAAATGGCATTACTAGATCATGCTTATAAAATATAAGTTGAAAAATCTGTTTAATATCTGTTGAAAAATCTAGATAAAGAAGTTATTTCCTTAAAAGTAATCTTTTTCTCCCCAGACATGGGTGTGAGGATTTAGCTTTCTCTTAGCCCAAACACATTATTACATAATAAAGAAGAAAAGAAGAGAGAGATTAGGGGGGAAAGCTACTCAGTAAAGGCCAGAAGACTCTCCAAACTGAATTTTAAGTGCTGCTTCTGATGTGAATTTCTTCTTTTTCATTAAAAAAGGGTATTAAGGAAGTAACACAAGCGTAATAACT
>NW_012142679.1:2056-2357 GCF_000956105.1 Propithecus coquereli
AAGAGACATGAAGGCAACTAATGGTGCATCCTTCCTGTATTACTGATTTTGTTCATGTGGGCCCAAATGTGAAAAATAGTTAAATTGAAATTCAGCCTTAGATATTTTAGTTGATTTCATTAGTGCTAGTTGTGACATACAATTGTCAAATTAGATGTGTATAAATGCAATACAATTATTTAACCAAGTAAAAGTGGAATTAAATTGCTCATAAGCAAGAAAGTTACAAAAAGGGGAATAATTTGGTAGAATAAAAAAAGTATATTTTGGATAATGTATGTCCAGGTGAAAATGGCATTAC
>NW_012142679.1:15272-16298 GCF_000956105.1 Propithecus coquereli
TATTAAGGAGGTACAAGTGTTTTTGTTACATGGATACCTTGTATAATGCTTAAGTCAGGGCTTTTGGTGTGCCTGTCACCAGTCATCAGAATAGTGTTCATTGTACCCAATAGGTAAGTTTTTATCCCTCACCCCCACCCACCCTCCTTCCTTCTTGGTTTCTCATGTCCTTTATATCACTTTGTGTCCATGTGTACCCATTGCTTAGCTCCCAATTAGTAGTGAGAATACAGTGTTTGGTTTTCCATTCCTGAGATAGTTCACTTAGGAAAATGGTCTCCAGTTCCACCCAAGTTGCTGCAAACAACATTATTTCATTCTTATTTATGACTGAGTAGTATTCTGTGGAGATATATACACACACACACACACACACACACATATATATATATACACACACACCCCACATTTCTTTATCCACTCATGAATTTATGGGCACTTAGGTTGATTCCACATCTCTGCAATTGTGAATTGTGCTGCTATAAACATTCTAGTGTGGATGTCTTTTTTTATAAAATGACTTTTATTCTAGCGGTGGAATTGATGGATCAAACGATGGTTCTACATTTATTTCTTTGAGGAATCTCCATATTGTTTTCCATAGCGGTTGTATTAATTTGCAGTCCCACCAACAGTGTATAAGCATTCCTTTATCTCTGCCTCCACATTAGCATCTATCGTTTTTTGATTTTTTATTAATGGCCATCCTGATAGGTATGAGGCAGAATCTCATTGTACTTTTAATTTGCATTTCCCTGATGATTAGTGATGTTGAGAATTTTTTAACGTTTGTTGGCCATTTTTCTATCTTCTTTCAAAAAACTTATGCTCATATCTTTTGCCAATTTTTTGATGGAGTTGTTTGTTTTTTTCATGCTGATTTGTTTGAGTTCTTTGTAGATTCTGGAAATTAGTCATTTGTTGGATATATAGTTTGTGAATATTTTTTCCCATTCTGTAGGTTGTCTATTGACTCTGTTGATTATTTTGTTCTTTGTGCTGAAATTTTTTAATTTAATTAAGTCC
>NW_012142679.1:16348-17837 GCF_000956105.1 Propithecus coquereli
CTTTCACTCAATCTCCTATAATGTTAATATCTTCCATGGGACATTTATCAAAACTGAGAAAGTAACATTAATGGCATTGCTATTAATTAAGCTACAGACTTTATTTGGATTTCACCAGTTTTTCTGCTAATGTCCTTTTTCTGTTTTGGGATCCACTCCAAGATACCACATTGCATTTAGTTTTCATTTCTCCATAATCTCCTCTGATCTGTGATGGTTTCTCAGTCTTTCCTTGTTTTTTCATGGTCTTGACAGTTTGGAAGAGTACTGGCCAGGTGTTTTGTAGAATGTCCCTCAGTTTGATTTAAGAGGTGTTTCTCATAATTAGCCTGGGGTTATGGGTTTTTGGGAAGAATGCCACAAATGTGAAGTGCCTTCTCATCATATATTATCAGGGGATGCATGATACCACATGACCTACCATTAGCGTTTTTAACATTGATCACTTGGTTAAAGTTGCATTTGCCAGCTTTCTTCACTATAAAACTATTGCTTTTTATGGGTATAATTGTGTCTTCCAAAAAGATATGTTAAAGTCCTGGCCTCCAGTATGTATAAATTTAACCTTATTTAGAAGTAGTCTTTGCAGATTTAATCAAGTTAGAATGTAGTCATTAGGGTGGGCCCTAATCCAATATGACTGGTGTCCTTATAAAGAAGAGAAAATCACCATGTGAAATGTCTGTGAAGATGCAGAGACACACAAGGAGAATGCCATGTGATGATGGAGGAATAGTTTGGAGTGATGTGACTGCAAACCAGGGATCGACAGTCATCCCGGAAGCTAGGAAGCAGCAAGGGAGGATTGCCCTAGATGTTTCCAAGGAAGCATGGCCTTGCTGTACCTTGATTTTGAACTTCTAGACTCCAGAACTGTGAAACAATAAATTTCTGTTGTTTTAAGCCGCCCGGTTTGTGACACTTTGTTATAACAACCCTAGGAATCAAATATGTTGTTCTTCATTTTCCATTCTTTATTCTTTGTAAGCGACTTACTAAGTCCAGGTCATAATTAAGGGTATTCAGTTTGCTCCTGTGTATACATTTTGAAAACCCTGGACGGAGCTTGCCACCATCTCTTTGTTTCAGTTCATTTTTGACCAGTGACACATGGCCATGACACGGGTAATGGAAACTTCGGAGCACTGCAACTGACAATGGCCTGTGTTGAAGCTTGTCAAGAAATTCTCTTCAAGGGCAGCAATAAAAATCTACTCATTCGGATTCCCTCAGAAAACACTATTCTATAATAATGCACATAATCAAAATTGTTTTTTGTAACTCTTTGCTTAGCATGTTATTGAATGAAAGAATGCAAAATGCAGTTCTTAACTCAGGCCTTTCATACAAAATTCTCCAAAAACATTTTACTTAATATTAATTTGACTGATTTGTCATTGATATTAGTTTCTTTCTTTTACTTTCTTTTTCTTTCTTGCTTTCTCTCACTTAAAAGAGAGGTCATTTTCTGTGGAGCTAGATGTATACA
>NW_012142679.1:30922-32923 GCF_000956105.1 Propithecus coquereli
CTTCTTTGTGGCGGTTTTCAATTTTGTCTTCAATTCCATTCATCTTATTTGCCACCCATCTTTTGAATTCCATTTCTGATATTTCTATAATTTCCTTTTGGTTGGGGTCCATTGCTGTGGATATATTGTGGTCCTTTGGGGGTGTTGAACTATTAATAGCATGTCTTTTGTATTGTCAGAATTTTTTTGCTGGTTTCTTCTCATCTGAAACCTCTTCTCTCAGCTCAGGTCCGATAGGTTTGCAGCGCACCTGTTCTCCCTTGCTGGGAACTCTCCTACTTATTGAGATGGAGGAGAGGTCCCTAGATAATGCCTTGGGTCCTACTCCAGGGGATTGACCTTGCTGGAGAGGGGTAGATGCACTGAGAGCCTGTAACATAGCTGTTCCGCATCATCTCGATTCCTGTGGTTGTCACAGTCTAAGCCAGTGCTGTGGGACACTCGCTCGTTCAGATTGGTGGCTTGGTACCCTGGTCTCTGGTGGAAGCTCAGGCAGGGAGTTGTGCAAGTCCCTTTCCATGGAGGTGGGTGGTGTAACCTTGGCTGGTGCCTATATGGATTACAGGACCTGGGCAGGTACCTGGATGTGTCATGGGACTGCAGTGGTGGTGAGGCAGTTGCAGGATCTTATTCGGTGCCTGGATGTGTCACAGCACTGCATTTGTTGACATGGCAGGTCCTAAGAACTTGGTAGCTACCTGGGGTACATCATGGGACCTTGGCTAGTGCCTGGGTGGGTCATGGGACCTGGGCCAATGCTGGGGAATCTTCATGTGGAATGGTGAGTTGGTCTCTAGGCTGCTGTTGGAAGATTGGCCAGAGAGCTGGGTGACTCCATCTCCACTGAGGCAGATGTTGCAGAAAGTTGCTTTGCCCTGGTTTCCTTACAGTGGTGACAGTGGCTGTTTGACAAAGCTATCTAGGCAGTGGCTGTGGATGTAAGTGCTGCTGGCATATTCTCCGTCCAGGTCTAGGTGTAATGGTGGTACATGGTGGGGGATGGCTTGTGGCTAGCAGGTCAGTGATGGAGAGATGGACTGCAAGCATGGCATTGCACAATGCAGGTGTGGGGGCATGGTTCACCAGTGGATGTGCAGGGCTGGGGGACTTGTTTTGCTGATCGGGGCTCAGGGCCACTGGGGTGTGGCCTGCCAGCTGGTGCACAGCCTGGAGGTGGGGGTGGACTGCTGCAGGGCATGTGTGTCTGTGGGAATGTGGCCCACCTGTTGGTACACAGGGCTGGAGGTGTATGGCTCACTGCATGCAGCATGGGTCCATGGGAGCGTGGACCTCCTCATGGCACGTGGGCCCAGGTGGCTTGTTCCTTCTTCGGTCTGTGTGTGGGACCGTGGGGGCATTTCTCGCCTCCCAGCATGTAGGTCCCTGGAAATGTGGACCTCCTCCTGGTGCCCAGGTGTCTGGGGGCATGGGCCTTGGTGTGGTGTTGCACAGAACTAGGGGGCTTGTTCCACTGGTGGTTGTGCAGGGCGGTGGGGGCTGGGCTACTGGTTGGCTGGGGTTCTCTCCTCACATAGGTCCCTCTGAGGCTGCTACTGTGGGATCCCTCGAGCTCTGTTCCAGTTCCCTGGTGGTGGTGGGTGGGGGCATCGTGGAGGTGGGGGTGAATGGGGTGGTGCTTGGCTCCCAGTCTCAGGCGTGCAAGAATGTCTGCTCTCCTTGCTCCCTCCCTGACCTGGCAAGGGGCAATAATGGGGCAGCTGCAGCGAACTCATCCCTGTGTAGACCAGTTGCTCTGGACTTGAGAGCTCAGAGTGGCATCAGCTGTGACAGCCTGGGAACTGAGCCCAGCAGGTCCCTGCTGAGCCTGCTGTCTGATGCAGTTTCCTATACAGTTTCCAAGCAGTTCTCCGATCAGCGTGGAGGCCTGTGGTGGTGGTAGTGGTGGTGCCATCACAGCTTGAGCTGCAGTGTCTGTGCTGGGAACATGGGGCCCTGGGGCTCCCTCCTTTATCCTGTCCCACCTATAGGGGTCTCCCAGAA
>NW_012142679.1:38844-39751 GCF_000956105.1 Propithecus coquereli
TTATTGGGCTCTTTCAAGAGATGCTATTTTTCTCTGTGGACGTTTTCTTAGGCTTCGTCTCAATGGTGAATCAAATTCATATTATGAGCAGCTTTAAGAATTTTGGTGGACAAGTTCCTGAAGTTACCTCTGAGGTTGAACTTATATATTAAATTCTGCACCACAATGAGTCACGCTATAGTGAAGATCTAACGTGGTTCTTTTTTGTAGTGAAAGCAGAAAATTAAAAGAGATTTCATTTGCTTTCGAGCCACACTCCAATTTAATTGTTCACATTTATATAATAGGTGGTAGCATAACCTGTTGGAAAGAATAGCCAAAAGCAATTTAGTTCTGTTTGTTCTTTAATGGACTATCTATATGATTTTAGGTAAATCCCCTTAACCTTTTCTGATTTTTGGTTTTGTTTACGTAAAACAAGAATAATGCCACTTTTGTCTCCCTCCCTATCTCCTAGGAACAGCCTATAGGAGAAGCTAAAAACAGGTGCTGCAGATGAGGATGAGAGACACAGCGGTGCCCCCTCTTCTTTTCCTCTCTTTAAAGCTTATGTTCCACGACTTGTAATATTATCCACTATTCTTGCCTAAGTGGCATTTTGGGAGTTTGATAGACAAGGAGCCCTTGGGCAGTTTGTCAAACAACCTATTACAAAACTTTTGATAAAAGTAATATTTTAACACTTTTCTGGCACTAGAAAGTGGCCCCTTGAGATTGTGTCTGCTCTGATGTAATGGGCAAGAAAATTAATTTTGTCATTTTTTACACAAATATTTATTAAGTGTCTACCCAAAATGAATGGATAGGAGATAATATGGGTGAATTTTAAAACCCTGGATTTTAGTTACTGTTTTACCACTTACAGAATCCAGTCCTTAGATACATTGTTTAAATTAGCTGAGATTTG
>NW_012142679.1:39801-41455 GCF_000956105.1 Propithecus coquereli
GTACCATCCTACCCTTTTGATTTTTAACTAGTCAGTTCAAGTGATGAAAGGCCAATGGCAAGTCATTGTTTTCTAAACTTAAAGCTATCTGTACTGAAATAAGAAGGAAAATGCCTTGTGTAAAAATGGTAAGAGAAAAGCATTGCTGTGTAATAACATATTCAGTAGAAAACAGAGAAAATTCCTACCAGAAATATTCACAGGTATTAAGCACAGATATGTGGAAGTAGGAGTCCCTAATCTTTATATTATCTCTCTTTAATTAAAGAGGAGAAATACTTTTATTTAATTTCAACAGAGTCTGTGAAATGCTTTCATCATTTCATACACATTGTGATGAGACTAATGTGGCTAATGAAAATTGGATTTTTCCATTAGGTCAATAAAAATAGCTTTCATTTGTTGAAAATTTATCTTATAACTACTTCACATAAATTATCTAATTTATTCCCCACAAAGTTATGTTGTTGATACTGCTATATCCATTTTTTCAGGTGAGGAATCTGTGGCTAAACAGCTTCAGAGAAATTCCCAAAATTACAAGCAATTAAATGAGAGTCAGTGTTTGAATCCAAATTAGTGTAAAATCAAAATATGCTTTATTACCCATAACATTTTAGTAGCTGTCCTGCAACATTTTGTCCCTTATATCAACATTGGCAATAAGTGTCCGCTGCATCTTCAGGGGTATCTTATTAATTGGGACCTCTTAATACTAAAACTGTGAAGTTCATAGGCATAATGTCACCTTGATGTGAACTGATTTAGGAAAGGTCCAATTTGTCCAATTTGTAATTTTCAAGTTGC
Source organism: Propithecus coquereli (assembly GCF_000956105.1). Taxonomy (NCBI): domain Eukaryota; kingdom Metazoa; phylum Chordata; class Mammalia; order Primates; family Indriidae; genus Propithecus; species Propithecus coquereli. The sequence goes on from NW_012142679.1 coordinate 40,609, forward strand.
TTTTTCAGATTCCTAATTTGATGAGTGTAACTATGGGTTAGAAATGAAACAAAACTATAAATGGGAATACTTCTCTCTGCTTTTTAGTCTGGGTAACCTAGTCTTAAATTGTTATGGTCCCTTCCTTATACTACTCTTCTTCCTGTTCACAAAGTAGTTTAATTGTGAGGGTAACAGTCCTTTATATTTAGGACAATCTTTATGTCGCATAGTTCAGTCATTTAACACTCAAATGAAGCTTAGTATCACGGTTTATATAAATATTTTACTGCAGGCTGAGCTCTCAAAGTTTTCAAGTAAAAAGGCTTGCTTTTTATTTCTTTATCCGAATGCAGTCAGTAGGTCTCATAATTTTTTTTAGCTTTGAGTCATGTCTCCTTAAGCTCACCACATTTCTTGAATATTAGCTAGTGCCAATGGCTACTTCTTGGGTTTGTCCTGTCAATTTCTAATTTAGGAAAATGGGATGCAGCAACCTCCTTGAACTATTTATACACATTTACTACTTCTACACCTTTAAACTCTCAGGGACATTCAAGAAAACTTCACACTTTTGTGTCACTGTCTGCTCAGATTCAAGGCCATCAGAATTATAATTAATTTGCAGTTCAGACTTGTGTGCAAGACGTTGTCACTTCTTGGAAATGGTACTGGATAGTAAAGCAGGAAACACCCACTGCTATGTATACACTTAATTAGGAATTTCCAGTTAATTACTCACTATATCTCTTTACATTTCTGGAAATTTATAGAGGAAATCATTTCCTCTCCTCTTGTGTAGAGAAAAAAAATCCTTTCAGCATAAGAAAGTTTTTCTTTTCCATATGATCAGATCCTTAAGTAACCT
>NW_012142679.1:53090-54186 GCF_000956105.1 Propithecus coquereli
ATTAAGGTATCCACATTTCCATGACTACACAGTATGGTCATAAAATCTGGATTCAGACTGGAAGGTGTGAACACTGGCTATGCCACTTTTAGTTGTGTGCTCTTGGGCAAAACCTTTAGCCACTCTGTGCCTCAGTTTCCTAACCTTTTTAATGGAATCTTAATAGTACCTATCTCATATTGTGAGGATTAAAGAGGTTCATATCTATAAAGTATTTAAAACATTGCCTGGCATATAGAAAGTGTGTGCAAAATAAAAATCAATTAATTACATTGTCCTCAAATAGTAACTATTTTTATTTACTAAAAATTATAGTCACAGAAATTTTAAGTAAGGAGGAACCACACTGGACTTTCAGGTGGGGCATCATGTAGTCTACTCTGTCTTTTCACGACACAATTTTTTCTTCAACTACCCAGCACTGAAAAGTTCCTAGTGCCTCAATTTCAATGTTGGGAAGTTTCAGCTTTAAAGGGAAATAAAGTAATATGCTGAGACTGTTTATAAGGAATTAACTTCTGAAAATAAAGTATCCCATTTAAAGTCTGGTTCTATTTGCACAGTAATGGAAAAATCCCAACCAGATTCTAAGAGAGTAACTTTTAATTAAGAAAGCAATATGATGTGTTTTGAAATAGCTTTATACCTGGTTACCTGTTGATGGGACTAGAGTGTAAGTAAACGCACTTACTGTGTGAGTAAATGGTTGGATGGGACATTTCTCTGAAACATGTTTTATCACCAGGCAGAAGGACAAAGCTATAGGGATGTCTTCACTTTTGAGGGGCCACTTCTTTGTGAGTCTACATTTAGGAGATAATTACAGAAGAACGTTGCAGGGTATAAAGGAAAGATTTTGGACTCTGATATTATATGAGTCTATCGCTTTTCTTTCCTGATATCTTGCTTTTTTTTCTTGGTGGTATGTGGTATCTTCAACATAGAAAAAGATATAAACTGCAGAAATGCTACCATTAAAACAAATGGGTATGTTATTTTCCTTTCCTTTCCTTCCCTTTCCTTTCCTTTTCTTTCTTATCATGTTCTAACCTTTTTCTGTATTAATCACTATTTAAAGAAAATAAGCTTTCAAATG
>NW_012142680.1:0-9265 GCF_000956105.1 Propithecus coquereli
TTTTTTTTTTTGAGACAGAGTCTCACTGTGTTGCCCAGGCTAGAGTGCTGTGGTGTCAGCCTAGCTCACAGCAACCTCAAACTCCTGGGCTCAAGTGATCTTTCTGCCTCAGCCTCTTGAGTAGCTGGGACTACAGGTATGCGCCACCATGCCTGGATAATTTTTTCTATATATTTTTAGTTGTCCAGCTAATTTCTTTCTATTTTTTTTAGTAGAGACGGAGTCTCGCTCTTGCTCAGGCTGGTCTTGAACTCCTGAGCTCAAACAATTCACCCGTCTCAGCCTCCCAGAGTGCTAGGATTACAGGCGTGAGCCACCGTGCCCAGCCTATAGGCAGGTTTTAAGGGGCACTGATTAAGGGCCCCCTTTAACCCCAAGATGTTTTTGCAACCTGCTCACCAATGCTTGACATCTTTCCATAAAAGATAAATCTTTCATTCCACAATTAGAAATAAGACGCAACAAAATCTCCGTGGGATAGGTAATATATTATTCAGTGTCATGCGAAGGTGTGAAGGCCCTGTAGTGATGAAGAGTTTAGGCTCCAGACACATGGGCCAGTGACCCAACACGGGCTTAACCACGAATAACTGTTTTCTCATCTGTAAAATGGAGTAATAATTATCTATTCCCCGTGTGCTTTTTCCAGGATTAAGTATAACAATATTTACAAAGCACTTGGTGAGCATGGCAGCTAGGAAGGACTCAATAAATGTTAGCTGTTTTTTGGTTCTCGTTTTTATTTTTATTGTTGTTGGACTAATGGGAAAAAGGAAGGCAGTACAAATGACACCAAGTTGTGCCCTGAACAGAAGGGGAGACATATTCCAGAGAGAAGAAAAGAAAAGAACACCAAAAGAAGAGATAAGTTCCTGCGGCACACAATGAGCAAATAGCCCAACTTCCAATTTTTCACTTTGGCCCGCTTGGGCCAGCCAAGGGCCCATGGGCAGGAGAGTGGGACTCACTGGGGTAGGCAATACAGCACTATACCACCAGATGGCAGCATGGAGCCACTGCCATTCTCACCCTTGGGCAGCATTGCCGCTTCATCCTGCTGAACTCCACCGGGTTCTGAAGAATTGGTTTACAGCAATGGAAACAGGAATCGTCCCAGCCAGACTCCCTTCTCTGCAGGATCTAAGCTGCTGTTTCTGAAACCTTATTTTCATCCACTTTCCCTCACTCCATCTTGCTGTTCTTGGGATTGGAGAATGACTAGTAAATCTGATTTACTACAGATTCTCTAAAAAGAGAATCATTTCACACCCAAAGAAAAGAATTGCAGGGCCCACTCTATGGCAAACGTTTTGCCTGCTCTTTCTAAACCGATAGTGGCTCATCCACAGCTAAAAGTGTTATTAAAATAAAACACCATTTCCCATAATTATAGGCAAATCCCCTTATGACAAGATTAGTTCAAAAGAAAAAATGCCACAGAAATCCAATGGTTTTTTTTGCAGGAAAGTCAAGCAGTAATTCATTAACATCTAAGATCAATTTTCAGATACTGAGTAGTTTATAAATGGATTCATACAAATAAAGTAAATTTCCTCCAAAAGTCCAAAGTCTTTATGAAATTTCATCATTGATGTAAAGAAACAGGTCATTTTTCCTTTCTAGTTATGAATAACATGGAAGTGATCATCATAGATTAAAATAGTATAGGATCATTCTGAATCCATTCATTTTTTTTTTTTAATCCATTCATTTTTAATTTGGGACTAAGAAAGGTATTCAAGAAGAGGGTCAAAAGTATACATAATGTCCCCTAATGCTGTAATTTACATTTGGCTTATAGATTTTTGTCACAAGATAAGAAAAACGTATATATCCAAATAGCTCCCTAGAAAATACGCATATGCAGAATCTGAAAACAAGTTATCCCTGCTTGTGTCAGCATTGCCTTATCCTTGAATCTCCCCTCATCCGCTTTTTTACTGTAACGTAACCTGTCCTGGTGTTGCCGTGATGTGCACACCCCTTATCTCTGGAGGTACGCCTAACTTTCATGCAGAGTAAATGTGAGTCCATGTTAATTTAAGCAAGTATTTTTAAAACATTGTTTAATAGTGATACTATTTTGAGCTGAAGAAAACAAAAGTATCCACCATTTAAAATATGCAGTCTTACCTTAAAATTAGTACCAGCAATAATTAACTTTATCAGTGATAATAACAACCCGTATCATGTGCCTCTGGACACAATGCACCGAGAAGGACACAACAGCTTAGCCAGCACTCCTGCCAAAAACGCATAACCTTGATCCGACGATGAAGAATTCATACAGAAACCCAAATGGAGGGAAATTCGACAAATAAATGCCCTGTACGCTTCAAAAACGCTGGCCAGGAAAGGAAAAAAAAAAAGTGAGAAACTGATCCAGATTAAAGGAAACTAAAGAGATGTGAAAAGTATTATAAATGCAACCCATGATCCTGGCTGGGCTTTTTGACCAGACCCCCCACCTCCAAAAAGAAGGCTATACAGGACACTACTGACACAACTGGCAAACTTCAGATAAAGACTGTATGTTAGACAATACTAATATAGTGATATAAAACATCTTGATTTTGATAATTGTACGTAGTTGTATACGTGAATGTCCTTGTTCTTAGGAAATATACAATTAAAGTATTTGGTAGTTAAATGGCAATGTACTGTTGAGTGGGTCCAGAAAAATATATAATTACATATATAGGGGAGCGTAAAAGAGACAGGAAAGGAATGTGCGAACATAGCAAAATGTTAACTGGTGGATCAGAGTGAAGAGTACATCCAAGTCCTTTGCGCTATTCTTAAAACTTTTCTATAAATTTGAAATTATTTCAAAACAAAAAGTAATTCATTAAAAAATGATAACAACACAGTCATTCCAGGCTAAGAACCAGTAATTTTTACCTCATTATTTTTATTAATAACACAACATTGTGCCAAGAAAAAAGAGGACATTTTTAAAAGAAAATGAAATCATCCACAATCCACCTCCCTATTCTCCAGACACCACATGCCTACAGATTTCCTTCACTGTCTTTGTGTCATACGTCTTTTGCACCCTCTTTTCCAAGCCTCCATCATCTTTGACTAGAGACTGGGCTCCTGGCTTCCACCTGTGCCCTCCCCACCTGGCCTCACCAGAGCAGCTCACCTGCGCCTTTTGTGCATGGCACTGAGCAGCAGCTCAACAGACATTTGCTGAATGAGTAAGTGAATAAACAAATGAATCATAGTGAAAATACCATTCTGTCGTTTGCTCTTTCAGTAAAGCAAATTTTAATGATACTCTACACACTCATCTTTTAAAGTCGAGATTTTGACAAAATACATTATGAAGGGTCCAGCTGAATAATCTAGCATTTGAAAACATCCAAATGTTGTCTAATCCCAGTTAAATTCTTCCTACTCTAGCTCATCCCTAAAGTTCACCTTCTGTCAAACTGAAAAGGAAACCGAGTGCTCCTAACTCCACCTTTATTCTCCCCTTTCCATCTTTGTCTTAAACTGGCCGCCCAAATCCTGTCCTACACTATAGTTCCCTACCAGGGCATTTCTGAGTCCAGGTGGGTGTATTCAAATCTCTCAAATCCGATCAGCGTGGGCTCGGCCTTCTGGTTGAGCCAGCACATCTGGGCCTCGCTGAGATCGTGGGGTTATGGAAATCTGCAGGTTGAGGGTCGGGCACCTGATGGTGAGCAGGACCCCACCACTAACCAGCTGCAGGTCTCTCTCAAATGGTATAATCCTTCCTGTTCTCCATGTTCAATTCAGTAAAACAGAGGTGGGATTAAATAATTTCTAAAATCACCTTTAGTTCTGAAAGGCTATGATTCTATGATTCTATAGCCAGGAAAAGTAGAAATAATCGTACAACAAAAAGTCAGGAGTGGGGAAATTTTGAAACTCAACAGAACATAAGTACGGTGATCATGAATATCATAGGTCATTTTAGGGTTTAGCTGCAGAGGACAGAAGATTAAGATTCCCCTCATACCAACTGGTGGAGAAGAATTAGATAATTACAGACTGGTAGTCGTGGAAGGCAATAAATGACTTAATAAAACAGTTGCCCATGACCAGCTCTGGTTGAATGACACGTCTCCAAATGCTATAATTAAATGCCTCTGAAATTAAATTCTAGCAGTGAGTAAGCTTTTCTTCCTTTATACTTTCAATAGCTTGGGAAGTTACGTACAGTAGTTTTTTAGGTTACTAGATCAATGGTCCTCAAAACATGGTCTGCAAGTCTAGACCAGAGATCAGAGCATTTCAGAGTGACAAGGGAAGCGTTGATGAACAAGTCCAACTTGAGGAAAGTAAAGGTCAGGCTGGTTGAGTGGCTTGTCAAAGGTCCCACGGAATGGCACAGTGGGCTCACTCCCAGGACATCTGGCTGAGTATCTCACCACCAGGCGGCTCATCCATAAAACCCTTCTAACTAGTCACCAATGAGCTGGTCTCTGGTGCTCTTATTGAAGCCAGGGCTATATTTTACTCCTAGCATTGATTCACACACTTCATCCCTGTTCCTGCCTCTGGGAGCGCCTGTCAGCTCAGGCAGGTCATGCACAATGAGACCTTTGCAGTACTGAAGTCATTTCACACCCTGGGAGGGGGGCCAAGATGGACAGCCCCTTCCTCCCTGGTGGGAGTCCCTCTCTAAAGGGCCCAGTGAATGCAATCGCAGGCAACTCATCAGACACAACCATTCGATACAGGTGTTCTCTGTGTTCTGCAATGGCAGTAGGAGAACAGGGCTACACATTCCTCCTGGGACTTATATCTCCATCAAAGTGTTCTCTGGAAATTTAGGAAATTAAAAAGTTATTGCATTACAGAACTTTGGACATGTTCTGAATTCAAACTAATACGCTAAAGAAAAAGGCCAATTCTGCTATACGGACACTCAACATGTCTCTTCTCTGGACTTGTCCAGATAGAGAAGATGAAGTTAAGGAATACTCCTGTGTTGGAAGATAATTCCCTTCGTTATAGCTATTGGCAATAAGAAAGACAGGATTTGTTACCTGCGATGGCGATGGTGGTTCTGTTTTACTGTGTGTCGTAGCAGAGCGAACACGTCTCGCCTGTACTAGCCTTGCCACGAGCCATCCTCGGCGCCTCTTGGGTGAACTCCCCAGATCAAAGCTAGACAAGAGCTAAGCTTTTGCAGTTCTCCCCTCCTCTGTGTAAAGGCCATTCTCTCCAAAGCCTTGGCACCCAGATAGGCAGCAACAGAACTGTGGTCGCAGATGTCTTGCAATATTTTTTCATGAAAACAATACAAGGATTTTTTTCCAGTACAAAGTATCTTCAGGACAAACAAGAATGTGATTCCCTAAATCACAAGGTCGGTAAGTCCTCCCTCATCTTTGGAAAGTTTCTTCAAATGTGACTCCAGGCTTTGCCACGTCTCTCAAGCATTTTTATCATCCATAATCGTCCCATGAAATGAAAGCAATTCCTCATCAATTCAAAAGTTTGAGAATTCTTGACCTGGAAATTTGGGTTTAGAAGGACATAACATCTTATCCCCTTTTTTCTAGAGACTCAAGACCTGTAATTTAATTTGTGAGATCATTTGCAGGAAGGGGAGATGATAGAGTTGTGGGATTTTGTTTTCCTTTTTTGGGAAATCAGACTGTCTGAATCTGGACCCCTATTCTTTAACCTGCTGGCCGTGTGAACTTAGGCAAGTTACTTAACCTCTGAAAATCTCCTAATTGTTTGTGAAAACAAGCTTGACAGCCAGGACAATAAACAATCAATATATTTCCGCTGTTATAGTTCTGCTGGGGAGGTAATGTCACACAACATTTAGGCTTGTGGGTTCTGAAATTGTATTGCTTGAGTTAAAATCCTGGTTTCATCCCATACTAATTCTGTGACTACGGGCAAATTATTTAACCCCAAGTCACAGGTTTTTCTTCTACAGTATGAGGATGAAGGTTGTCCTGAGGAATAAATGAGAAGGAAAAGCAATGCATCCTCACAAAGTAAGTAGCACAGTGGTTGGTGCAAACTAAGCATTTAAAAAATATTAGTTATTGTTATTATTAATATTGATGTAGTAGAAGCAGCAGCAGCAGTAGTGGTGGCAATATTGCACTATTTGGGAGACAACTCATAATTATTAACTGTGGAATATCTCTGAAAAATGTTCTTGGCAGGATTAATGTTCCCATTCCTGACTGGAGCTCATTATAAATACCCATCTTCTCTGAACAGTGCAAGGACCTTTGAAAACATGTTCTGAGCGAACAGAAAGTGCACGGCATTCAGTAATATTCTACATGAGGAAACATTTCCCCCTTGTGCTGTTCCATTTAATTTATTAAAAGTCTTCCTTGTGCTATTTTAATAGTTGGGATAATTAAAAACAACAATTCCTGCCAATATTTCTAATTTAAAAATTTTCACTGGCCTAATATTATGAACTTTAAAGTAGTTACCTGAAGTCAATTTATTCTCCAGAGGCCCTATTCTATAATAGATGTGCACCGGATTTGAAGTTAAAGCAAAACCAAACAAAATCTGTGTTAAAACCTCTTCCATCATCTACTGTCTTGGGTAGAATATTGTGGCCCTGGGCCATTGCTGAATAATTGTTTAATCTCAATTTCCTCATCTGTGAACATAGGGACCTTAGTATCTGTCCCGTCTGTCTTCCACAGTTGTTATGGGAGATCAGACGAGAAACACTGGGATTGAATTGTAATTCAGGTCGTTGTACAAATTTGTTATTCTTATTTCAAAGTGTGAGCTCACTCACCCACACACACGCTAGCGCTCGGATTTTGTTTGTACTAACCGAAAAACAACTTATTTGGTTGGTTGGTACATTTACCTTCGTCGGAGCCTGAGTTTAGCTCCCTTTTAGGAGGGACAGTTTCCGAGCATACCTTAAGGTATTTGGGAGGCAGACCCACACTCTCTGGAAGACGGGGCTGTGCTTCGGTAGTGGAGCCTTTCACGGACTCCTTTAAGGAATTTTAACAGGCTTCCTCAGAGCTGTGCGCTCGCCAAAATATATATTGACATGATAAACCACAATGGATTTAAGTGTTTAAAGTCAAAAATACACTTTTAAAAATAAGTACTTAAGTTGGCTGATTCAGTAATAATACCTGGATGCTGAATTGAATTTGTTTAGAATAAACCACAGAGTAAACTTTTTCATTTTAACATTTTGCACTGAAGCAGGGAGAACCAAAGGGAAAAAATACAATTCCATGAAACATTTTCTCATTTCCACATTATGGAACAATTGCAACTCATAGCAGAGCTATGCAACCAAGCCAACAAACCCTGAAGTCTCAGTAAAAATGTTTAGATTCAAATTAAAATTAAGTATGCTTTCTATGCCCCTGGCTCTGTCCGCTTCTTTCTGTCTTATGCTTACTTCTTACATCTCCTATAATCCCCTTCCTGTGCCTAGAAAATCTTCTGCAGAAGAATCCTCCAAACTTGAAAAAAAATTGCAAAAACATTACGTGCCTATTTTTCTCTTGTTTATTATGTATTTGCTTGTCAGTGTCGAGTACAGACTCTCTCTTTCTTTGGTTGTGTACAGTTCCTCTTACACTATCCAGTTGTCTCCACTGTTTTAATTTGAGTGGAATATTCCGCAATATTTTGATTTGAGCAATTTATTTTGTGGGTGGCTATCTAGGGTGAACTCCAGTGTTCTGAAGCGTGGAGATGATTTTGTCTCATTCATTCTATTCATTCAGACATCACTTCCTCCAGCATGTCCTGAGAAGTGATATATTGTTTAGTTATTTAGGAAGCTCACAAGCACCGACTTGGAGCATCAGAGGGGAGAAAGCCTGTTTAACCAGCTAGGTGGTTCAGAGAAATCTTGCTCCATCCTCTTTCCTTCCATTTGCACAGTGTTCAGATGAAAGGCTGAGGTCACCCTGGGGGTAGCCAAGGGTCCTTGTTCCTCCTAAACTCGTTGTTTAGTCCAGGGGTAGGAACTGGGGACAGTACCCCACTATGTCATCCATTTATAGTAGTAGAGCAGAGGTTGACAAATTGTCCCTATGGCTCAGAGGGGCCCCCCACACTTTGAAACATGGGCTCATTTAGCGTGTCTGCCTCTGCAGAGATGACGGTCCACTGAACAATGTGGTTAGCACAGCATGGCCTCGGGCAGCTGGAACAACAAATAGTATGTTTCCTAAAAGGGGGGAAAGAGTTTCTTCCTTCTACCTGAAATTGTATTACTCCAATCTCACGCTAGCATCTTGATTATTTCACACCAGCCCTCTATAATCACACCTCCAGGCTTGATCCTGAGTATACAGGGCAGCGTCATAGGAGAAAAGTGAGAAACGGAGGCAGTCGTCTAGGAACCTGGAATCATAACAGCAGAGAACTAACCAGATTTTTCACTAGGATCTCAGAATCCCCTGTGGGAAGAGATTTTTCTTCAAAGATATTTAGTGTTTTATAGATTCAAAATTGAAAGTGTTTTTGAACTTCAAGCATGGTGTTTGTTTATGTATGACAATATACCTGGTCACTCCCTGCTGTCTGTAGATCTAAACTTCATTGCACTTTCTTTGTTCTGTTATCCCCTGTGTCCTTTGTTGCCTGGTCCATGGACCAGGCACTACCATTCACTGATGTACTTTCATTACTTCAATAAATATTATTTCCAAATTTTTGTTTGTTTGTTTAAAAGACTGGGTCTCACTCTGTCCCCCTGGCTGGAGTGAAATGGTGCGATCATAGCTCATTGTAACCTTGAACTCCTGGGCTCAAGCAATCCTCCCACGTCAGCCTCCTAAGGAGCTGGGACTACAGGTGTGTGCTACAACACTTAGCTAATTTTATTATTATTTTTTTTTTTGCAGAGAAGGGGTCTTGCTATATTGCCCAGGCTGGTCTTAAACTCCTGGCCTCAAGTGATCCTCCCTGCCCTCACAGGGACATTTATATGACCTCTTTTATTTCCACATTTTAAAATACAGGACACATTCATTAGAAAAGCAAAATCAGAAGGGCAAGAAGCAAAATCACCCATTTGGGTGGTGGCCCCAACTACTACTGCCAGGGAGGAATGAGCTTTGCTGCTGACCCTTGCCGTGTTCAATACAACCACACCCCATCACCCCAGCGTCCCCTCACTCCCCACCCACAGTCCTCTAGGCACCCGCCCTAGCTCCTTTTTTTTTTTTTTGAGACAGAGTCTCACTGTGTTGCCCGGGCTAGAGTGCCATGGCGTCAGCCTAGCTCACAGCAACCTCAAACTCCTGGGCTC
>NW_012142681.1:0-1817 GCF_000956105.1 Propithecus coquereli
TCTTACTGCAGATTTAGGGATAACAGGAGGGAATTATATCACAGATGGCAATTTACAACTGTAACCATATGTGGCCTCTCTTAATGCCCCTAAGTTAACACGTCCTAACCACAGTCAATGGAACTGACATAGGGTCCAACTTATTTCAAAGGATGACCCAGGGAAGGTAAGAACTGTGGGTCAAAGGAAAACTGTCTCATAGGTCACTAAAAAGATGTAGCCTTTTTCCTGCCTTAATGACAATGTTTGTTAATACACACACACACACACACACACACACACACACACACAGAAATTCTATTAGTTTATGGTCTAGGGAATAACTGTTGAATGAAATAAAATATTGCTTTTGGTTTAAAAAAATTATTTTGCCAGTAAGTAAGTCATTTTGCAACACATGGGATAAATGGGTCTGTTGATTCATTTTTATTGTAATGGGCAAGATTTATATTTTAATTTATATACTTTTTTTTATGCAGCTGTTATCCACATCAGACACTCCAGAAGATGAAAATGCAGAGTCACCAAGTATGTACAATGATAATTACTGCATTTAAATAGAACCATTTGGTACTGTTAATATTGGAAATTGATAGTAATAATATGCATTTGTATTGATTTATAATTTACAATGCATTTTCAAGTATACTGTGTTGGTATTTCTCCAACTTCAATGCCTATCACAGTTGCCTGGAGAACTTTAAAAAATATTACAAATTTCTAGTTTCTACTTCAGATCTACTGAATTGAGTCAGAGTATCTAAGAGTGGGGCTTGGGCAGCCATAGTTTTAACGAATTATGTACATCTAGCCTCACCCTTGTTCTTGGGCCAATGTGGGAACAGATATACCATAACATTAGGTTGCTCACATACTCTTTCTGTGAAATGGAGAGGGTAGAAAATACTGTACCTATTCTTTAATAGTGACCCCAAGGCTCAGACAGGTTAAGTGACTTGTCTATCAGCTTTAACCTAGAAGATGATAGAGCCAATATTCAAACAAGCTCTTCTGCTCCATTTTCTTATGTTCAGTTCAATTCAGTAATATTTATTGTGTATCTGCTGTTCAGAGGAAAGAATAGGGAGCAGGATAAACATAAGTCCTGGCCTAATGAGCTAATAACCTAAGGGATACTGACAAATGCACAGACAGGAGACAGGGATATGGCAGGGAAAGTAAAGTGTGATGTGAGAGTGCGTGCCGGACAATTCACCCTGACATGGAGGAGCAGAAGAGGCCTTCCAGAGGAAGGATTTGTCTCAGAGAACCCAAGAGAAGAGTAGGAGTTAACCAAGTGACGAAGGGAGGAAAAGAGTATTCCAGGCAGAAGGAACAGCATATAAGGAACAGGCACCTTTGAAGAACTGAACAAAATTCTGTATGGCCAGCAGCAGGAGTTGCAAACAAGTAAATAAGTGAAGCAGGACAACTCTAAAAGTGGTCATCACTGCAGGCAGAACTTGACACAAGAGCCATCAGTTTGTGACTTCTGGGCTAAGTGCAGAATGCAAATGCGTAAGGGGGATGAGGCTGAAGAGGTAAACAGGGTTTAGATTGTATGAGAGCTTGTAAGCCGCAATTAAAGTTTAGATGTTCTAAGAGCAATGAAATTGTTGATGGAATTTAAAGAGTGTGACACAATGAGATTTGAGTTTTTAAGTAGACACCCTGGTTGCACTGTTGACAATGAACTGGAAGGGAACAACATTGCAGGGGCTGTTGCAGTAATAGAGGTGAGTGATGACACTGGCCTCTGCCAAAAATATGTGAAACATATTTGATTTAAAAAGTCCAGGCCGGGCGCAGTGGCTCAC
>NW_012142682.1:0-1246 GCF_000956105.1 Propithecus coquereli
TTTTTACTTAAAATCACTTCATTGTTATTTACTATGTGAAATTGGCTAAATGATCAAAACTATTATGAAAAGAGGTTTGTGTGATCTAGTTCTCTACTTCATTTAATTGGTAAAGAAATTGGGTTTAAAGAAAGTAAAGGACTTGTCCAGGGTTATATTAGTATATAATGACAAAACCAAGACTTAAATTGTACTCCCTTAAAGATTGTGGATCTTTTCTCAGAAAGACTGTAGATCCTTTGAGGCAAAGATTTTGCTAAGGAACATTAGTATTTTTCACAGTGCTCAGGAAAGATCCAGCACACAGCTTAATAATAACCTGTAAAATTGAATTAAAGGCAATGTTGCTTACTTCATTGTTAACTCATTTATGATACTCTTAATTAAAACTTCTCAAGTGTTTTGAGAGCTGCTAGGGACAAAAATATGAAATGTGTTAAGTGGAGGGAAAGCTCAAGAATGAAGGAGAGGTGATTCTTTTTACTCTGGAACACTGGAAATGATGACCTTATTTCCTTATCTTCCCATCCTCCACATCTACTCCCAATATATATTAATATTATTTCCAACCTTTAGAGAAGTAAACATACTAAAAACAATAAGTACAGAGGCTTCTGATGTATTGCAATTTGTGCATCCCTGAAAAATCTCACAAATTGCAAGATTTATGCAGCTTTGTGTTCTGAACACTAACACAAACAATAAATGAGGAGATAGTTTGAGGCAGTAATTGGGGAGATAACTTGAACTACTCACTGAAGCAACTTAGTATAGCTCATGACTGCCACAATGGGTACTATCAATGCACAAAATTACTTGCATAGAAATGCTGGCAACACTTTGGTTAGGTTGGGGCTAGTGGGTCTTAGGACAATACAGATGGCAGTGTAGCAATGAGCCAGTAGGGGTGGCCGTTCAGGTGGTCTTGAGAAATAAATAGTACAACCTGTGACAAGACTAGGAGTGCCCCTCTGAAGCCCTCCTTTTAAATTTTCTTGTAATGTGGGTAAATGTTCCTGCTGTCAGTGCAGCAGCCAGACTGAGGGGTTTTCCTTTCCTGCTAAAGGTCATAATGCTATTCCCACTTTTTTGGTTCCCATAGCCTAGAAAAAAAATCGCCAACTGAACCAAAGTGACTTCTTCATTATACTGACATCATTCCCTATTACCAGTTGCATATGAGCTATTTACATTCCAAATGCATTATAGTAGAGCCGATTATTGTTTAATTATACACAATTTATTT
>NW_012142683.1:0-1261 GCF_000956105.1 Propithecus coquereli
AAAAAAAAAAAGTAACACATTTTAGTCTGGGTGCAGTGGCTCACACCTGTAATCCTAGCACCCTGGGAAGCCAAGGCTGGTGGATCGTTTGAGCTCAGGAGTTCGAGACCAGCCTGAGCAAGAGCGAGAGAGACCCGATCTCTACTAAAAATAGAAAGAAATTGGCCAAACAACTAAAAATAGAAAAAATTAGCCAGGCATGGTAGTGCGTGCCTGTAGTCCCAGCTACCTGGGAGGCTGAGGCAGGAGGATCGCTTGAGCCCAGGAGTTTGAGGTTGCTGTGAGATAGGATGATGCCACGGCACTCTAGCCCAGGCAACAGTGAGACTCTGTCTCAAAAATAAATAAATAAATAAAATGAAAGTAACACATCTTAATGCCATTCTTTTCCCAAAATATTGAAGAAGTAGGGTGTAGCCTATACCTAGTAAGTGAAAAAAGGAGGGAACACCAGGACATGAGAGGATACCCTTACGGTTGTCAAAAGATTAATTTACATGTGAAGTTTGTTCTATTAGGTAGGAGGAATGGAGTTGTGAGCTAGTATCTGGCCATCCATGTCATTTATGGGAATAGGATAGAAGAGTGTACCTCATCTAACAGTGAACAAAACATTCTAAGAAAGAGAGAGTCTCCATAGTTGTTAATTGAGTTCTTTTGGGTGCTTCAACAAAAACCCTGTGAAAATTGAGCACTGCATATAATATGCCATTGAGCAGCCCATCACTGAAAGAAACTTTATTTTATAGAATTTACCTCCCCCCAAACACACATATAGTTAATATCAACACATCTGGTATATACCATCTGGATATGTTCACACCTGGGTTAAGTTGTGTTACTGCTATGGAAGATATTGAAAACTGCCAATCAGTGTTCTAGCCTTGCCTGATTCTAATTTAGTATGTGACTCTGGGAAAGCCACTTAATCTTTCCACCACAGTTGCTTTTCTTTAAATGATAAAATAGATAAATGCTAAAAAAAATAAAATAAAATAAAAGCCCTGTGATTCTAAAAATCCTGATGCATATAGAACATTAGAACTGAAAATTCTTTATTGATTCACCATATTAAAAGAACAGATTTTTTCCTCAATTTGTCCAAATGATTTAATAAAATCATTCCCCACAGTTTTCACAACCTCTGACACAGCACAACTCCCTCTTTATAGGAAAACGATGACTGAGATAGAAACATCCTGATGCACGCCCCTGCCTGCCACCTCCACCATCAGCATCACACACACACACACACACACAC
>NW_012142684.1:0-2741 GCF_000956105.1 Propithecus coquereli
TTATTTTTCCATTCTTGGGATACTTCACTTAGTAGAATGGGTTCCAGCTCTATCCAGGAAAATACAAGAGGTGCTATATCACCATTGTTTCTTGTAGCTGAATAGTACGCCATGGTATCCATATACCACATTTTCTTAATCCACTCATGTATTGATGGGCACTTGGGTTGTTTCCACATCTCTGCAATTGTGAATTGTGCTACTATAAACATTCGAGTGCAGATGTCTTTTTTACAGAATGTCTTTTGCTCTTTTGGGTAGATGCCCAGTAATGAGATTGCTGGATCAAATGGTAGATTTACTTCTATCTCTTTGAGGTATCTCCATATTGCTTTCCACAGAGGTTGTACTAGTTTGCAGTCCCACCAGCAGTGTATGGAGTGTTCCTATCTCTCTGCATCCATGCCAACATTTATTGTTTTGGGACTTTTTGATAAAGGCCATTCTCACTGAGGATAAGTGGTATCTCATTGTGGTTTTGTTTTGTATGCTACACATTTGATAAAGGGCTGATAACTAGAATCTATTTAGAACTTAGGAAAATCAGCAAGAAAAAAATCAAACAACCCTATCAAAAAGTGGGCAAAGGACATGAACAGAAACTTTTCAAAAGGCAACAGAATAATGGCCAACAAACATATGAAAAAATGCTCAACATCTCTAATCATTGAGGAAATGCAAAAGATGGTATACCAAGAAATTTTACGTTGGAGAAATGAAGCAGCCCCACTTGCCCCTGAATCACTAATCAGTGTAATTGCCAGACATTACATGCCTCCTGATGTGTTTGCATGTGAAGCATAAGGATCACCTTTGAAATGGTTGCCCGTAAGTTCAGCTCCAATACAATGAAGCCCAAGAGAGGCAGAGTTCAGAAAACTACAGCCCACTGGTCAAATTCTGACTGTAGCCTGTATTTGTATGGCCTGTACACTAAGAATTGTTTTCACATTTACGGGTTGTGAATAAAAACAAAGAAGAATGTATGTCAGAGGCCATATGTGGCCTCCAAAGCCTGGCATTTATTATCTGACCCTTTAAATAAAAAGTTTGCTACTCCTTGAGTTTTACAGGAAATCTGTGGAAAGATTATGGGAATAAGGTAAATGACAGCACATAGAATCAAACAGACAAACTTGGAATGTAGGGTGTGTCACAATTTACCTGGTTTCCACAATAGCAGAAAAATTGGAATAGGCATCTGGACTGCTTTAGACTGAGTAACATTTAACAGATATAGCATCATTATGAGAGCAATGTTTATTCCTGGGATGTTAGAGGAATACAAATGAGGAACCCGAGGCTCAGAGATGGGGCAGAGGCTTCTCTGATGGGGCTTGTTATTGACTGATTATGACTAATACATTTCCTGACTCAAGGCTTCCTGCTGTTCCCACTATATGTTACTCTCTCCTATACTACTTCTTATCCCCACCTCGTGTCCCACATGACATCACACTCTAGTTTTTATGTTTCAATCTCTCCTCGTCTTCCTCTCTGCTACATTTATTTATTGACTTATTCATCCAGTCATTTAACTAACATTCAGTGACTGTCTACTCTGTGCAAGGCACTGTGGTTGGTGCTGGAGACCCAATTATTGATATAAAGTTTAGGCTTTTGCAAAGTTATGTTTTTGTGTGACATTGTAAAATTTCATACAAATTGGACTTTTAATACTTCTAGGTGTGGCATGTGCTCTACATTTTGGCCTCAGATTCCATAATTTGTTCATTGTCTCATCACTGATTCAGGTCCCCACAGTCATTCCATTTAGTGACTATTGTCTTTTCTTCCCTCTCTCCTTCATCTCCAAATGATGGCCTCCTAAAATCATTCCCCACAGGAAGGATCAGGACTTCTTAGAAGAATAAATGATTACTGATCTGGAGCAGGAAATATTCAAGTTGAGCCTAGGGGAGTTTGTACCAGAATTCAAGGGAGCTGTCAAAGACTAATGGGCCATTCCAAAGGGCATAAGAACCAACACAAGGGGGCTGCCTTTGGGCAAAGATGGAATTTTTTTTAAAATTATAAACTACAAAAATCCCGATTATGAAATCATAATGATACACAAATGCGAAGAAAGAAAACTCATCAAAAACATCTACAAAACAACTCATTAAGAACATTGGATTCTGGGGAATTAAAAGAATTAAACATGTTTTCTACCATTCCTGAAAAAATTGTATTTCAGGATAACCAAATAGTCCTAGCTGATAAGGAAACATTCTTCATTAAGATGCTGAATAAATTTGAAAGGAATAGTAGAATTGAACAATTGAATCAAACATATGAGTCATCCATTGATGAAACCATTAGATAGTATAATGGGCTGGGTGTGGTACTGACTGTAGTTCCAGTTACCTGGGAGGCTGAGGCAGGAGGATCTCTTGAGCCCAGGAGTTTGAGGTTGCAGTGAGCTATGATGACACCACTACAACACTGGGCAAGAAACCAAGACCCTGTCTCAAAAAAAATGGTATTTTTATTTATTTATAGAAATGCATTTTGTTTTTTTTTTATTTCAGCATATTATGGGGGTACAAATGTTTAGTTTACGTATGTTGCCCTTGCCCCCCCCCACCCCCAAGTCAGAGCTTCAAGTGTGTCCATCCCGCCGATGGTGCAAATCGCACTCATTATGTATGTATAAACCCATCTCCTTCTCCCGGCTCCCACTGCCCGACACCTGATGAATGTTACTCCTATATATGCACTTAGGTGCTGGTCAGTTAAAA
>NW_012142685.1:0-994 GCF_000956105.1 Propithecus coquereli
CCCAGCTACTCGGGAGGCTGAGGCAGGAGGATTGCTTGAGCCCAGCACTTTGAGGTTGCTGTGAGCTAGGCTGACGCCACAGCACTCTAGCCCCGGCAACAGAGTGAGACACTGTCTCAAAATAAATAAATGAATAATAAACAAGGTCAATAGAGGCAAGATCCTACTCTGCCCAGAGTGCCTAGTAACTACCTGCTTTAGTGGTTCTACTGGGACCTTGGGCTTGAATTATATCTGTCTTGTCTGTACAACACTCAGTCCTTGTTCTGTGACTATTGTAGGAGGCAGAACCCCGGATGTGGACATATGTGTATCCTGCCAAGTACTCAGACATCAAGTCAGAGGATGAGCGGTGGAAAGAGGAGCGGGACCGCAAATTGAAGGAGGAAAGGAGTCGGAGTAAGGACTCTGTCCCCAAGGAAGACGGAAAGGAAAGCACAAGTAGTGACTGCAAGCTGCCCACATCTGAGGAGTCGCGCCTTGGGAGCAAGGAGCCCCGACCAAGTGTACATGTGCCTGTGTCCTCCCCCCTCACCCAGCATCAGTCCTACATCCCCTACATGCACGGCTACTCCTACAGCCAGTCCTATGACCCCAACCACCCCAGCTACCGCGGCATGCCTGCTGTGATGATGCAGAACTACCCAGGTACAGCACCCTGGTGCCAGCTGCTGTTCCATTTGCTGGGAAGGGAGATGAAGCACGGATTTCAAATCCAGAGTTTTCATGCTCAGCCCTAAGGCTTGATGAGGCTTGCTTAGATTACAGTCCTTTTTTGAAAGTGTTATTCTCTGAAGTGACCACTGTAACCCATAGCCCCTTAAATGACCCCTAATGACTGTTGGATCACTTCTCTCTCCCTTGCTCCAGCCAGAGGTTTACCTCTGCAGTCAGTTTTCATTGATAACTAAAGGCAAAACTCCCTCTCTGCCACTGCCATCTTCCCTCAGCTGGGCTTTTTTTTTTTTTTTTTCCCCTTTCTTTTTGGTAGAGA
>NW_012142686.1:0-1236 GCF_000956105.1 Propithecus coquereli
CTTTATTCTGTGCATCAACTTCAAATCAACTTCAAATTAACAGTAAGTTTTTTTCTTTAAAGGGCTTTGCAGATTTAGAGATACTGAAATCAAATCTAACGTACTACTTGGGTGTACTCGTACAGTCATCCCTCAGTATGGTGGTGAGGGATTGGTTCCAGGACCTCCGCCCCCCGGATACCAAAACCCAGATGCTCAAGTACCTTAATAAAAAATGGCATAGTATTTGTGTGCAACCTACACACATCCTTCTGTATACTTTAAATCATCTCTAGATTCCTTATAATACCTAATATACAAATGTAATTCTTGTGCAAATAATTGTTATATTGCATTAGTTTTTATTTGTATTCTTTTTTATTGTTGCATTGTTATTTATTATTGTTTTTTCTTTTTTTTGGCAAATATTTTTGTCGCATGGTTGGTTGTATCTGCCAATGCAAAATCCATAGCCAAAGAGGGCTGGCTTTATATTTTTTTAAATCATCATTTAAAAAAATTAGAAGGCTGGGCACAGTAGCTCACATCTGTAATTCCTGCACTTTGGGAAGCCAAGGCGGGAAGATAACTTGAGGACAAGAGTTTGAGACCAGCCTGGGCAATAGCCAGACCTCTCCTCTACAAGAAACAAAAAAATCAGCCAGGTGTGGTGGACTGAGCCTGTAGTTCCAGCTACCCAGAAGACTGAGGAAGGGGACTGCATGAGCCCAGGAGTTTGAGGTTGCAGTGAGCTATGACGACACCAATGCACTCTACCTAGGTAACAGAGCAAGACCTAGTCTCAATCAATCAATCAATCAATCTTCAAATGGAATTACAGCTCCCTCCCAGCCATCTTTCATGGTATAGACTAATGGTACATTTTGTATTCATGAAAAGTAAGGTATTAAAAAAAAGATTTATTCTATCAAAAACAGAAATACTTTGTAAAGATGTAGCCAAGAGAAATAATTTGCAATGTGACTGTTAACAAAATGACAGGTAATTCATTCTTTAGGTCTGTCCCAAGGAAGAACAGTAAAGATAAGCTATCTATATAATTTTTATCTAAGTAATGTTAAAAGAGTCTCTTAGTAAGGTGAGGTTTTACAGTCCAAAGAGAAATGATGACATTAACAAAGAGAGGCATATGAGAAAGAATAGAAAGAAAATTATTTTTAAAAATCTATCCTTCTCGATGTCGTGCAATAATTTCTGCAGAATAGGTCTGTCCCAAGGAAGAACAGTAAAGATAAG
>NW_012142687.1:0-1106 GCF_000956105.1 Propithecus coquereli
AAAGAAACCAAGAGACTTGATACATGACTGATAACATTGATTACTTATAGATACTGTTAAAAGATTGTTTGGGAGAGCTTTAATTTTTATCTTTAGGATCTTTATCTTAAGCGCAGTTTCTAAAAATGTAGTTTCTTTGCTTATAGAATTATATTAGATGATCTTTAAGTTTTCTTGCAAGTTTAGAGGTCAGTTACTGATCTCTCTTCCCCTTTTAGAAGCTGACTTTTTCAGTCTTCATTTCATGGAACTTTACGTGGTTTCATCCAGATTTCCTGAACTGAGAGAACATGGGAAGAAATTAAGGGACAGGTGTGGCTGATGGGTGCTTGGAGATGGTGGAAAAGTGGCTTTACTTTTCTTAAGGGGTAAGATTAGTGTTAGGACCAACATGGACTTCGCTTGGAATCTGATGGTTGAAATATGCGCTGTCTTAATGCAGTGTATTTTATTTCCACGTGCTAGAAGTTTTTCTGGAGACATTTACAGACATTCTCTATGGAAAAATATATTGGAAAATCACTAACTTCTCCATGGTGTGGAATGAATCTGTTCCATTTAGAAGGAGATAATTGCAAGGATAGGTGGGACAAGTTGATCTATTTTAAAATAAAATGGTATCTTTTATAAGGCACAAATGGGAACTGTGTCTCCTTGACATGTTTCAAAGTATTTCTCTGAATATGTAAGATTAAAGAAACTCTCTACCACTCAGAATTGTCAGAACACTGATGTTCTTTAAAACTATCTTTGTAGCTGTTAGTATGTACTGACAGAGTTGAAGTTTTTTTTAATGTTTTATTCATTATTAGAAATTTTGCATATGACTATGTCTTTATATTATGATTACATTTTAGTTGAACTTGGTTTCTAGATATGAGTGTTATATACTTGGTCCCACTCTGCATATTTTTAGCCCTATAGGTTAATACTTAATTTGGGTTTTGTTATTTTAAAATTATTTTTGAAATTAATATATATTAAAATGTATGATAATAAAAAATTGGATTTATTGACGAGAAAATAATGCAGTTTTATAGATGAAGTTGCTTAAGGAAGATGACAAGTGTTACTGTGCTATTTTATTGCCTTGGTAAGTACAGTAC
>NW_012142688.1:0-932 GCF_000956105.1 Propithecus coquereli
TGTACAACATATTGTTTTGAATTATGTATACATTATAGAATGGCTAAATTGGGCTGATTAACATATGCAATATCTTACATACTCACGTACTTTTTTTCCTGTTGTGAGAACACTTGAAATCTACTCTCTTAGCATTTTTTAAGAATACAGTACATTTTTATTATTATAGTCAGCATGTTGTACAATAGATATCTTACTGAAATTTTGCATCCTTTAGCCAACATCTCTCTCTCTCCCCGACCCAACCCTTGGTACCACCATTCTACTTTCTACTTCTGTGAGTTCAATGTTTTTTAGATTCCACATGTACGTGAGATCATGCAATATTTACCTTTCTGTGCCTGGCTTATTTCACTTAGCATAATTTCCTCCAAGGTCATCCATGATGTTGCAAATGGTGCACCTTAGTGAAAAGTCTATCAACTGTAAATGCATGGATTTATTTCTGGGCTCTCTTCTCTGTTCCATTCGTCTATGTGTCTGTTTTTATGCCAGTATCATGCTGCTTTGATTATTATAGCTTTGTAGTAGATTTTGAGATCAGGTAGTGTGATGCCTACAGCTTTGTTCTTTTTCCTCAAGATTACGGTAGCTTGTCAGGGTCTTTTGTGGTTCCATATGAATTTTGGGATTTTTTTTTTTCTATTTCTGTGAAAATGTCATTGGGATTTTGATAAAGATTGCATTGTACCTGTAGATTGATTTGGGTAATATGGCCACTTTAACAATATTAATTCTTCTGGTCTATGAACATGGGATATCTTTCATTTATTTGTGTTTTCTTCAGTTTCTTTCATCAGTGGTTTACAGTTTTCAGTGTACAGGTCTTTCACCTTTTGATTAAATTTATTCCTAAGTATTTTTTTTTTTTAGTATCTATTGTACATGGTTTATTTTCTTATTTTCTTTTTTGAATAGTTTGTTTTTACTGT
>NW_012142689.1:0-1302 GCF_000956105.1 Propithecus coquereli
TAAAAGAATACACAGAGACAAAGATATAGTTTTATAAGTTTATAAAGATTATAGGCAAAGTGGGATCTCAGGGGGCCTAGACCTTCTCCGTGGGTCCCAAAAAGCCCTGAATGAGGTCTTACATGGTAACTTATAGGGAATGGTGAATGATTGCCAGGGGTAACAGATTTACATAACAGCAGGTAGTTCCTCTCAGGTTAACAGATTTTCAAAAGGCTTCTACAGATTCTTTAACTAATTCTATCTATGTGAGCAAACGGTTACAAAATCTTTCAAAGGTTAACTTCTAAGTTCTAAGGTAAGTTTATCACTTAACAGAGGGGTCAAACAGAGATATGTTGGCTCCATATTTATTAGGTTATTGTGAATGGAGACAGGTAGTCTAGAGTGTTAAAGCAAGAGCTTTGCTTTTAGCCATTTGGGCAGCTGTCTGTTCTGGGGGCACTCCATTGTCAGCTCTCATCCTGTAGTTTTTAACAGATTCGCTTTGCTTTGCAAAGCAAATTCAAACCTTTAGGTCTGAGAAACGCGGCGCTTTGTGGGATACAGCCACTACTGTCTTTCAGAGAGGCCCTCCAGAGTGTAATAGCATTTGAAATGCAAACCAACACGTTCACATATTCCTTCAGGGCAAAGCTCTGAAAAACTCCTAAGACAAATCCTGTCTGCAAACACGTTTAATATTAATTCATGGAGCAACAAGTTTCATCTTCTTGAAGAAATCACTCCTGGAGCCTTCCAACCAGTTTCTGCCTTGCTTAGCTGCTCTCTGGGCTGCCCCAAGTAGTCATCTCAGAATCTCACTCTACCATCCTCCTGGGAGTTCCTTTGTTTTCGTTTCTCTTGGAGCCTGGTTTCCTGGATCTTATGTCTTCCTCTCTCTTGGTTTACTACCCCATTATGTTAGAGCATCTCTCTCATTAACTGTTACAGAGAGAAGAGTTTATAGAAGGTGTATTTTTAGAAATTATCTTTACACTTATAGCTTACCTGGCTATAGAAATGTTGGTTAGAGATAATTTTTCTCCAGAATTTTAAAAACAATGGCACACCCCTTTGTCTTCTATAATAATTTTCAGTGATGCTACTGAGAAGTCTGATGTCATTCTCATTTTTTGCGAGACCTATTTTTTCTCTCTGAAAGCTTTGAGGATCATCTCTCTATTCTCTATATCCAGTATTCTGAGATTTTGTGATGATGTGACTTGGGGAGAGTCTATTTTTACCTATTAATGGGTCCTTTCTATCTGGAACTCATGTCCTTCAGTTGTGAGAAATATTTTTTAATAATGTTTTTGATGG
>NW_012142690.1:0-321 GCF_000956105.1 Propithecus coquereli
AATGGTATTTCTATTTTTAGCTCTCTGAGGTATCTCCAAATTCTTTTCCACAGAAGTTGCACTAATTTGCAGTTCCACCAGCAGTGTGAAAGTGTTCCTGTCTCGCCACATCCTCTTTATTTCTTTAGGATCTTCTCTGGTTACAGCAACGTGTGCAGTATCAACAGAAATAAATCCACAAGCACCTCATGAGCACCTACCAGAATCTCAGGACCAACACAAACCATGGGGAATTCAGTGAATCTGCTAATAAGGTGGTAAATTCTGGAGGGTAATCTAGTAGCAGATGTATAGCAACACAAATCAAGAACCTTAGACATG
>NW_012142690.1:3142-3405 GCF_000956105.1 Propithecus coquereli
GTGGCCATCTTTGTCTTATTTTACTTTTGCTGGTTTAAAGTTTATGTTATCTGAAAATAGTATAGCTACCCCTGTTTCTTTTGACTTCCATTTTCCTGGATGATAGTTTTCCATCCCTTTACCCTTAGTCTGAAGGCATCTTTGTGGGTTAGATGTGTTTCCTGTAGGCAGCAGATACTAAGAAAAAAATCAAACAACCCCATTAACAAATGGGCAAGCGAGATGAACAGAAACTTTTCAAAAGAAGACAGAATAATGGCCAG
>NW_012142690.1:6160-7502 GCF_000956105.1 Propithecus coquereli
TGAAATAATACATACAAACATCCCCATTCAAAAGCAGGTCAGAGAGCCAGTGAAGCCAGCCCACCTCCACGCAGTACAGGAGAATCACAATGGCCAGAGCATAGTCCCTCCTCCCTCGGGGCTGGCCAATTAGGCCAGATGGTGACTGGCCTTTGCTTTTTACCAAGGGACACTGGTGAGGGAGGATGCTAAAGATGCTAGACAGCATGGAGAGAAGTGAAGAGACAAAGGTGCTCTAAACTCCATCAGGGCAGAAAAGATTCAGGACAGACAGAGAAGTCTGAACCTAGAAAACTGCTGACTACCAGGTCTGTGAAGGCAAAACTTGGCTAAAAAGTGTTCAGTGCAGGGATCACACTGCAGAGGAGAGAAAAGGGAGAAAAGCCATCATCTTCTGGTCCAAGCAGAGGCAAGGGTTAGACATTTCAGGAGTTGATCTAGAAATCCTAGGAATTGAATGACAATGAAGCTCAAAGAAAAGTGTGGACAAAACAGAAGCCTTGTGGGAAGGAGTCGGCCACACCTGGGTGACGAGCATCAGGCACAGGGGAAAGCAGTGGCAAGTGCAGGGGCTGAGGTCTATGTGAAGCAGGAGGCAAATGGGAACCAGGAAATTCCCAGGAAAAGCCTCAACACGTACACCTGGCAGGAGATCCAGAGACACAACCAGGAGGCCGACCAGTGGCTGGTCATCAACCGCAAGGTTTACAATGTCACTAGCTGGGCAGACAGGCATCCAGGTGGTCTCCAGGTCCTCAAGCACTATGCCGGGGAAGATGCCACGGTAAGAAACTCTCTCTCTTTCTATTTCCACCCCCACCGAGCTGCTGAGTGGCTGAGATACTGGCTGTTTTCCCCTAAAGCATGTGAGTACATGTTCAGGCTCCATGATCACTTCCCTCCTCACAAATCAATTTTTCAGGATTCCTATCTACGAATAGCAAGAACTGGGAAGCAAATGAAGGCTCAAGGTCTGGCTGTTAGCTGCACCCAGTTTGGGATGAGCTCAGGCATCGACAGTAAATAGTCCATTTGTATATTCTGGGTTTTGTTTTACTCTTAGTGTTTTGTTTGGCTTTGTTTGGAAGTGCAGTCACTGTCTTGTAAGAAGAAAGATGTAAAGAGGTAAATATAATATGGGGGAAAAATCTACACCCAAGTAGACATTTCTAAGACTCTTACACTTGGAGTATCTAAAAGAAAGAAAGCAATCCATCCAGTCTGCATCAAAATGTGGTGAATAATGGTGAAAGCTTACAATTATCTAGGCTTTGCAAGCTTAAAGGCCTCTTTTGCATCCTGCAGCTCACTCGGTGGGTTACAGGTGATACAACCCACTTTT
>NW_012142690.1:9063-10431 GCF_000956105.1 Propithecus coquereli
CTGCCTGGCTGCCTCTCCTTCCTCTACCCACGAGGACGCTTCCCCAGCACAGCATCCTCCACCCTCATGATCACAACAAAACCAACCAGCATGTCTGAGCTGTTGGTCAGAGGAAAGTAACAATCAGTCATAATTGCATCTTTCCTGGCTTGTCAAAATTGTATAAATAATTTGATTATCATCTGATTGATTGTTCCAGTTATGAAATAGATGGAGGAGAGGAGAAAGAAGGGAGTTCAAGTGCTAACAGATGAAAAAGGGCCTTGGGGAGGATTTGCCTTTCTGCAAGCTCAGCGTGTCAGATAAGTGAAGGATGAAATTGAGAAGAGCTGATCCAGGTGAAGGAAGATGAGGGCAAAGTCCAGGGAACATGTCTAAGGCACAAGCAGGGTATTAGAAACAGAAATGGAGACAGAGAATGGGTTGGCATGATGTTCAGGTCACAGTCTTTATAATATTTGATGAGTGACTGAATAAATAAGCAGGATAGAGGAATCTAAGCTGACTTATCAACATCTGGTGTGGGGGACTAGGTGGTGGTATTCATTACAGGATACGGAAGCCAGGACTATGCCTAGGTTTGGAAGAGAGAATGGAGAAGTAGCGGGGAGAGTGTCTTTGGGCTAGAGCTTGGCTGAAAGTATCATAGGAAAAATTCTCAGTATAAGGAAGTTTTTAAATAATGGAAGTTCTCAAATAATAGGAGGAGTTGGAGTGGAAACATACGCTCTGCCCATCCCTGTGAATGAAGAGAAATCTGGTGACTTAATGTGATCATTCTCCACTTCAAAGCAGCTGTCTCACAGAGTGAGGGCAAAGACGCACGCTCCCCACAGATCCGCCTATTCAGAACCCGCCCTCCTTCTGAAATATGTGCAGACTCGTTCTAGCTGTTGCCTTAGAACAGGTGAAATCTGAGGAGGAAGCAGAAGGGGAACTATTCAAAGGTGTGAGAGTGGGGTCTTCATCATGTGCTTTTGTGAGGTGCGTGATTCGAGGTCTGCATTCCAGTTATCTTGTTTTGTGACTACATGCTTGTTTTCTGAATTTATGTTTGTTTCTTAATAAATTTCTTTTGGGAAATTTCAACCCGCCATAGATGAACTAAACAATATTAACATGCAATCATGGTTATTTACTGATGTCTGATTCCAAAGCCTAACCACTTAGCCTCTAGGCTAGGCCCTCGATAGGTTTTAGAGTGACTGGATAAGTGAAAGAAGGAATTACTGAGCCCGTGGGCCAGATTATGTAGTATTATCTACATTTAGGAAAAAACCCAAAGCTTGGAGAAATTAAGCAATTTGCACAAATGAAACAGCCTACTCCTCAGCTACCCTATACTGTGCCTTAGTGTGAATTAGGAAC
>NW_012142690.1:16348-17218 GCF_000956105.1 Propithecus coquereli
TTGATGTTCAAAGGGGTTAACTATTTAAGCCAATGGCCACAAGCTGGTAAGTGGAAGAATTCCTAGCACAGTATTAAATAGTGCAGGCCCTAGAGCAGTGCTTTTCATTTCTAGCTATCAGTCTAAGTCACCTGTAGAACTTAAAAAAAAAAATGATGCCTACACACCATTTCTAGATATTTTGATCAAGTTCATTTGTGGCAGGGCCTGGGATCACCATGGTTTTGAAATCTCCCCAAGGCGATTCTAACCTGCAGCCAGGATGGAGAACTGCTGCTTTAACAGCAGACCTGCCTCCTTAACATCTTTGAACATCAGTTTCTTCAACTGTCAAATGAGCTTGGGGACCTGATAGGGACATTGGATTACATACAATACCCATGTGTCATGCTCTACACAGTGCCTGGCCATGGGAAATGCTTAATAATGGTCAGTTGTTACTAATCGTAGGAACAATTTTTCGTAATTAAATGAGGACCCAGAATCACGAAGACACATGTTTAATGGTGACGGTAGGAGGAAGATAGAGAAGTAGCCCATAAGTCACAATATCATTGAGTTGCAAGACACTTGGAATCACCTGTTCTTATCTACACTCTCTCCCATTGAGCAGACTGAGGCTTCAGTAGATTAAAAAGCACTGCTTTGAGTTTGGATCCATATTAGACACATATCTGTTCCTCAAAATGATTAGAATGAATAATATAAATTGTCATTTTATAAGACAAGTTTCACTTAACCAGAGAATTCCTGTAGGCACATTATTGTACCCTTTTTCCACCAGTGTTAGATAGATGAGGTGTTTCTGGATACACTCAGAAACACACAGAATAAAAGCAGAGATTTTTATTATGTCATTGTACATTTCAG
>NW_012142690.1:29628-30067 GCF_000956105.1 Propithecus coquereli
GAATTCTCCCAAGTCATTCTATGAGACCATTATCACCTTGATACCAAAGCCAGGAAAGGGCACAACGAAAAAAGAAAACTGCAGACAAATATTCCTTATGAAAATAGATGTAAATATCCTCAATAAAATCCCAACAAACAGAATTGAACAGCATATCAAAAAAATAATCCACCATGACCAAGTGGGCTTCATCGTAGGGATGGGAGGATGGTTCAACATATGTAAGTCAATAAATGTGATTCACCTCATAAACAGAAGCAACAACAAAGATCATATGATAATCTCAATTGATGCAGAAAAAGCATTCAGAACACTATCATTATCAAAACTCTCAACAAATTAGTCATCCAAGGAACATACTCAAAATTATAAAAACTGCAGATGACAAACTCACAGCCAGCATCATACTGAATGGAAAAAAGTTAAAGGCATTCCCACT
>NW_012142690.1:30117-31548 GCF_000956105.1 Propithecus coquereli
CAATCCCCATCAAAATACCAATGTCATATTTTACATATCTAGAAAAAAATTTGATGCTTTCTGTGGAACCAGAAAAGAGGCCTAATAGCCAAAGTAATCTTAAGCAAAATTAATAAATCAGGAGGCATTACATTACCAGATTTCAAACTATACTATGAAGCTATAGTAACTAAGTCAGCATGGTATTGGCAGAAAAATAGAGACATAGAGCAATGGAATAGAACAGGGAACCCAGATACAAAACCATCTACTTACAGCCATCTGATCTCTGACAAAACAGACAACAATCTACATTGGGGAAAAGAATCCCTATTCCATAAATGGTGCTGGGAAAACTGGATAGCCACATGCAGAAGAATGAAACAAGACCCATATCTCTCACCACTCACAAAAATTAATTCAAGATGAATAGAAGACTCAAATGTAAGGCATGAAAATTTTAGAATTATAGAAGAAAATGTTGGAAAAGTCTTCTACATATTGGCCTAGGCAAAGAATTTATGAAGAACACAATGCAATTCACAGGAACAACAAAAATAAATAAATGGGACTTAATTAAATTAGAAAGCTTCTGCATAGCCAAGGAAATAATTAAGAGAACAAATACACAACCCTAAAAATGGGAGGAAATATTTGTATAATATACATCCAATAAAGGACTAATAACCAGAATCTACAGAGAACTCAAGCAAACTACCAAGAAAAAAATCAAAGTGCTCCACTGAAAAGTGTACAAAAGACATGAACAGAAGCTTTTCAAAAGAAGATGGACAAATGGCCAATAAACATATGAAAAAATGTTCAACATCACCAATCACCTTGGAAAGCAAATTAAAATCACAATGAGATTTTACCTTAACCCAGTCAGAATGGCCCTTTTTAAAAAATCCAAAACAGTAGATGTCAGTATGTGTGCAGAGAGAAAGGAATGCTTATACACTCTTGGTACCCAAAGGAAACGAAAGCATTTTTTCAAAAAGACACCTTCACTTGAATGTTTACCACAACACAACTCATAATTGCAAAGATGTGGAATCAACCCAAATGCCTGTCAATTCATGAGTGGAGTAATAAAATGTGGAATATGTATATCATGGAGATATATGTATAAATGGGGTATATGTATACCAGCCATAAAGAAGGATGGCTTAATGCCTTTTACAACAATTTGGATGGAATTGAAGACCATTATCCTAAGCGAAGTATCCAAAGAATGAAAAAACAAAAAACACATATACTCACTATTAAATTGGTTCTAACGAATGAGCACAAATGTGCATAGAGGGAAGGAAAATTCAACTGAAATGAGCCCGAGGGGTGGGGTGAGGAGACGAACAAAAACTGACATGAAGGGTACAATGGCCACTATCTGAGAGTTAGGCACACTTATTTCCCTGACAAGCATTATAAAAGCAATGCATATAACCGAAA
>NW_012142690.1:32883-33209 GCF_000956105.1 Propithecus coquereli
AGGTAATGACAGGACAGGAATATTTTAAAGTTCTTTTATGACTAGAGATTTTCCCATAAGCAAAGTGACCTCAGATTATTCTTTTTGCCTGAATAGCCCTCTACAACTTTCCACTATATTCTTCCCTCGTTCTGTTGCATTATTATTCTCAATCCTAAATAATTGTAAAGATAATAGTAGCTACTATGCTTCAGGCACATTGTTAAAAGCTTTATATGTATTATCTTATTCGATGTAATCCTCACACGCCCCTGGAAGACAGTATCACCTTCATTTTTCCGCTGCAGGAATTGAAATTCAAAGAGATTAAATGACATGCCCAGAGG
>NW_012142691.1:0-1334 GCF_000956105.1 Propithecus coquereli
AAGTATACAAATAAATAACAAAGATATATACAACTGGAATCAATTCAGATTATTATGATTAAAATTAAAGTCAGAAATTTAATTTATGGGCTCTTAGCTGAATCAATTACAAAAGAATGATTCCAAAGGAAAAGGGGCTGAGGAATTTATATGAGGTCAGGAAGGAGACAGCAATAGATAGTTCAAGGTTTAAGCCAAACGCCTGGCAATGAGAGAGAGCAGAATTATACAGGTACATATGGAGAAATAGGAGACTGAGTGTGGATGAGCATGTGCTGGGGGCCTCAGTTTTAGGAAGAGGGTCCCTACATGTTCATGGGTTTTACCAGTAGGAGCCTCACCAGTTCTCACAGGGAAGATCTCAGAAATGTCCTCTCACGGCTCTGGCAGAGAGACAAAAGAGTAATCATTTTTCAATATGCCCAGTGTGTTCTCTCCATAACAAAGGTCTACTCTCCGGGACAAAAGACATAACCAGAGACTTATCCCCTCTGAGAGAAGGATGTTCCTTCCACTACAGTTTTCATGAGCATTCTTAGTCTCACCACCTAATGAGGAAATATTAATAAAACCTATGTTACTGGAGAAATAATTGTGAAGGTCACATCCCAGAGATATGGGAATAATAAAAAACTGAGATATAATTCCCAGATTATAGAAAGCTTCCCCTAAAACTTTATCCTAATACCTGTACCCTAATATAATAACAATGTGTTACAGCTGAAAGTGCTCCACATGGAAGACTTTGTCTGAGGAATGAGCAGGGATGCCCCAAATCAATAGGGAAGAGAAAAGCAAGGACACTAGTGGAATTTGAAGTGTCTATCATCAATGATTACAGCAAACATTTAACACAGTACAATACCTAGCCAGATTAATGTATACTCTTACACTAAATACATATCTAATTAATTTACTATTTCTCACTACACTATATCTGGAGATATATATATATATATATATATATATACACACACACACACATATATATATATATTTATCAAGGCACACCAAAGTCAAGGGGAAAAAAAAACAGTCTGAAGAGGAAAAGCAAGTATCAAGATCAGACTCAGAAGTGGCATATGCAGGAATCATCTGACAGAGAATATAAAATAACCATATTCACAGGTACCCTATGAAGATATACAACTATGATATACCCATAATCATTAAGAAGAAAAAAGAGAAAAAGAAAAAAATACAGAAATCTGATAAAGTGATCACCTCAAAATATATTTTCTGATTGAAGTTAAATGGAAAAGTAAAAAAAATAAATAAATACATTTATCATGTTAAGGTCTCTAATAGAAAAAGTAGATGGCATGCTAAAAGAG
>NW_012142692.1:0-1750 GCF_000956105.1 Propithecus coquereli
GTGGTGAAAATTACAAACTTAACAATTTTAAGTAATATCAGGCTTGTAAATGTTGCATAACTAATAAGACATCTTTTCTAAAAATATTTTATGGAGTTTAAAAAACAATGATTGTGCAGTAATAGACATAGTTTTAAAGATAACTAAAAATTGTACAATTTAACATAAGGATATTTCTCAGAGTAAGTCCTTTACTGTGGGAGTTCTTGTAGTAATCAATTTCTGAAGTCTTACAGGGAAGAATTTTCAATTATAATTTCTAAATATTTAAGCCTCTTCACTATAGCAGTAATTATTAGGATAAAAGAATGCCTACTTTCTACAAGTGTGGTAATTGCTCTATGGAATTAGATATTTCGCAAGTAATTTTACAATTTTGTTAATTAAGATTAAAGTAATTATTTCTGCCCTCGCATTGCTTTAAAATAAGAGTTCTAGCTCTACTGAAAAAAAAAAAGTGTGTATGAGCTCTAAAAACATATGTATGTTATTGCAAAAAAAAAGACTGAATCAGAAGAATAGTTTGTTAAAGATGCGAAGACTAAGAATGAAAATGCAATTCAATATTTGCTGATCACGTGGGTAAAAGAGACATCACTGAATAAAGCTGTGAAAAAAAAACAAAAAAAACAATTTCCCTCCTCCACTCTCTAGCCCTCCCTTCTTGTTTAATTGTTCAGAATATTGGAGCTACTTTTCTTCCATTGCTAATAAAGTGGGGAAAATATACTAACTATATGAAATTGTTCCTTCAGTGCTTTCACCATTAAAACCCTTCCTTTCACTCCAACCAAATCTTTTATGTAGGGTCACAGCTGGTGACCTTTAAGAAACTTAACCATCACAGGAAATGAACTGGCAGTGCTCTAGTGGGGTGGCTTCTCCTCTTGAGTCACAGATTAAGGAAAACTCATGAACTACAACTCTACTACTCCATCTGAACACTCAATTCCTAATTGCGTTCCTCTTCTTTTAGCTAAAATACAGATTTTACAAATGTAACTAAGTATTTGTGAGGATTGAGCTCAATTTCCTGGACAACACACTTAAAATAGCTGCTTTTGTGTCTCACAGTCACATATAGAACCTGACCTGATGCTTATGGACTTATTTTCTCTACCAGTCATTATCATATTGAAAATTATCCCTTAAAGACTATAAAACCACTTTATTCCTTAAGATACCAGAAAATCAGGCTTACAGGGACTGGTGGTGCACTCAAGAAGCAAAAAGAGATAGCTAAGTATTTTTTGTCCTTACAAAAACTGTTTTTCTTAAGAAAGCAAAATAAAATAAAAAGCAAAGTAAAGAATCAGGCTGGGTCAGTGGCTCAAACCTGTAGCCCCAGCACTTTGGGAGGCCAAGGCAGGGGGACTGCTTGAGGCCAGAAATTTGAGACTAGCCTGGGCAACATAGCAAGACTCCCATCTCTACAAAAAATAAAAAATAAGAAAAATTAGTTGGGCATGGTGACACACGCCTATGGTCCTAGCTACTCAGGAGGCTGAGGCAGGAGGATTGTTGGAACCCAAGGGTTCGAGGCTGCAGTAGGCTATGATCTGCCTGTACTCCTCCAACCTGGGCAACTCTATCTCTAAAAAATAAAAATTAGGAAAAAAAATGACATCCAGTACTCTTATCAGGAGACCTTTCTTTCTGCACCATCCCCTCCTCCAAAAGAAGGCTTATAAGTCCTCTGGTATGATTATTTTAAGGACAGAATGAAGATCTTCTCTTGAATGATTTGTTC
>NW_012142693.1:0-1142 GCF_000956105.1 Propithecus coquereli
TAGAATGTCTTGTAGATAAATGTAACACAATGTACTTTATTATCATAGTTTTAAAGAATCCATCTTGGTATTTAACACAACTCAACTGGGATCATAACTTGTCTTACATGGATAAATAAGACAATACCATTTCTAGTTTATTGTTTCATATATGAGAATAGCCCTTAGATCAGTTCTTATTAGAGGAATGGTTCATGATGGTATTCTAGCTTCTGATTTAGCAAGTCACTCTACTTTAAAATATAGTCACATAACTAATTTACAGAAATGAAAAGCAAATTTGAAATCGTTGTAATTGTGTACTTGGGAAAAAGCACACTCTTCAGTTGTCACTATCTCTAATTTTCCCATTATCTTTTTTTTTTTTTTTCCAGATGGCTGCTACATAATACAGTAGAGGAAAAGAGTTTTATTCAATTTGACATGTCAGCATTTTGCTGTGATAATATTGTGATCCTTTAATTTTTTAAAATATTAAGCCTTTCTCTACTGGACATTACACTTCAGAAAATGACACATTTAAATCTTTTTAGGAGAAAGAAAAACATTTGCCTTTAAGCAAACTTAAAGTGGCAAAAGAAGCCCTTAGAGAGAGAGGAAATGTTGGGATAATATAGTGGCTGCGTATATGGCTTAACATATATGTCATAATTATACTTTGATCTCTGATTACCTCAGCTTAATGAAACATCAAATGGACTCAAGATATTTAACATTTTCTCTCGACTCCATCATAACCCTTAAATTTCTCTGAAAAAAATAGTTAAGCCATAGCCAGTTTCAGTTAACTCAACATATTATGCTATCTGCCTATCTCACAGAAGTGGTGGGAAAGCTAATTAAAATGACCACAGGGAACATCTAAATACAGTAGGTAGCTGCATGGAGTAAAAGTTAAAAAAAAAAAATAGCATTTAGTTAAGCAACAGGAATTATTGGGCATCTGGCATTTAATGTCTCTAACGTTTTTCATGAACCCCTGCTCCTTCCTCATTTTTAAGTCATAGAACTCTCACATTATTGGCAAATGTGATAATGTCACTTTTTTAGGTAAATTTATAAACTTATTAAACCCTGTGCAATGATCTTTACTAAATAGCAGGTGTAAGCTATGTTTTAAATTACTCTTATAATTTTAAAAG
>NW_012142694.1:0-1190 GCF_000956105.1 Propithecus coquereli
GTATTCATTGAACAGAGGGTAGGGGCAGCCAAGAATATGCCCACAGTGGGGAAAGTTAAATCAGATTATATATTAGTCTGTGGGCAATCTTTTTGAACTTTAGATGAGAGAGAAAAATAATGTAGGCATTCATTCACTCATTTTTTTAAAAATCGAGATATAATTCACATACCATAAAATTCTCCCTTTTAAAGTGTACAACTCAGTGGTTTTTAGTATATTTAGAAAGTTACTGAACCATCACCACTCTCTAATTCCTGAATATTTTCTTCTCCCTAAAAAGAAACCTCATACCCATTAGTAGTTATTCTCCATTCTCCCCGTCCCCCAGTTCCTGGCAACCACCACTAATCTACTTTCTGTCTCTATGGATTTGCCTATTCTGGACATTTCTTATAAGTGGAATCATATGGTGTATGGCTTTTGTGTTTGGCTTCTTTTACTTACTATGACGTTTTCAAGGTCCATCCATGTTGTAGCGTGTATCATTACTTTATTCCTTTTTTTGGCTGAATAATATTCTATTGTACATTCATTCTTAGATCAACCTTTTTTAGCATCCCTGTTGTACAAAGTACTATAGAAGGTGGTGTGGATCTACTGAAAGGGATGAGACAAAATCGTCTGATCTCAAGGGATAAAAAGAAGAAAGGGATAGTTGAGAAGAATAGTTTCTTTAAAACACTGCATCTCAGAAACAATTTGTTACAGTACTATTAAATATGAAAAGACAAACATCTTTATATAATCATACTGTCAAATTGTTACTTTTTTCATACAGTGCTGAAAAAATAAACACGTGGCAGCAAGTGTGTTAGGTCAACTTGCAGATTGTTTTTATGTATATACATTTCTTACATTTTATGTGAGGATGTTTGGATAGAGTTGAGGGCATAATCCATATAAGAAAAGACATTTCTCTGGCACATTAATGGATTTTTAAACATGAGTGATTATTTCAACTGTTTGTTCCTACATGAAAGGATTTACACCTTTGATTTAAGATATAGAATATAGGGCCGGGCGCGGTGGCTCACGCCTGTAATCCTAGCACTCTGGGAGGCCGAGGTGGGCGGATTGTTTGAGCTCAGGAGTTCGACACCAGCCTGAGCAAGAAGTGAGACCCCGTCTCTACTAAAAATAGAAAGAAATTAATCGGCCAACTAAAAATATATAGAAAAAAATTAGCC
>NW_012142695.1:0-1250 GCF_000956105.1 Propithecus coquereli
TGATAAACTTTTTCTGTGTTGCCGCCATCTTCATAATTATAATTTTAATAGCTGTATATCATTGACATGATTAAGGAATAAAACCTGTCTGATGGCCCAGCAAAAAAAATTTGGAGTAAGGAACAACCAAGGATGTGATTTGGCAACAACGATGAAACTCTGTCATTCCCAGGTACACAGTGGCTATGACCAATCATAAAGGTAAGACTCTGAAGCAACGTCTTTAGATGACTAACTACTGATCAGAAATAGTATTTAAATGTTCAACTTTAGAGTCTAAAGACTTAAACACTAAGACATACCTATCAACAAGGTATTGGGCCAGACTTAGCAATATTTACCTTCAGAAAAC
The DNA here is from genome assembly GCF_000956105.1 of Propithecus coquereli. NCBI lineage: Eukaryota > Metazoa > Chordata > Mammalia > Primates > Indriidae > Propithecus > Propithecus coquereli. The sequence goes on from NW_012142695.1 coordinate 353, forward strand.
ACCCTTGCTCTTTGCACTTTCCAGGTTGACAAGCCTCACTCAACAAGTGGTTTCTAATAACAAGAGTGATATAATAGACCCATGCATAAATAAATGTATAAACATACTCCTTAACACATTAACTGCCAGGACAGTTGTATTTAACTCAGTACAGTTTGACCCCAGGGCCGTGTGAAGCATATATAAAATCTTACTTGTTGATGTTCTTATTGTTACAATTAATATTTGACAATTTAATTCTAAAACCATGGATTAAATGAATAGAAGTAAATAAATTTTGTTTTTCTATTTATGTTTACCTTTAAATTACACTCAAAGTTTTTATTCTATTTTCGTAATAAAACACTGTGGCCCCAAGGAAAAGTTTCTGTTTTTTTCCTGTGGCAGTTAACGTGTTAAATTAGCAATGCCCAGAGTCATCAATAATTTGAAGGTCTTTTTCTTTTTTTCCTAATTTTCTATTTTTTCTACAACAATAAAACTTATATATGAAATACGTAGTTTCATAATCACTATTAGTAGCAGTTTAAAAAGACAAAAAAAATTCAGAGTCCCATTATATATCCAAAGTTCTAAGTAAGTATGTATAAATAATAGGAGTAACATATTCCTAGTTATTTCTTCACATTGCTTACCTTCTTTACTAAAAGGTAGCAAATGAGTGCTGAATTCTCCTTTCCAAGAAGTTGGAACCATAGTAGTTGGGAAGGTTTTAGCTCTTTTTGTAACCATACCTTCCCAGGTTCAGTGAGTTCTACTCCAGCCAGCTTAACCAGCAAAGCACCACATGGCTCTTCTAAAAAGGTTAGGTAGAAAAGCATTTAGCTTTAAAAGCATGTTGTAAAAGCAAATTCCAAAGTCATTTGGCCTCCAAAAAACAACTGAATATATTATATTT
>NW_012142696.1:0-828 GCF_000956105.1 Propithecus coquereli
AAACATGCAGTTGCTGTTTCTAGGGTATAGTTAATAGTGTTGCACAGGATGTACTATAATTCTGTACAAATACAGGATCCGTTTCCAGTTTGGGTTTAAGCAAAAAGAGGTTGTAGTCTGTTAAAGAGGCTTAAAATATGTATCATCTAGGCATCAGAGCAGAATTATGCTGGTCCCTCTGCCAAAGTGCTGACAGAGAAAACCAACGTTTGAGATAACACCTGAGTTGATAAGTAAAAATAGTGCAGGAAAAATCTGTCTTAAGGCGTGTTTTCTTATTTGGGTGTGTTACATACCACACTTGGGCTATATATGATACTGATATGCCTATTGGGAAAACTATACTGGTTGTGCACTTTTGCTCTTAGGACCCCAGGAAAATTCTAACAGTCATACATTGATTATCTTCTCTAACTGTTGCTCATGAAGAAACAAACACAAAAGTCTTAATGCACAGCACACCTTTATCAGAGAGTGCATGAAAGGAAATATTATCATTGCTTTACTCTCCTTTCCCTTTCAATCCCTTTCTCCTCTTCCCTCCTTCCTTTTCTTTACTCCCTTCCCTCCTTCCCTCCTTGCTTCTTTTTCTTCCTATATTTCGTTTCTTTTCTCCTCCACCCCACCCCATCTCTTTCTTTGTTTAAAGGAGATGACTTGACAACCAGATTTTTTAAAACATCAAATATATTGATGCTATTGAGTATCTTTTGCTACAGAGTATAATATGAAATAAAGGATCATTTTTATCTTCACAGGAACAATGATGTTTTTAATAATTCCATTAAAACTCTAAAATTTCTGTTGCCATTATCAGTTTTTTTTTTT
>NW_012142697.1:0-1475 GCF_000956105.1 Propithecus coquereli
TAATCGGACAACTAAAAATATATAGAAAAAATTAGCCAGGCATGGTGGCGCATGCCTGTAGTCCAAGCTACTCGGGAGGCTGAGGCAGGAGGATCATTTGAGCCCAGGAGTTGGAAGTTGCTGTGAGCTGGGCTGACGCCATGGCACTCTAGCCTGGGCAACAGAGTGAGAGTCTGTCTCAAACAAAGAAAAAAGAAAGAAAATAATAAGGAAAATAAATATATTTACTATTCTTTAAGTGGAAGTGGATCACCATAAAGGTCTTCATCTTCATCTTCACATTGAGTAGGCTGAAAAGGAGGAGGAAGATGAGGGGTTGGTCTTGCTGTCTCAGGGGTGGCAGAGGCAGAAGAAAATCTGTGTATAAGTGGGTTTGTGTAAGTTAAACCTATGTTGTTCAAAGGTCAACTGTACTAAAAACCACCAAAGTGCATAATTTAAATGGGTGACTTTTATGGTATATGAATTATATATCAGTAAATTTCTTCTGTTGCCTCAGCATCCATTTTTAAATATGTTTAATTTTCTTATACCAGAAGCAAAACTCAGTGGTCACCCTTGGCACAGTTTCCAATACTATACCCCACCCAAATGGCTCCATCTGTTGGCCAGAGATAAAACTTAGAGGCACCTCTCCCACCTTGTAGGCCTCCTTTAAACGGACCATTCAGACATTCGCCCAAGAACTTAAAGTGACCACCGCTCAATCATAGTATGTCCTCCTAGAACTAAGTGCCTGCTGGCTTTAAACCCACTAATTAGAGCTCCCCAAGGAAAACCTGTTTGTTTAACACCCTGGACCCAATAAAGGCATTGGCCACAGATCTCTTCTCTTCCTGCCGGTGCTCCCTGACCTTGGTGCGCACGTGTGTTTCTGTGTGTGTGTGGCCTCCAGACAGGCAGGCTGTGTACCCTCTAGGGTCTGTAAGTACTAAAAACTCTTAAACTTTCGCATTGTGGTTTTGTCACTGAACCTGTGTCCACAATCTGACCCCTGACCGTGAGGCTACCTCAAAGGGACACATGCAGGTGAATCCACTGCTAGTGCTCTTTTGTCTGGGCCTTTCAGCTGCTGGGGACAATAGTTTCCAGCAAAGGTGATTGAATTTTATTGAAAACAGTTCTCTCTAAAATATATTTAATGTAATCCCAATAAAATGCCAACAGAATTTTTTTAAATAGACAAGCTAATTCTAAAATTCATATGGATAAAAAAGAGGAAGAAGCAAGAATAGCAAGGAAAAATATAAATAAGAAGAATAATGAGAAAGAACTAGCCCTTCCAATATTAAGACTGTTATAAATCTGACACAGGAAGATATGGACAGTTCAGTGGAACAGAATAAAAAGTCCCAAACATATACAAAACAAGTAGACCCAAATACATACAAAAAAATAGCATATAAAAAAATGTGACTGGGCCGGGCGCAGTGGCTCACGCCTGTAATCCTAGCACTCTGGGAGGCCGAGGCGGG
>NW_012142698.1:0-1558 GCF_000956105.1 Propithecus coquereli
TTACTATTACATATGATTGCACATAATATACATATGTATATATTTTATTATATAGCAGGGAATAGACAGCCATGAATCAGTAGAATCGGGAGAGCCAGATCTAAGGAGGGAAATTGAGGCAATCCTTGGGAAGGAGAGGTTGCACATTGACCAGATATTGCAATAGATGAGGGTGAACCTCTGGGCTGTCCCTGCAGGGCCCAATCCCAGCCTGTGGACAGCCAGATACTGCTGGAGTATGGCCAGCCTCCTACCTGTATTTACAAGACTTGTTCAGGTTACGTAAGCTGTGTCCAGCAATAAAAAAAGGATGGTTTAAATCAGATCATTTTAAAGATAGTTTCAGTCCTAATATTTTGTGTCTGTTATCACAGTTTAATGATTTGGTGGTAAGGGAAGTGTGAGAAAATACAACATTCTTGGTTTGCAAATTTTTCTATCCCTTGAATTCAATAACCAACATCCTACAGTTAGAAAACGCAGCTGTTTCCAGAGGACTATTCAAGTAAAACTTATTTCCATGAATGGTCACACACACATGCCACAAAATTAACATGTATAGTGTCTGCAACTTTGATAAGATAAACACGTTGATGCATAAAAATGATCCATTCAGAATCATATTTACTTAATGTAACTATGCACATTCTTAGATAAACTCATTAAAATATTTCTGTATTTAAAGTAAATTCACACTTATTTAGCAAACATATGTTTATTGACTATATATTATGTTCCAAGTATGGTGGAAGGTCCATGCTGGAGGTATAAAGATGAGTAACAGGGACATTCTCCTGAGAAACACAGTTTTTTGGGGAAAATAAATATACACAACAGATCAGTAGAGTGCATAAACATTGTGATATTCACGATGAACATAGCAGTTCCCAAAAGATCAGAGGCCACATGGAAATGCACCACAATCTTTTTTCTTTAAAATTCTTTTAAATGGAAAAATAAAGAAAAAATTTCCATGATACTGTTAAATATATGAGCTTCTAAAGGTGCATAGAATTTACAAACATAATCATAGAAATAGTTATTCATAATAACGAACTGGTATCCATGGAAAAAAATCAAAGGAAATTTGTAATCCCAACATGTTTAAGTGGGTGAAATCATTTGAATGTACTAGTCTTGCTGGGAGAAGAGGTGCAAAGGAACCAATAATTAAATCATACAAAATAACAAGATCATGGTTTTGCTTGATGTGTAGACAAATCCTGCCTTAGTACTCAAGATATAGTTTACCTGAATGACCCTCCTTTCATCCTCAGGGGAAAAAAAATCTTGAACAATAAAAATACTATCGTCATAACGAAGAAGTATAGATGACTGAGAAAACCATATATTAAAATGTTATATTAACTGGAAGAATCACATTACCTGACTTCAAATTTTACTACAGACCTGTAGTAACCATACTAGCATGTACTGACATAAAACCAGACATATAGACCAATGGAACAGAATAGAGAACCCAGAAATAAATCCACACATCTATAGTGAATTTATTTTTGACAAAGTTGCCAAGAACATACAGTGGAGCAAGGACAGT
>NW_012142699.1:0-1275 GCF_000956105.1 Propithecus coquereli
TTTTTCTTCAGATAAATATATCATGTAATTATACCACAAAACTGAAAATGCATTCACTGATCTCTTTTGGAGATAATTCAATACTTCACGGGTTGCTGAAGATTCAAATAGAGCTATGTCACTAACTAATATCCATTCTGCCTAAAGATCTGCTCCAATTCTATCTTATATTCTGCTATTCATGTAATATATTTTAAAATTTACTTTTACCAATAGTATTATATAACAAGATGAATTGAATAGAGCAGAAAGAAAAGGCAAGTTGTTTAAAATATATGTGTAGGTTATTCTCTATTTTGTGGAGAGATGGATAGACTAATGTAGACAATGCTATGGTTCACCAATTGCTTTTTGGTTTTTTTATTTCTTGGTATGCAGGAAGATTATTTTCTCAGCCTCCTTTGGAATATTGTTTTGGCTTTGGGTTTATATTCTGGCTAGAAAGATAAGAAGTACGAACTTACGCATATTACCTCCCACAAAATTCCTCAGACAATAAGGCTTACTCTCTTTTTCCTATCTGCAACAAGTTTGGGAGCCAACTGTTTAAGATTACAGTGACACAAAGTTGGAAGGTTGAGGGATCCCTGAGAAATGGCTTGGAAGAGAATCACAATGGAAAGTCAAGCAATCCTAAATTGAACTATGACTTAAGTAAGAGAAATCCTTAAATGTGATAAGTCAAAAAATACTTGTACCTCAAAGAGATACAAGTAGATCTACCATTTGATCCAGCAATCCCATTACTGGGCATCTATCCAAAAGAACAAAAGACATTCTATAAAAAAAGACATCTGCACTAGAATGTTTATAGCAGCACAATTCACAATTGCGAAGATGTGGAAACAACCCAAGTACCCATCAATACATGAGTGGATTAATAAAATGTGGTGTATATATACCGTGGAGTACTATTCAGCTACAAAAAATGATGGTGAGATAGCAACTCTTGCATTATCCTGGATAGAGCTGGAACCCATTCTACTAAGCCAAGTATCCCAAGAATGGAAAAATAAGCACCGCATGTACTCACCATCAAATTGGTTTTAACTGATCAACATCTAAGTGCACATACAGTAATAACATTCATTGGGTGTCGGGTAGATGGGAGGGAGGAGGAGGGGATGGGTATATACATACATAATGAGTGCGATGTGCACTGTCTGGGGGATGGACACCCTTGAAGCTCTGACTCGGCGGGGGCAAGGGCAATGTACGTAACCTAAACATCTGTACCCCCATAGTATGCTGAAATAAAAAAAAATATTTTTGCAG
>NW_012142700.1:0-1124 GCF_000956105.1 Propithecus coquereli
GCACACAGTTGTAATGACTATAGACTTAAATTCACATTCTAACTTTGTGTTCTATGCATTGAATATGCTTTCTCCACCCAGATGCCTTAAAATCCATACATCAATTTTGCATTCTTATTCATTTAATGAAAACTAATTCTGGATTTGGGAACACAGTAAGTCAATAAGAAAGACTTTTTTCCCCTTTTTCTTTTTTATTTCAGTAGATTTAGGGAGTTTAAGTGCAATTCTGTTACATGGATATATTGCATAGTGAAGTCTGGGCTTTTAGTGCACCTATCACTTTAATAGTGTACATTGTACCCATTAGGTAATTTTCCATCCCTCACCCTCCTCCTACTTTTGGAGTCTCCAATGCCTATTATTCCACTCAGTATGACCATGTATACCCATAGCTTAGTTCCCACTGATAAGTGAGAACATGTAGTATGTGGCTTTCTGCTCCTAAATTACTTCACTTAGGGTAATGACCTTTGGTTCCATCCAAATTGCTACAAAAGACATTATTTCATTCTTTTTTGTCGCTGAGTAGTATTTTGTGTGCATGTGTGTATGTGTGCGTGTGTGTGTGTGTGTGTGTGTGTGTATACACACAGTTGATGAACACTTAGATTGATTGCATATCTTTGCTATTAGGAATTGTGCCATGATAAACATGTACATATAGATAACTTTTTGATATAATGACTTCTTTTCCATTGGTTAGTTTACATACCCAGTAGTGGGAATGCTGGTTCAAATGGTAGATCTACTTCAAGTTCTTTGGGAAATCTCCATACTGTTGTCCATAGAGGTTGTACTAATTTACATTCCCAAAAACAGTGTATAAGCATTCACTTTTCCCTGCATTCACACAAACATGTATTTTTTATTTTTTTAATAACAGCCATTTTGAGTGGAGTAAGTGGTATTTCACTGTAGTATTAATTTGTATTTCTCTAATGATTTGTGATATTGAGGATTTTTTCATGTTTGTTGGCCACTTGTATATCTTCTTCTGAAAAATGTCTCTTCACGTCATTGGCCGACAATTTAATTAGTTTTTTTTTCTTGCTGATTTGTTTGAGTTTCTTGTAGATTCTAGATATTATTCCTGTGTCAGATACATAGTTTGTTCCATGTTG
>NW_012142701.1:0-362 GCF_000956105.1 Propithecus coquereli
GTATGTCTATATTTGTAAAAGAAATATTATTGACTTTATTGTTCAGAAACAATAGGTGATATTTACAGAAGGAAAAGCTAATGGATCAGGCTTGAGGAATGGCCATTGATTCAATCTTGAACTTTAAAATATCCTTAGATTTTCACCTGGGGAGGTGCTGGCCTTTTGGGGCCTCACATTACGATGTCCCTTTATTCTCTTGGAGACGCTTACCTGCAGGATTCGATGTACCTGCTAACCAGAGCCAACACCTTTGACCTGAACAGTGGATTGACTGATTCTGCTGCTCAGGTGGCAGACCAACAGAACTACAGCAGTGTATTGAATTTCTGAATTCTCAAGTAGGATTTTAAATGAATTAT
>NW_012142701.1:412-773 GCF_000956105.1 Propithecus coquereli
GTATGTCTATATTTGTAAAAGAAATATTATTGACTTTATTGTTCAGAAACAATAGGTGATATTTACAGAAGGAAAAGCTAATGGATCAGGCTTGAAGAATGGCCATTGATTCAATCTTGAACTTTAAAATATCCTTAGATTTTCACCTGGGGAGGTGCTGGCCTTTTGGGGCCTCACTTTACGATGTCCCTTTATTCTCTTAGAGACCCCTACCTGCAGGATTCGATGTACCTGCTAACCGGAGCCAACACCTTTGACTTGAACAGGGATTGACTGATTCTGCTGCTCAGGTGGCAGACCAACAGAACTACAGCAGTGTATTGAATTTCTGAATTCTCAAGTAGGATTTTAAATGAATTAT
>NW_012142701.1:4710-6891 GCF_000956105.1 Propithecus coquereli
TTTATGGCATCATCAATAAGTATTTATCAGCTATTATTTAATTATTGAGTATTATGAAAATGATACATAGCCATTTATAAATCTGATTTGATTAAATGTTAATCATCTTACCGCCTCTTTTAACATTTAACACACTATCTACCTTCTTAAAGAGCAGCTGTAATCTTGTTGGTCAGTTAAGACTTACATATTTGACATGGTTGATGTTATGGAGAATCTGCTTCTTTCTGATATTCTGCTAATGATTGAACTTCTCGTTAGCACGGTCATTGCAGTGATGTCTTACTCCAGATCTCCCAAAGTGACAAACTTCAGTAAAACTTTCTTCTTAAGACTTATCTTTTAAAAGCAGGCTGGAAGCTTCATAAAAGAGGTGGGATTTCATCCAATCTCAGATGACTATATAGGAGATTGTTAAAGTCAGTATTAAGTGATAAGTGATGTGTGCAAGGACACAGATACGGGAGAATCATTATGTTTCATTCCGCAAAAGCTGGTTAGAGAGTGGCCCTATAACCACTTGCTTTTTCTTTTGTAAAAGGAAACTTTATGTGCACGAAAATAGTACAAAAAAATGAAAGCAAGGTTTTCATTCACACACAGCTTTTTGGAAATAAAGTCAAATGTGTCACAAAAAAAATTCTGGCATATATCTAATGAAAGATATTTTGCACTTGTCATAGTTAAAAAAAGATGTATCTAACTATTTTACAGCTATGGGCATGATCTGGTTTAATAAACATTATTTTTCTTCCACTGTATCGTCATAACCAAGGAAAAAATTGTTGTCACACAGAACTTAGAGCAGGTTGTATTGTCCGTGAGCATCTATTCTAACTGTTGCGTGGTTGGCCAATTGGTCAGAATTGTTCTAGAGGACCAGTTGTACAAACCTTATCCATAACCATCTTCTGTGGGAGTTAAGGGATTAGAAAAGGAAGAGTTTGTTTGCCTTCAAAGTAAAAAAATCTTTTCTGCAATACTGTCAGGAAATGTACTGCCTTCTTCTACCATTTTGTTTGTCCCTCAATTATCAGTTTAAAAATATAGGACTAAATTTGCTTTTATCTTACTTGTATTTGACCAAATGGAATGAAATTAGGTTTGCTAATGACTTATTTTTCTGGTGATAAATTTAAGAAAAACATTAAGCTAACATTATAAAATAACCAATTAACTTAAGCTATCTTATCTTTTTCTGTATTGAAGGAGTTGTGTGGTTCTAGAAACAACAGATAAAATCTTTTAAAATCTTAATACATCCTTCATTGACCCTTTTCTAAAAATTCCCAAGTACATATTAGAAATATAGATCTGGTCCTATTAGACTACCATTTATTAACATTAACAATGTAGCCTTGCTGCCAGGAGGAGAAAAAAAGAAAATTAACCTCTCTTTTCTGCCTTCTTGAAGTTTGCAAGATAAATATGTACCGATTTTAAATGAAAGTAAACATCAGTAAACTGGACAGATTTATTGAGTTAGCTTGTAGCAAAATGAGTTTGCTCCATTTTCACATAATTTTTCTGGTAGTAAATGTTTTAATCTATTGATGTCATGGAGAAATGCTACATTAGCTATAAAACAGAAAGAGGGCACTGCTCAGTGACAGGACCAATAATACGTATAGTGCAATAAACACTTTGCAAGAATTTAATGGCCCTGAATTCAAATACATAATATATAGTTTACTAAACTGAGGGAGAAGATTCATAAAAGACTGCTGATTCCTCCAAATGCATAAACTTAACTAAGACATAATATTAAGACATCAGTTTTACAGTTGGATGAAACTATGTTTGATTCTAAAAAGAAGGAAAAGCCATTCTCATAGCACTGCCGCAAAGCAGTATTTTATACTCTGTTCTTCCTTTCCATAGTATGTGTGTTTGATTTTCACTTCCATTGCTAAGGAGTTAACATTTTCTATCACAGATCTGTCTTCTTCTCTCAAATTGATAAGCACAGTAGAATCTAGAACTTGACAATGGTGTGATAAATCCATGTTGCGTACATAACGGGAACTGATGTTTGAGAAAGACTTGTGGGTTCAGATGCCATTGTTTGTGGTTAGTAATATTGACCTGATAGAACTCAGAAACCTAACACTTACCTCCACACTGTTTTCAAATGTGTACAATATATCATCATTTGGAAGTAGGTGCCAGATTCTGTAGGCC
>NW_012142701.1:8001-9527 GCF_000956105.1 Propithecus coquereli
CATAGTAATAATATTTACAGATATCCATATAAATATGGAAGTAAAAATTCAGTAAGTATCAAAATCAGTTTAGTAGATATCAATCACTTTTTGTTGTCTCCAGGGAAGTTTATTTCAGTATAAGAAAATTACACCTAATGTTATATTGTTGGTAGTTTCTTCCTCAGTGATCTCACTAGAAAATTTGTTTTTATGATCCTTCTACACAGATGGTTTTTCAGGAAAAAGAAAAACAGTTGGGGGCTCGTCAGTTTAAATAGAGTGTTGTTGCTAGTAGTCCAATAGAGCAAAGAATAATGTGGTCATTTGTTTCATTCTCTAAAACTGGCTTTTCCTCTAATTTGACACATTTAACTAAAACAAACAAAAAGTGCATTTAGTGAATTGCCTAGCAGATGTTGGCTAAAGAATGGGAGAGAAAGCATACTTTATGTTGTTTTTCTGTTTAATTTATTTTTTAAATTCAATTTCTCAGCTTTGGGTGTTGTCTCACATATACATTTAAATGGCTGCCTGCCCATTTCCTTTCTCAACTTTGACCCATCTAATTTATGATCATCTTTTAAGAAATATTCATTCTTTCTGTTACTATTTCTCAAAGGAAGAACTTAAATTCATAAGGAAAACAGGGAAGAATATGCCACCATCGTTACTAGCATGCAATATGCAATTCTTTTTTTTTTTTTCTTCTTACCCTCCCTCCCTTCCAGAAACATGTAATTCTTGTGTCAAACATTACAATATTGCAGAACTAAATCCATTGTGAAGAATGGAAAATAAATAGAAACTATTCCCTATCCAATTAACTATATTTGGTTAGACCAATGGAATCATGCTATTAAATTGTCACCGACACACTATGGTGGTCACTGAAGAATTTAAGAAGAAACAGGAGGACGTGCATGAGAAAACTGCTACTTCTATAATTTTACTCTAAAATGCATAATTAATAAAACGTATTTTTCTTTCAAGTAAGAAAAATAGCAAATAGTTTTACATGTGCTACTTTCTCGGTGACATTATTTAATTCTTCTACCCCTACATTTCTTTTCACCTCTTCAGACATTATTGAAGTACCGACAGGTACTTCGTGAGTTTCGAATTTGTTACTGACCTAAATGGTTCCAAGAAATGAATCTTATCTGAAAAGAGATCTTAAATACTAGATAACCCTGAAAAGAGATTCTCTAGCATAACTCATTGCAATACTATTTTTTAAAGATAAGTTATTGATAGTTATTAATGTTGAAAAGGTTTTGTTTTGTGAAATCACAATCAGACGTCTTCATTGAGAGAAGGCCATCAAATCATTTTCCAGACCTGCTGAATATAACTTAGCAGATAAAGCACTAGTGGCCTTTAGAGAGTAATTTGGGTAGCTGGGAACAGTATTTCCTCTGTCAGTCAATGGAGTTACCCAAAAATAGTAGCTTGCACATGAAAGATAGTGGTTTAACACTTGGGCCCTGGTGTGAGAAGCCTGGCTTTCTGTCTTGGGTCTGCCACTTACTATTTATTTTTTTTAC
>NW_012142701.1:13854-16360 GCF_000956105.1 Propithecus coquereli
ATATTTGCATTATTTAGTTGAGCATTCCACATCTGAAAATCTGAAATCCAAAATGTCCTAACGAGCATTTCCTTGAAACATCGTGTCAGTGCTCAAAAAGTTTCAGATTTTGGAGCATTTCAGATCCCAGGTTTTCATATTTGAGATGCTCAACTCATATTATCATGAACTTTTGATTATGCACTTATAGATAACTTTGTGGATGATGTACCAGAAAATTTGCATCCAGGACTGATTTATTACTTACATAGTTTGCCTTTCTGCCATCTCCCTAACTGCCCAGCTGGTGTATGATACGGTACCCAAATGCATTTTAATGGTCTAAACCAAATGTGACCGGGAAAATAATTCTGTTAAAAATGCTACCAGATTTCAATCAAAAAAAAATGTGCTTATAAATTATTTAATATTTCATAACTATCTTAAGTCCCCCATAAGTGTCCTTTTATTTCCATATTGCAGAAATATAGATGATATTATTGAATTATGCTCATTTGGAACCTTTATATTGTAGGTAGAAAATGTATTCTATGACTTACATTTTAAAAGAAAAGAAAATTTAAACATTAGAATTAGATCCAATTTCATAGTCTTAGTTATGGCGTTAACAATTTTTGGCATGCAACAAATTTATTTCTCTATAATTTGTGATGCAATTTGAAAACACTTGGCAATGCATGCATCTGCTCTCTGATCCATACCTTTTCTAATTAAAGAATGCAATTCAAAAGTATTACGTATGGTACAGCAACGAATAAAACTAATAACATCTTATTTTTCTAAACAATAACATGACTATATACTATACGCTATATCTATTTTATGAACTGCTGCAAAATGGAAAATTTACTAATCTTTTTTTTTCCTATTTCTTTATTTTATACAGAATACAATTCCCTGTAGTTTGAATTTGTCATTTACTCTAACCACAGGATATAGCTTTTGACGTTAAGTTTGACAAAGGACAACAATGAAATCACTTTAAGGAAATATATCAACATATTTATAGAGGCTGAATGGACAATAAAAATAGTTTGGGGATTAAAAGTGAAGAAAGGAAAGGAGACAAAGTCGTTTCAAAGAGATTTGGAAATTAACCATGACAGCTATAATGTCAGAATTCAGGATATTGGACCAGACTAAAATAGAAGAGATCCTGAAGAAGGCCTAGTACAGTTGTCATCATACAATTTGTTTATTTATGATCTCATTACAGAGAGGAGGGAGGGAAGTATTTTAGGCCTGTGTTTTAAGAGCATCACAGGCTGTTTTATAGCAACAAGTTTTTCTTGCCAATATAACCCACAAGACCATACATATACTTTTTCTTCTTTTTCTTTTTTCCTCCAGTTTTAAATTTAATGAGTTGGACATACAGATTGCTCATAAATTTTATTTTCTTCCCCACCCATTAAAATAGTCAAAGACATTATGCAGATGATGCATTGAACGTATGATTTGATATGGTAAATCTAGATGCTGTTTCGCCATTTTTTTTCTCTTATAACATGCTGAAAATATCAAGAAGCACAATTATTCCTGGTTATTTGGATTATGTATCTAATTCAAGTGCATTCACTGAGTATTTATTATGTGCCAGGAATTGTGTGGCTGTGAAGGCTATAGTGCTGTGCTTTCTTCTTGTATGCATGCAATCTGTTTATTCCGTGAAGAGAGGCTTCTAGAATCAGAATTAGATAATAGACAATGGCTGGCCAGTCCTAAATGTTGCTAAACTTTTCAACAACAAATTACGTTGTCTTGCCAGTTTTTGTTACGGGAGTGTGATTTGTGTGTGCTTGTTTCAACTTACATTATAGGACTGTTTTACTTCAGTCTTGGAAATATCAAATAAATGATAAATGAGCTATAGCCAGTCATGACATGGACAAGACCATAATAATTTTCTCCAAATCAGACCTGCCTAATAAATCTTAATTTTGAGTAACCAGCAAGTAACAGAGGCAAGCTTTACTTACGCTACAGCTTATGCCAATTTCTCTAAAATTAGACCAGGAAGGAGAATTAAAATCAAAATTTTATCAAATAAACAGTTGAAATAATAGAGGTTAAAGCTCTTTGAAAAATGAAATTTTCCATTAAGTGTAGGATAATATTTACAAAATATAATAGATATCAATACTTTTTGTCACGTATCCTGTCTTCCTCATTTAGTATTTGTTGAAGAAAGAAATATCACTCACAAAGATGTTAAGATATTTGCCATCAAAAATAAATAAGACTGAGTTTTATATGAAAGAAGACTAAAGTTCTATGAGTGTACATTTTATGTTTTAGAATGTAAATATCCCCATATATAATTCTCTAAAGGATATATATATCTAGAGCTATTTCAAGGAACTAAATTGGTTCTGGAAATTTCTTAGTAGGCTAGTAGTTGAAAAATGTCCACTTACCATGTCTTTTCATCCCAGCCCTCAACCTTCATTGTAATGGGCCTCAAGTCCAAACTTTTGAAACTGTTGGATTAAATAATTTTTTAAGG
>NW_012142701.1:16926-17150 GCF_000956105.1 Propithecus coquereli
TATATGATTTGTAATTAGTGATTTTTTAAGTTTGTGTGAACCCATTCTTCCCTGACATTTTCATTGGTTCCTTTTTTGCGTTAGTATGTAGGCAAATTGTCTATGGTGAGACAAATGTTTATAAGATAAAGAAGATGTCGCTTGATGAGTTTTGTGGATATGTTACAACTTCCCAGAATTTTCATTGACTTGTATTGATCAGTACCTTAAAAATAATAATAGAG
>NW_012142701.1:17200-17463 GCF_000956105.1 Propithecus coquereli
GATGATAATAAATCATGACAGTATAATAGTTGTAAAAAGAAATATTGTTAAAAATAATATTTGTAAATTAGTGAGACGAGAGATCTAAAATTTGATAACCCTATTTGCAACTTTCTAAGCATATCTTTTACTATATACTAGTTTTTCCTTCTAACATGTGATACTGAGTTTTCAAAAAAGTCATGAGAGAGGCCAGGCATGGTGGCTCACACCTCTAATCCCAGCATTTTGGGAAGCCGAGGCAGAAGGATAGCTTGAGCCCA
>NW_012142701.1:17513-17829 GCF_000956105.1 Propithecus coquereli
TTGGCTCAGTTAAGAATTTCAGAAAAGGCCAGAACTAGTGGCTCATTATTTATATCAACCTTCTGATAATAGATTTTTCTGAAACACAGTATTTTTTCATGATATATCAAATATTGATGTGTGGGAGGTAGGAAATTTCTTCAGTAAGGATTCTAAATTTATTCGGGTAAGAGTATTCCAAGTTAATGTGTAGTCTCATGAGGTGCATTTCTCAGAAGACCGATCAGCTATGGAAAATCTTAGGGCTCAGGAAATGAGTTGCAGTGTAGCTTCTTCTGAAGATCCATTCTTTGAGATGCATAAAAAGCTAGATTAT
>NW_012142702.1:0-2036 GCF_000956105.1 Propithecus coquereli
GAAATATACCCTGCAAGACTGGCTGTGCACCAGGAATTGGGATGGTCTTTTAGCCTCTCATCCCCTGAGGGTGGTCCCAGCCTTGCCGTCCCCCAGGACTTGGTGGACACAGAGCCTCGGCCCTGCCCAGCGCCAGGCCTAGCTGAGGAGAACCTGCTCTTGGACAAGACCAGGCGGTGTCTGTCACATTAGCCTTTGAGAAGTACTCTTTTAGGGGATAAATGTGGTGGCCATGACTAAATCATACTTTTATTCTTTACTGTGGGAACCAAGGCATTTATTTTGTTTATTTAGATCTTTTTAGTTTATAATGTGCTTTTCTGTGTATTATGTAATTGTATCCTTAGAGCAATCTCATGAAATAGGCAGGTATTACTCACTGTGCATGTCATCTAAATATTTGTGCCTCTGTTTTCCTGTTGTAAAAATTAAATCAAATATTTAGAACGAGTTCTCGTGAGGTGCAAGGCCTCGTCATGAGACTTACAAGAGTAGTCCTGCCTACTTCATAAAGTCACCAAAAGTATGATCTGAAAAATCTTTATATTAAAGTCATTTTCTCTTAATAATGTTGCCTTTACCCATCCAGTGATCTGACACAGCAAGTTCACTGTGGCATCCTCAAGGATGTCCCAAATCGGGAGCACGGCCCTGTTTCCTCGGTCTTCCTCTGTGAAGTGTTCTGTGTGGTTTCAAACCTATCCAGATTTTCCAAAACAGCGCATGTCTTAAAATTTTAAAACCACATCACTCAAACATGTTAAACTTTGGGTAAGATTTGAATGCTAATTAAGGTTTGTTAGCATAATTTAAAAATGACTCCATGTACTGATTTTTTTGTTTTTGTTTTTTTTTAAGAGACGGGGTCTCACTTTGTCACCCAAGCTGGAGTGCAGTGGTGCAATCATAGCTCGCTGTAACCTGGAACTCCTGGGCTCAAGCGATCCTCCCGCCTCAGCCTCCCAAGTAGCTGGGACTACAGGTGCACACCACCACACCTGGCTAATATATATATATTTTTTTAATAGAGACGGGGTCTCCTTATGTTGCCCAGGCTGGTCTCGAACTCCCGGCCTCAAGTGATCCCCCTGCCTTGGCCTTCCACAGTGCCAGGATTAAAGGCTTGAGCCATTGTGCCTGGCCATTTACTGATTTTAAACTTTATAATTCGTAGTTTGATTTACAAGTCTGTTTAAATGTCTAACATACATGTATCCAGATTATGCCGAAGTAGAATAGAGAGAATTTTTTTAATCCGGTGTTCCAGGAAAGGAAATACGCTGTGCATTCAAGCTCAGTAAGCGTGCCGCCCTGCACAGCTTCTGCCGAGGTCGCAGTGCACACCCCAAGTGTTACTAGGTTCTGACTTCGTTCTGATTTTCCTGTTTTAGATGGGGCTCCAGGTATTGATCAAGCGAGGTCTTTAGTTACCTTGGCTATGTTACCGGTAACTTTTCAAGAGACCTAGATTGGTGACGAGCCTCCTGAAATTGGAGCTACACTGTAGGAAACCCAGGTCAGGTTAGTGCTCACTGATGCCCTTTCCGTTTTTTCAGACGACCATCAGCTTCCTGTTCTAAAATTAATTGGCAAGTCATTCCAGCACCTTCCTTCAGATAGAGTTTTGGTTTAAAGATTTTTCTAAAAGTTTCCTTGGCAGCTAGGTTTTACTTAAACAATCTTTCTCATGTAAGGTCCATGATAAAGACATTTCTAAAAACAGTATGATTCTCATTTAATTACCACTTGGAATTTAATTTTTAAGGCATGTGGGCATTTTGTGTTCGAAATGCAATGGAAAGTTGTCTGTAAGCCTGACAAATAGATCACCTGATCCTTGAGCTGTCTTGCTGATGGAATCATACTAATAGCAATTTCTTCTATGGCATTTCTTTAAATTGAGTCTGCTGTGGTCATTACATAGGCGTGGCTTGTGACTAAAGAGAATGCCATGACGATGGCTTTTTTTTTTTTTTTTTTTGAGACAGGGTCTCACCCTGTCACCCAGGCTACAGTCCTATGGAGTCATCACAGCT
>NW_012142703.1:0-961 GCF_000956105.1 Propithecus coquereli
TTATATAGAAACCAAATGGTCAGGCTACAACAAAAGTCAAAATGGAAAATAAGCATATTAAGAAAGAGTCACCATACTCGTTGGCATACACAAAAAAGTTGGCACAGAGATCTTCAAAATGGCTGATTTTGACGCACTGACAGCATTTTTAAAGTTGGTTGTTTTTATTAGCTGAAAAGTAAAGTTGGCATTCTGTTGAGACGAATTTCAGTGAGGTTTATGGTTGTTCTTTCCATTTCTGGGCTCTTGTCCTATGAGATATTATCCATTTCAAGAAGTTGTGCTATTTCAGCAATTTCTTGTTCAACATTGACAGTTGCCATTTCACAAATATTAGAGAGACTGAAAAGACCTATAAGATCATTAAATCTATCCCCCTGGCACTGCAGGCGAAGCAAGTGAAGCAAAACTATTATTTTTTGTGGGTTATATTTGGTATGGTCGTTTCTAGTAAAAATAATATTGAGTGAAATGGGTGAGGGTGCCTAGATAAGTAAAAAGTTTCTGGCAGGAAGTTTTGTTGTTGCTTTTCTTCCTTAGTCTGAATATCATTAATCACCAGGTGCCTATTTTATATCCCAAATGCATATTTTAAAACAAATTCTGAGGTTTAATTTATATTCTTCATTTAAAGCCTACATTCTGGTTAATTTCTGCACTGACCCAATAAGCTGGGACTGAGTGGAATCCTACATCTAATAGTCTTGGAAATCGTTACATCAATGTGTAAAGCAATGAGAAATATATAGATTGCATTATCTTTAATGTAATAATAAGAATAATTTCACAGACTTTGCATTTTTCTAAAGTTTAAAGGTGGCAAAAGTGTTCTGGTTTATATCAAACAGCTGAATATTATTACATTTTGTTGAATTCATTCTTTCACTTTAATGTTCTACATGATAATACACTAAGGAAGTATCCATGTACAGTTATTCAAACATCGGGAGCATATATTTAT
>NW_012142704.1:0-1679 GCF_000956105.1 Propithecus coquereli
AGGTTGGAAATTAACTTGGGAGAAAGTTAACACAGGTAAAGGTGAGACAGGCTGCGTTTGGAGCCAGACTGCTGGGATTTAAGTTCACTTTGCCATCTTGCTCCTTATGTGACTTCAGGCAATTGTTTAACTTTCTGAGTCTCGGAGTTTTGTTTGTTTGTTGTTTTGTTCTTGTTCTTGCATTTGTAAGAGGGGAGTAGAAAGAATACCCACCTCCTAAGACGTGGGGATGTGTGAGGACTAAGAGAGATGATCTGAGATAACACTTAGCACGTGGTGAGTGTCCATTAGCCTTAGTTATTGTTGCACAAGATGACACAGTCAAAAAAAAAAAAAAAATAAAGATGACACAGTCATTTGCTGGCAGGGGTGAAACTGACTTCAGATCTGGGCATCCCGCTATATGCCACTGCCTCCTAGGAGTTGGGCTGAAAATGGTCTACTCAAAAGAAAATAATAGTTGTCTAACTAAAGTGCTTGTGGGTGTGATCGGGGGGTGTTGCTCTTTTTGATTTTCATGATATTTCTCATTATATGGGGGTCAACTGAGGTAAGGAAATTGTATCAATCAGCATCCTAACAGGAAGCCAGTTCATCTCAGATGGTCCAAATGAATAGGACTCAATAGAGGGACTAACTACAGTGACGTGGCCATGGTTAAAGGAGCAGACAAGGGGTGCCCCTAGGACTGCGGGAGGAACTCTATTCCTGGAGCCCAGTTAAGGCCAGAGTCGTGAAGGAGGGTAGTGGAGGGCGGGACTCCTTGTGGAAACCGGAAGGATGAATGCATGACCCAAAGGACACGTTTCACACAGGCCAAGTGGGAGCCACACGGCTGGTTTACTTACCCAGGTGCGAGTGGGCTGATTCTGAAAGGAGAGTCAGCACAGAAGGGGGTGCAGTGAGGGTTTTTATAAATGGGGACAGCCGGCCCCCTCCCACCTGCCCTGTTCAGTTCTTTGTTTCTCGGCCAACTGGCAGGTGAAGAATTGCTTCCTGCTACGTGCGCAGAACAGCTGTTTGTAGCAAATTCTTCTTCAAACTACCAACTCCTACGACCCCTTTGCTCCACTCACATCCATCCTTCTGCTTTGGTGTCGTCCTTATCAGGAGAGCTAGAGAGGGATCGCCTTGGTCTCTATCAGGGAGCGAGGCGAGGGGAATGCTGCCTGCAGCTGTCTGTTAGATCTACAAAGTCTGGCGACTCCCCAGACTCCTGCAGCTGCTGTTTTACAAGCCTAAGTTTTGCATTAACCACATGTCCTATGTACACTTTTGTACACTTTTCGTGTTCCCACCTGGAACAAACCTAACAGAAACAATGTCGAAGTTACACTGTCTCTCTCTTTTTAAAATTTGTTTTTCTAGGATATGTTTCTTGGTCTCTCTACCATGACCTGGGACCGATGATCTATTACTTTCCTCTGCAAACGCTAGAACTCACTGGGCTTGAAGGTTTCGGTGTAGCGTGTCTTTCTCCAGTATTACTAACTATTACTCCTTTCTGGAAATTGGTTAACAAGAAATGGATGCTAACCCTGCTGCGGATAATTACTGTTGGTAAGATCTAAAAGTGTTTCTTTAAGGTTTTTTTTTTTTGTAGTTGAAAGTCAAGTGAAATTATGTAGACTGTTCTTTGAATGCTAAATGACTGAATTTAAAAAAAAAAATCACAGATT
>NW_012142705.1:0-2379 GCF_000956105.1 Propithecus coquereli
AAAAATGACTCCAACTTTTAGTAAAGGGGATTGTAAGATTTGTTGGAATGTGGGGCTTTTGTTCTATTAAATGGTTTGAATAAGGATTTGGCTTTAATGCTTCATTCTCTGTTGCTCTGTATTAAAATAAGTATTTTCAGTGTTCAAACTGCAATTTGGTCCATTAGCTCTTAAAGTGACAGATATTCTTTTCAAGTTGGTGGATCCACAGAATCTGATGACTGTTAGAGGAACATCATATATGAAAAGGAGGGGAAAATAAAATAATTTTATTTTACTTCTGGGACTATGGGCAAGGATGGTGGAATAAGCTAACCCAGGCAAGAGAGCTGGTTTTAACCCTGGTCCTATCCACAGTGTTGGGATACCTTGGGGAGACATGTAACTTCTCTAGGCTTGATCTGTAAAATGGACATGCTCCTGGTCTTAATCTACCTCATAGTAATAAATAGGCACTATACATAGATATGCCTGGAAAATATGTAAATGCTGTAAAGCCAAATTAAGTTGTGAAGTTGAATCTCATTTTTGGGTCATTTTTATAGGTGAAAATGGTCAAATAGTAGCCTTTCTATAAAGTTTTTTTTTTCTCTATAAAGTTTTTGAGTCTATCAGAACCATATTGCTTTTTGCTAAACTATTATATGCATTAATATCTTACTCTGTAAAAGAAATGAGACCGTGGTATTGGGCAGAATATCATATTTAGGGATTTGGTAAAATGCCTTTAATAATTGTTCCATCAACAGGAGCACCTGCTTAGTGTCAGACCCTACGTGGAGTACTGGGGACACAGAATGAAGGAGACAAAGTTTATGCCCTCAAGGAATCTGAATATGCGCTTATATTAAAATATTTCAGAAACTTCTTTTAGCCAAGCAAGAAATGCCTTTCTGAAAGATCTGAAGTTCTAATATGAATTTGACCAACTTGGTCTCTCCCCTTGGTTTCTGCAGTGTCCCTTAGGCTCCTCCCCCAGGGCTGAGTGCAGAGGCGGATTGAGAAGCGGTGGATTTAGGCAGTTAAAGGGGTATCTCCTTAGCACAGAGCCTCCGCAGCTGAGCTAGTTTGGACTAGGACAACCCAGCATTGTTCTTTGCATTGTGACCCTTGGGGACTTCCAGCACTTCTCCATGTTCTCTTTCCACAGCCCCTGGAAATAAACCCTGAGTTCAGGCCCAAAATTAACCCAGGTACTAGGAATGACCCCATGTGGCCTCAGGCAGTTTATATAAATACCAACTCAAGAATAAACAATTCAATTACTTCCCTGGGTTTTTCTTCCTGTCACCTGCTAAGACCTGGATCAGGAAAGATACATATGTAAAGCTTTTCATAAGTGTTCAAGGGTGGGGAAAACTTGACATAGAATTTTATATTAGTGAAATGACTAACTGGAGTAATTTGCTCGTCAATTGTATCAAAAAGTCAAACAGCTGTCTAAAAGTTTTCTCTCATCTTCATTCTCTGCCATCACTGAAGCCTGTATGAGTTTCTAGGTATCTATTAATATTTGATGATTTCATTCTTACATAGTTTAAAAAAATAATACTTGAGCATTTGAAAAAAGACTAACATATTTGATTCATTTTAATTTACATCCACAAAGAAATGTTAAGTGTCAAAGACCCAGTTGATCTGATAGATGGGGCTCCTTTTTCATTTGCTTATTTGTACTAAAAAAGAGGCTTTTTAACGTTTGATCTTGAACTCACCACAATGTGGCACTCTAGTAATTTCTGTATCTCTGGATGCTTCTAGTTGATGAAGATGCCTTCAAAATGTTAGAATTCTAGCAAGAGTTGTCTGCTTGCAAATGTGAGTCATTCTCCAAGATCTCCGCTTACAAAGTCATGGAGGGCCCAGTTAATTATGTGCGCTCCGTTTATATGGGTGTTTCCCTGTGCTTTGCTTAAAAGACAGAAACATAAACAAAACACATTTTTCTCGATACCTTAATCTTTGTCTTTTCTCTTTCTTTCTGGAAGGCAATCTAGAAAAATAAAAATAAAAATCTTACTGTAATGATTATGGAAACAAGTCTAAAAATTAATAAGTATGTGAACATAAAGGTGAGGTGTGGAGTGAAACTTCTGGTTCATGGAAGACACCAATGTACGTATTGGAGAAGAACATTTATTTCAAATACAAGAAAAGACAGCAATATTACTGCAGGAATTTTGATGGGTTCTCATCAGATGATTGGATTTTCTGATGTGGTGTGCAAGCTCAGTGCAGTGGCCTCTTCATTACCTAGAGGCTTGACATCATCATACCTTCTGGGGGTATCAATTTTATGAGGCTGGGAAGTGTCAATTCACTTCTCCGCCAGCGCAGTGTATGAGAGTTCTGTTTATTGGTACTTTGACTATTACTTTG
>NW_012142706.1:0-1303 GCF_000956105.1 Propithecus coquereli
TTTTTTTTTTTTCCCCCCCACCCTCCAGCCTGTGGGAAGAGTATAGCCTATTTTAAATTGAACTGGTATGTTGAATCTTCTCAAATAACCAAATATAATATACAGTATATGGGTTTATTGTTCCATGTAGAAATTAAAATGGCTTCCAGAGGAAAGACAGAAACAAGCAAATTAAAACAGAATTTAGAAGAACAGTTGGATAGACTAATGCAGCAATTACAAGATCTGGAGGAATGCAGGTAATAGTATAATTGTATGTTGTATGCTGTAAAATTTCTGCAGCTAGATTACAAACTCCATGATGCAGGCCCACATGTGATTTTGGTTTCCCCCGTAGTGTTCTTCACGGTGCTTTGTCTGTTGGAGAAGTAAACTCATTGCAGATTTTGAAGTCATAAAGGCTGGAATGTGAAAGTCTTTCAATTAACTACTAAGCGCATGTGACCTTAAGCAAAATACTTAAACACCTTGAAGTGGAAATAATAACACCTTCCTTGTCTTTAGTATTTAAAACAGCCCTGCCTGATATCGGGCTGAGAAGGTACTACTTGCACTTATGGTGTGTGGTTTCAGCCTTAACTGCACAAAGAACCAAGACTGTTCATTGTAGTTTTTAACAACCTTGCAAGGTTGTTGTAAATATTACAAATGAAAGGGCCAACACAATGGTTGACCCAGAATAGGTGCTAAATAAGTGGTAGCTGTTGTTATTTGTAGTAAATGTTTAATATTATAAATGGCTTCTTTGGTGAATGAAAAGAACCTCTTACTCAGATGGCAAATACTGCATTGCTGTTTTATTGCAAGGTACATGAAATTTTTTTCTACTATTCATGATGATGCTAATAACAGTAGCTATTTCTCAAGTACCTGTTATATGCCAAGCACTTTTCATATCTCATTTAATGCTCATACCAACCCTATCAGGTAGGTATTATCACTGTCTGCAGCTTTATAGATAAAGAAACTGAGGCTTGGCTATGTCCAGTATCTTGTCCAAGGTTATAGCAATGATTGCTTAAAGGGAGGTTATTATGTGATTTGTTAAGTGTGCCTCATTTTGGTAAAAGAAAAACTTTTAATTATCAAAGTAACCATATTTCAGGAAAATGCCCATATTACTACTATCTGAACACATCCATCATTAACATTTCTTTTTTTTTTTTTTTTTTTTGACAAAGTCTCACTCTGTTGCCCGGGCTAGAGTGCCATGGCATCGGCCTAGCTCATGGCAACCTCAAACTCCTGGGCTCAAGCAGTGCTTCTGCCTCAGCCTCCCGAGTAGCTGGGACTACAGGCATGC
>NW_012142707.1:0-1198 GCF_000956105.1 Propithecus coquereli
CCAAAGCACAGGCAAAGATCACCTGTTGTTGTTGAAACATTTCTACTCACTGCAACATGTTTTGCTATTTTTGCTTTTATTACTGTGCCCAAAGTTTGTGCCTAAATTTCCCGACCCAGACGCTTTAATTATGCCACATAGAACTAATCAATACCAGTGAAATCCTCCCATAATTTAATAGAGCAGACAAAGCCGAGATACCTAACAGTTAAGCATAAATCATGTGGGCACGTGAATCCCAGTTTTTATCAGGGACTCAGTGGGATCGTAATGTATTCTTTCAATCTGTACCAAAGGTAGTAGCAGGAAGCTATTTTATAGATTTCTTGGTAATCTGAGCTGATGTTATACCTGTTATAGGACTTTTCCAATAAAATAGAAACACAGCAGGATAAAAAAGACACAAATGGTGATTTTATAACAGTCAATAAAAGCATGACTCTATAGTAATGGAAAATTTGTTCATGAATTGTGGAGAATCAGTGGCTCAGTTGGTGTGGTAATAAAATAATTTGTGTCCTGCCATTGGAACTATTTTTAACGTGTTAGCATGTACCTTTAATTTACTAGTTTTCTTCTTTCCTTTGAGGAGAAGAGTCACCAAAGGCAATGAAACTTATTAAGAAAATAATGTATCTTAGTCAAAGACAGACACCTAATCAAAACAGCCTCTCGAATGGCTTTTTAAACTACTTTATAGGCCATTACTTTTATTCATGAAAGAAAATTTCAGCCCATTACGTGAAAAATAAATTTATATTTAGTTCTCTCCTTTCGTGTAAATGGAAATGTATTTTATACATTTTATGTATAAAATAGTTAACCTTGGTGCCTCACGAATGAAGAGATATAGCTTTTCACTACTTTCCAAGTCACATGACGACTGATAGGAAATATTCATAAAATGCAGAAAGACTGTATCACCATTTTATGTGATAATTTAAATGAACAAAAAATAAAAAGCAGAGAAAAGGGTAGTTTGGAGGAAGAGGGCAGGAATAATAGGATATTCTACTTGATCCAGCGAAATTTGTCGTGTCCAGAAAATTTCTCCCCAATTCTTTCAAAGAAGAATGCTATTGTCTAGGTTTCTGTTAGTGTCTTTGCAGATATTAATTTTCTAGGAAAATTTTCTTCACCCCAACCTTACCCCGGGGTTCCTAAATTGCTATAAATAATTAAAATAATGGCAGAATCC
>NW_012142708.1:0-1622 GCF_000956105.1 Propithecus coquereli
CCTGGCAAAACATTCATCTTTCACATTTGAATAAAGTGAAATACCATTTAAAAATTAGGTAATATCTTAACATTCTTTGTTTAATTTTTTTTTTTGGAGACAGGGTTGTGCTCTGTCACATAGGCTGGCGTATAATGGCTCAATCACGGCTCACTGCAGCGTCAAACTCCTTGGCCAAAGTGATCCTCTTGCCTCAGCCTCCCCAATAGCTGGGACTAGAGTTGCACACCACCACAATAAGCTAACTTTAAAAAATTTTTTTTTGTAGAGACAGGAGTCTCACTATATTGACCAGGCTGGGCTCAAACTCCTGGCTGGGCTCAAACTCCTGGCCTCAAGCAATCCTCCTGTCTTGGCCTCCCAAAGTGCTGGGATTACAGGAGGCACTGCACCCAGCCTATTTAAACATTCTCATATATTTATTTAATTTTTTAACAGCTTTATAAAATAGAATTCACCCATTTAAAGCATACACTTCAGTGGGTTTTGGTGTATTCACAGAGCAGTTTTTCAACCATAACCAAAATTAATTTTACAACATTTTTACAACACCCCCCAAAAGAAACCCCATCAACAGTCGCTGTCCATTTCCTCCCAAACCCTCACACCTATTTAATCATTAATCTACTTTCTATCTCTATAGATTTGTCCATTCAGGACATTTCATATAAATGGAATCATACAACTTGTAGGCTTTTGTGACTTCTTTCAATTAGTGTAATGTTTTCAAGGTTCATTCAGGTTGTAGCATATATCAGTAGTTCATTTCATTGTCAAATAATATTTCTTTATATGGATATACAACATTTTATTTATCCATTCATCAGCTGATGGACATTTGGATTAGTTCCACCTTCTATTGAGAACAGTGCTGCTATGAACATTCATGTACATGTTTTTGTGTGTGTGTGAACATGTTTTCATTTCTCTTGGGTAGATACCCAGGAGTGGAATTGCTAGGTAATATGGTAACTCTATGTGTAACTTTTTGAGGAACTACTAGACTGTTTACCAAAGCCGCTGCCCCATTTTACATTGACACCATAAATGTGTAAGGATTCCAATTTCTCTACATTTTCCATAATGCTTAACTTTTTTTTTTTTTACAAAATGAGAAGTGGCATTTTGTGGTTTTGGTTTGCTCAATAATAACATTGAGCATCTTTTCGTGAAATATTGGCCATTTTCATACTTTTTTTGGAGAAATGTCTGTTTAGATCCTTTGCCCCTTTTAAAAATTGGGTTATTTGTGTTTTTATTATTGAATTCTAAAAGTTCTTTATATATTTTAGATATAAGTTGCTTATCAAATATGATTTGCAAATATTTGTCCCATTTGGTGCATTGTCCTTTCATTTTCTTCATGGGGTCTGCTGAAGCACAAAAAGTCTTAATGCTGATAAAAGCCCAATTTATTTTTTTTGTCATTACTTGTGCTTTTGGTGTCATATATAAGAAAACACGGGCTAATCCAAGGCCATAAATATTTATGGCTATGTTTTCTTGTAAGAATCTTGTCATTTTAGTTCTTACATTTAGGTCTATGATTCATTTTAATTTTTGTATATGGTGTGAAGAAGGGGTCCAGTCTAATTCTTTTGCACGTGGCTATCCAGTTGTCC
>NW_012142709.1:0-994 GCF_000956105.1 Propithecus coquereli
CTGGTCTCAAACTCCTGGCCTCAAGCGTTCCTCCTACATTAGCCTTCCAAAGTGTTAGGATTATAGGCCTGAGCCACCATGCCTATTTTTTTGTTTGAAGAAAACTAGCATTTTATTTAGGATTGGATTTTAGAATCTGGAAATTTTTAATACAATACGGTTTCTGGATTAAGCAACAAATACTAATAGGAAAGCTAACCAACCATTGTAATTGTTGAAATTTAAGTTATTTATAGTTTAGATAAATACTAAGAGTTAGGTCTTGAAACAGTAGTAGAAGAAGGACTTTGAAAGAGATGGGTATGTTCTCAATAGAAACAGTGTAAGAGTCCCCCTAGGTTCTTGACAGTGGCAGGGTAGGAAAGAAGGCATTTAAATAGTAACATTACAAGTTTGGTGTGGTAGGACTAGAGGAATTTGTGGACATTTAAATGGTTTCAGTCGTTAAGGCAATCAACTTGGTAAAGTCTTGGAGAAATAGCAGTAAATTGGATAACCTAGAAACAAACAAACAAAAAAACTAGAACATTGTATGGTATTTATGGCACAATCACTTGGAAATTTAAGAGGCAGAGCTTTGTTTTGGTCTGGAGACCTGACTTCAGGAACACTGGAATTATGAATGAGACAGCCACATTCAGAGTCCAGCATTCTAATCAGTTCTTAGTTTAGGCCTTGGAAATCAAGTGCTTCTGTTCTGGCATCTGAAAGGAAACTTCACCTGTCATTGTATACGTTGAAGAGTACTAAGTCTTACCTGTGATAAATAGTCCTTTGTTATTTTATGGACATTTAAAAAAGTGTTTTGTTAATAACTATGCTCAAAAATTATTGAAACTAGGTTGGGTGTGGTGGCTCACCACTGTAATCCTAGCACTCTGGGAGGCTGAGGCAGGAGGATCGCTTGAGGTCAGGAGTTCGAGACCAGCCTGAGCAAGAGCGAGACCCTGTCTCTACTAAAAATAAAAAAATTAGCCGAGTGTGGTGGCACGCA
>NW_012142710.1:0-984 GCF_000956105.1 Propithecus coquereli
AAAGGGCTTTATGCATACAGGGGAGAAGAATTGTTAGGATATAAATTACTTTAAGGTATGGGATCCAGGAAAGAATGTTCAGTTGTCAAACGTCTGAATCTGGGATGATCTCACGAAATAAATAGGTAGAAAATTTAATTTGTGTGATATGATCAGTCTCTAATTGGTATCACCTAACTAACCTGTAGATGAAAAAAGTTTGGATCGATGTTTGTCCTACACGCATCTAAAATATTGACCATGTTGGGATCTATACTGTGTTTAAAATTTGTCTTGTTTATCATCTGTATCCTGAGCCTCACACCGTAAATAAGTGTCATGTGTCCCTCTACAGGCTGTGATAAACCTATAAGATAATGCTAAGTTTAGTCCTAAACTTCTGACATATGGAAAAAAATTCTTTAGATTATGTGGCAAAATTGAACAGAAGTAAAGGTTAAAACTATGTATGTAGGGAAATTTTAGCCATTAAATTAATATGCAAAAATCATGGCCAACAACTTATATTCTCTTACTTCTTTTTGGTGAACGTTATCATTATCCTATATTAGTCCCTCAGTATAGATTTTATGCTAAATCTTGAAAGAAAACATTGAAGCATCATTTTCAGTGTATGTAAGTAATTATATATTCAAAATATTAGCATCAATCAATGGGTTTTTTTGTCTTCTCAATATCCCTTTTCTTATATTATGA
Source organism: Propithecus coquereli (assembly GCF_000956105.1). NCBI lineage: Eukaryota > Metazoa > Chordata > Mammalia > Primates > Indriidae > Propithecus > Propithecus coquereli. Next base: position 697 of record NW_012142710.1, read on the forward strand.
CCAAAGAGTGGCAATAGGTTCACAATTAATGATATAACACTTAATAGAAAAAATGAGAAACTCATTATTTTAGACCTATTAAGGAGTGTACTATTCTAATAAGTTTTGAAAGAAAATACAATAACCCATCCAAATATAAGAACTGAATTTATCTTTTTAGTGATGTGAGACTGCAAGAGGCAGGATTCTCAACAAAGGCCACTTCATTAAGCAGGAACATTGGTAGTGCAGTTTCACTGTGATGTATTAAAATTCCAGATACAATACCAACCCAAAGTGAATGTAAAG
>NW_012142711.1:0-2531 GCF_000956105.1 Propithecus coquereli
TACATGTAAATTCATAAATCAATACATGGAAGACTTGTACATTGGTTTGTCCGAAAAGGCAGGACCTCGTGAAGCAGGGGATTACAGAATTTGTGGGGGTTTAAAGATTCTTTGATTTGTAGTTGGTTAAAGAAATGAAACTTTGTCTAGAGGCTTAGAATGTTTTAAGTTAAGATGAGGAAGTCTGTTAATCAGAGACAAGTCACCACACATATACTGGACATAGATCAAGACTCAAGTGATCTGTTAAATAAACTGACGACCTGCAGATGTGGTTTAAAGTTTGTCTTACATGCCTTAGAGTTGTTAATAATTTTGCATCTTGGGGGTAGGGAGGGGAAAAAATAGAATAAAAAATGGTTTAGTATCCTGTTGTTACAAAGAGCAACTTCCAAAGGGAGGAGAGATAGGTAGACTTGTGTGACCTCCCTTCTCCTCGTGGCCCACGACTGGGCTTTAAGGTTTGTTTTTTTTTGGTGGGGGGAGGGTCCCTGGGGCCATTAAGGGGTCCATTCAGTCGGCTGGGGGGCTTAAGATTTTATTTTAGTTCACAGGGGTACCCATTTATTACTGACCCATTTCCTGTCACGGACAGCTTTTGGTTTCCTCTTTGTCCATCTGTGAAGCTAAGGGACTTTCGAGCCTTTATGCGGAGGTGGTCGGCTGAGAAGCTGAGATCCGGGGAATGTGGCCAGACGGAAGTGTGGGTCACACTCAGTTTGTAGGGCTTCGCTCTCTTGGGGCTGTCTTTGGGGCTGGTTCTGGGTCTTGTGAGGATGGCATCAAACATCTTTGCAGGTGCCTAGTTCATTACCGGTTAAGGCTCATTGGTTTTGGTGAGTCACTTGAAAAGGGACCTTTGGTTTGCAAAAGCAAGGCCCTCAGATTAAAATAGGCTTACTTCTTTTTCAGAGCTATCTGAGCTGAGTCCAAACACAGAGAATGTTTTTTTTGTCTCATTCATTGAAGGGCTCCACCCTAATATCACTAATCTAATCAAGAAACCAGCTAAGTGGAAGGGATCACCTACCTAACTAGGTTGGTCTCCAACACACAGCTTGCCGGCATTTAGCTGCTATTTTGAAACTTTTTGTACAATGAATTTACATCTGTAAAGGAAATATCCACTTATAAGGGCATCTCCCTAGCTACACCCAAACCACTAGAAACTTTATGATGGGGCAGACATTGGCTTAAAGTTTACATAACAAACCTTTTTTTCTTTTTTTTTTTTGAGGAGAAGGAAAGAAGAGTTTATTAATTTGCCAGCAAATGAGGAAGTTGGCAGAGTCCCGTCTCAAAGTACCAACATCCCCTACAACCTTACCTTTGTTTAAGATATTAATACTTTTCCTGGCAATCTGGTCTTGACTGGCCTTTAGCCGTGCCAGCAAATAATGGTTTAGATCTAAGTTCTATGCCTTTGGGATGTAAACTTTCACCTACAAATCATGTCTTTGGAAGTACAAATTTAGGGTTGCCTAGCTAACAGTTGTTTAGGGCTTGACCATCTAGAGAGGGGAGAGAAACTATTTGAAAACTAGCAAATGAAGAACCTTATAAAGCTATAAAATCTGCTTCTGTCTGTGTGTCTATATGTCTATATGTTTATATGTGTTATGTGTATGTGATATTTCACTACCAAAATATGGGAAAGAGCTCTAATTAATTGACTTACAGAAAAAGTAAGCACTTGGCTGGGCATGGTGGCTCAAGCCTATAATTTCAGCACTTTGGGAGGCTGAGGCAGGAGGATCACTTGAGGCCAGGAATTTGAGACCAGCCTGGGAACATAGTGAGGCCCCATCTCTACAAAAAATTTAAAAATTAGCTGGGCGTGGTGGCCTGCCCTTTAGTCCCAGCTACTCAGGAGGCTGAGGCAGGAGGATGGCTTGAGCCCAGGAGTTAGAGGCTGCAGTGAGTCATGATGACACCACTGCACACTACCCAGGGCAACAGAGTGAGACTCTGTCTCAAAAAGAAAAAAAAAGTAAGCACTTAAATAAAATATTTTATCAGAAAACTGGGAACTAACTCAAATGCCTTTTAGTTCACATGACTGGGGTAAAGCTTTGGTAAATAAGACTTGTTTAATTTTGCTGGTTTAATTAAAACAACTGTGTCTTCTAATCAGCCAAATGTCAATGTATTTAACTTTAGAGTTTTTGCTTAAGTGGCAGCTGGTTGACATTTACAGGCAAAAATAATAAAGTAATAACTTGAGATGATGGCTAGCTTATTTGAATGAACTAGTCAAGCATAATTGTTAAGAATGAATAAATTAAATGAATGTAAGCGGATGAAAGTTTATAAATGGATTTTTCACAGTTCAAAATTCCATTTGATTAACTTTATTGTAAAGTCGTGTATGTTAAATAATAGGTAATCATAAAACATCTGAGTCATATGTATAGAAAAGTTAAATATATTTAGATCTATTAATAAACAAAAATTTGAGGAACTATCTCTTTAAAAATTGTGAAATAGATTTCATCTATAAATACTGGCATAAAAGAGTTCAAAATACTTCC
>NW_012142712.1:0-325 GCF_000956105.1 Propithecus coquereli
TTCTCATCAGCTCATGGGACATTCTCCAAGATTGACCATATTCTAGGACACAAAGCATGCCTTAAAAAATTTTTAAAAAATAGGGATTATACCATACATCTTCTCAGATCACAGTGGAATAAAATTAGAAATCAACTCCAACAGAAACTCTCATCTGTACACAAAGTCATGAAAATTAACCAACCTTCTGCTGAATGATTGCTTCATAAATGAGGAAATTAAGATGGAAATCAAAAGATTCTTTGAACTAAATGACAAGGGAGACACAAGTTATCGAAATCCATGGGACACAGCTAGAGCAATCCTGAGAGGAAAGTTTATTTCC
>NW_012142712.1:375-941 GCF_000956105.1 Propithecus coquereli
ATGAACAGTAATTCTCCCCACTTTCTCAATAAATGTTAATGGCTTGAACTCCCCACTCAAGAGACATAGGCTGACTGAATGGATAAAAAAATACATGCCAAATATCTTCTATCTTCAGGAAATGCATCTAACCCGCAACGATGTATTTAGACTCAAGGTAAAGGGGTGGAAATCAATACGTCAAGCAAACAGAAGCCAAAAGGCTGGCGTGGCAGTTTTGATCTCAGATAATTTAGTTTTTAAATCAACAAAAGTAATGAAAGACAAAGAGGGTCACTATATAATGGTGAAGGGTACAGTTAAACAAGAAGACATAACAATTTTAAATATATATGCACCTAGATTCATAAAGCAAACTCTACTTGATCTAAACAAATTGACAAACAGCAACACCCCACTGACAGCACAGGACAGATCCTCCAAACAGAAAATTAACAAAGAAATAATGGACTTAAACAGAACTCTGGAACAGACTGACATTTACAGGACATTCTACCCAAAGACCACTGAATATACATTCTTCTCATCAGCTCATGGGACATTCTCCAAGATTGACCATATTCTAG
>NW_012142712.1:10281-10675 GCF_000956105.1 Propithecus coquereli
AGGAAAGACATATGACCTAATGTGAAGCAATGAGACTGTAAGAGACATTTATTTCTGGAGAGAAAAGCATCTCCTCTATTCTATCATACGCAATCATAAGAAGTTTTTCCTCTCCCTTTGGATTTGGTGGCTCAGGTGCATTGGATGCATGGTTCCATGTTATTTACTACCATGAGGAGAGAGGGGCTGGAACCTCCAGGGACCATTTTTGTGATGGGCCATTTTAGCTTTGAGAATAAAGCTGATGGTACAGAAGTCAGAGAAGCGTTATTCACAAAGTAGCCATTATCTAGGTGGCAAATTTGAAATTTTGGATCAAGCTTCAGACAAAGTCTCTAGATTTTTTTCCCCCATGAGTTAATAAATTTTCTGGTTGCCAGTTTGAGATGGGTTA
>NW_012142712.1:10725-11755 GCF_000956105.1 Propithecus coquereli
AGCACCACATGTACTCACCAGCAAATTGGTTTCACTGATCAACACCTAAGTGCACATATAGGAACAACATTTATTGGGTGTCGGGCAGGTGGGAGGGGGGAGAAGGGGATGGGTATATGCATACATAATGAGTGTGATGCGCATCGTCTGGGGGATGGACACACTTGAAGCTCTGACTGGGAGGGAGGCAAGGGCAAACATTTGTACCCCCATAATATGCTGAAATAAAAAAAAAAAAAAACAGATCTTATGCTCTGAAGCCAGACTACCTTTAGTGCAAACGCTAACTCTGAAACTTACCCCCTGTGAGCCTCAGTTTTCTCAGTTGTGAAGTGTGGGCTAATAACAGGACCTACTTCTTAAGGGTGTTTAAGATGAAAATCAATGAAGAACATATGGGCGGTTTAAATAACTAGATAAAGATCTTAGAGCTGATTAGTGATAGAGTCAGGAAGGAAAGCACACAGTCAGCTTCTAGAGTCCATTGTACCAACCAGGTATTCTGTTGCAACTAATCAACTCTGCTGGCACAGCTAGAAAGCCGCCATAGATAAGACATAAAGGAATGGGTGTAACTGTGTCCCCAATAAGATTTTTATTTTCAAAAACAGATGTTGAGCTAGATTTTTCTCTCAGGCCATAGTTTGTCATCTGAATCAGAGAATGAGGATTTGAATTCAGTCTTTTGATGAAGTCCAGTATTCTTCCCAGCCTCTCCTAGCTATCTTTCTCTGGCCTATATTATTATTGGGAACAATGGGGAAATGAGAGCCTATGACCTCTTAGGCTGTTTCTAGAAATCATGGTCTAAGATTATATCATATAGTCCCAATGTATCTGAAGATAATTTAATGACTATCATTCAGAAAAAATTAAAACAATTAAAAAAATTCTAAGTATGATGGAAATGGCTCAGATCATAGTAAAAATTTCTCCGTTGACCCCTCATTCTCTGCTTAAATCAGATTTTGGTATTTATTCAAGGGGAGAATACGTATTTGTTCCCGGACCCCTTCACACTTTTTATTTA
>NW_012142712.1:13890-15211 GCF_000956105.1 Propithecus coquereli
ATGGTGACGTCTCTACTCTTGCTATGGGCAGCTCAGACGTGTTATAAACGTCCTAGTAGGCAATGCAAAGGAAACCGCTGTTTCATTACCCAATTTAGTGTCCTCCAGCTAAATTCCAAGAAATTACTCAGGAATCACAAATTATAAATACCTAAAAGTGTAAGTTATTAGAAAGGAAAATGATCACTTTACAGTGGAGCAATTAAGGAAAGTTTCCTGTAGAAGGTCACACTTGAGCAGAGCCACGAGAGATGGGGAAGAGTATGTGGAGGAAGAGAAGGAACATTTCAGGACAGGGAAACAGCTTGAGCAAGTCTACGCCTGGAGTGAAGTTGTGTAGAGGACTGTGAGGAGGTGAGTATGAATAAAGCTGAGAGATGTTATGTTAAGATGTAGGATAAATAAGACATTCTGGAACACAGGGTCAAATTGTAGAGCAAAAAACAAAAAAAAAATACCCACACGAAACCAATAACGACACACACAGGCATAGTCCTACTATTAAGAGTAAATGTTATCTAAAGATTGTCAACTAAGACTAAATTTCTTAGAATCTCAAAAATAAATCCAAGCCAGTAATTTTGGTTTGATGAAAAATGGAAAGTCTACAAATAAATCTCGACCAAAAATAAAACTGAGAATTAAACAAACTTCCCTGCAAAAATAAACAACATGTTGAGCTTATTTTTCCTGTTGTGTAAATTAGGCCTTAGGAATAATTTAGGTAACTTTCGCTCCTTAAGCCAGAGATCTAAATATTTAAAATAATTCTTATTTGCATCCTGTCTACATTATACATCAGAAGTTTCAGCTTTTTTAAAAAATCTGGTAGGACGGAGAGTGGAAAATAATAATAGTAATACATGCTTATGGGCAACAAATTCTTATTACCATCATTTTAACTGAAGTGCTCTATTAACTGTCTCTGTCACATACTTAAATTACAATACCTGAAAATCAGGTATTGCAGTTACCTGAATATGAATCATTGGTGGATAGCATGTAATACACAACTATTGAATACCGTGAATTTCAACTATATTTTTGTATAATTATCATACTAATTCTGTAACCTCGAGCAAGTGAATTACCTTTTGAGACATGGCTCCCTAATTTGCAAAAGAGGTGCAATAATAACTATATATCGGAGTTTTATGAAGATTAAGTGAGAAAATATATAGTAAGGAGTAACTGCCATGTGAGTAATTACTAAAGGCCAAAGTCCTAAGTCATATGAATTATTTTAATTCTCATTAAAACCCTAGAAACCCTAGAGAGGTTTTTTCCTCTCTACAGATGAGTAAACTCAGACACAGAGAGG
>NW_012142712.1:16328-16647 GCF_000956105.1 Propithecus coquereli
TTCTAGAGTTTCCTGATTTGTTTCCTATCCTATTTTCTCCCTTTCATATTTTTTTTTTACACTCTTTTTACCTGCCAAGCTCTATAATATTTTCCAGTAATGATGTTTCCATTTTATGGCTTCTGAAAAATAGGCCAGATGTTAAGCTTTTTTGTTATTCTTTCAGCAAATTCACATTGCACCATTGATCTCCTATTTTCAAATGGGGAGCTCTAAATTACTGCAAACGTTGTGCCTTAGCTGCTTTTTCAATCTTTTCAAGCAGTCAACTTTGAAGGGAGGATGGCCATTAGTCATTTGGGATATATTTTAACCCTTT
>NW_012142712.1:20128-21337 GCF_000956105.1 Propithecus coquereli
AACAGGGAGAAATGCCCAAGGCAGATGGAATAGCATGTGTAAGAGTTTAAAGCAGAAAAGACCAAGAAACACTTGTGGCATTGAAAAAACTGTGGATGAATTTGGGGGATTGGAATCCTAAAGGCATGCTAACCTGGGAAGAAGGGAGGTTACCAATTAGAGAGAGAGGGTGAGAGAGATAGAGAGAGAATTTCTTCATCCTGCGTAACTGAAACTTAGTACACTTAGATTAACATCTGTTTATTTCCTCCACACCTCAGCCCTTGGCAACCACAATTCTTCCCTACTTTTTTTAAATTTCAGAACATTAATATTACAGGGATACAAACCCTTTGGTTGTATATATTGCCTTTGCACCACCCGCGTCAGAGCTACCAGCATGCCCATCCCTCAGAAAATGTGGCTTCTGTATCAGCACTTGCTTCTTCACCTTGCGCTTGTAACTTAGGAAGATGGCCTCTTTCCTTAAACCTCTGAACTAACCTCTCCTAGCTTCAAACTCTGCTTCTGCGGCTTCCTCACCTCTCTGTCTTCGTAGAATTGAAAAGTTAGGGACTTCCTCTGGATTATGCTTTGGCTTAAAGGAATGTTGTGGCTGGTTTGATCTTCTCATCAGACCACTCAAACTTTCTCCATATCAGCATTAAGGCTGTTTTGCTGTCTTATCATTCATGTGTTCTCTGGAGGAACACTTTTAATTTTCTTCAGGAACTTTTACTTTACATTTACAACTTGGCTAACTGTTTCACACAGTGGCTTAGTTTTTGGCCTATCTTAGCTTTCAACCTACCTTCCTCTCTAAGCTTAATCACATTTATAGCTTTTGATTTAAAATGACACATGCAACTCTTCCTTTCACTGTAACACATAGAAACCATTGCAGAGTTAACTGGCCTAATTTCAATATTGTTTTGTTTCAGAGAACAAGGAGGACCAAAGAGGGGTGAGAGGGATGCGGGAAGGGCTGGTCAGTGGAGCAGTCAGAACACACATAACATTGACCTATTAAGTTTGCCATCTAATACGAGCACAGTTTATGCTACCCCAAAACAATTAAAATAGTAACATCAATGCTCACTGGTCACACATCACCATAACAGATATAATAATGATGAAAAAGTTTTAAATATTGGAAGAATACTAAAATGTGACACAGACAGGAAGTGAGCTCATGGTATTGGAAGAATGGTGCCAATAGACTTGTTCATG
>NW_012142712.1:24282-24631 GCF_000956105.1 Propithecus coquereli
ACCTTATTAATCATTGGGATACTGCAATCAATAAATTATAGACCCTGCTTTTGCGTGGCTCAGAATCTAGGAGGAAGCAGAGAAGTGCAGTGAATAAAGCCCACATTACGGAGTTCGATGGACTTGGACTTGAATACTTTAGCATCAAATTATTAGCTGTGTAATTAGGGCAAGTTAATCTCTCTGGGTCTTAGTTTATTTTCTTGTAGAAATCAAATCATAATGGTATTAATAAATCACAAAGCTGCTATGGAGATTATATAAGAAAATTCCTGTAAAGTGTTTGAAAGTACCTGGCTGGGAATAAACACACAAATATATTTTAGATGAGAAAGTTAAATAATCATTT
>NW_012142713.1:0-1360 GCF_000956105.1 Propithecus coquereli
CTGAGCTCAAACGATTCGCCCGCCTCAGCCTCCCAGAGTGCTAGGATTACAGGCGTGAGCCACCGCGCCCAGCCTAGTAACAGGTATTATCTTAATTGAATAACAGAGCTGTCTGCAATTTTTGTAAATTGCAGAAAGTTTTTTTCCATCATATGATATCACTAGGTGATTGCTTTTTGAGCTGGAAGGAGAAAACTGGGAAGGCTAAAGTGTACAATTAAAAAGGTGTTAGATATGGGGCTTTGACCTCCCAATGGCGCAGGAGCTTAGCAGAGGATGATCAAGGACATTGGTTAACAGATGCAATGGCAGTGAAAATGGATTCTGACTCCCCACTCAGCACAATAATTGGTGTCCCAAATCTCTGGAGTCTCCTTCTTGCCTCTCATATATTATATAAGGCAGAATGAATCTGTGAACTTAGTAGATCGAGGAGGTTGAGATGGGATGAGGACCCCCTTGACCCTCCCCAGGATTCATAGATATCTAAAAACCTTCTGAAATGGCTTTGACTTCTGGAGAGAGAAGCTCTCTCTAATTCCCCAGGAATTTGTTGGTTATGCACACTAGTTTCTGAATGATGAAGACTAACATAGGAGCTAAATCAAACAAACCCAAACAAATACAGTAAAAAACAAACAAAATCTTGCTTGATCAGAGAGGCCAAATATGAAACAGAATATGAGTGAAACCTCCCAGGATTATACCATATGTAATTTTATCCTATGGCGTATGTTCTCTATAAACTTAAGTTTAAAATATTTGAAGGGAAGCTCTTGGACTACCTATGACATAAAACTCTTCTGGCTCATGATCGGCCACCTATATCTGTGCCCAAAGATATTATGCAAGCACAGGTCTTAATTGGCAATGCAAAAACTGACTTTTTTATAAATCTTTAGTTCTAAAACCATCTCAAATTTGATTCTAAGCCGTTTCAGGCCAGCATCTATCTTTTCATACAAAGAAATTGGTTAGGATGATTAAATTAAATAAAGTATTGGCCTACTACATTTTGCAACCAAAGCTTTTTAAAACTTTTTCTAACTTGAAGACATAATCATTAACAACCAATTGACCAAAATTAATTCTTCAGTAAAATCCTGTAAAAATGAACTGATGATCATAATTATTCAATTTCAAAAGTAAATTATCTAATTCCCCTGGTTTTTGAAATAGCCCACCTAAATATTTAGCCCTATTCTTGTTTTTTAAATTATAAACCTGGGTTTCCTAAATCAATATTCAATACTCTAATTCCTCTCTGAAGGATGTTTGAACAATATTCTAATAAGATCTTTGAAGAATACTTACTTTCACAGTTAATGAACACTTTCTAGTAATTACCAAAAAAAAAAAA
>NW_012142714.1:0-1168 GCF_000956105.1 Propithecus coquereli
TAGCTCACAGCAACCTCAAACTCCTGGGCTCAAGCAATCCTACTGCCTCAGCCTCCCAAGTAGTGGGGACTACAGGCATGAGCCACCATGCCCCATGCCCAGATAATATTTTTTGTTTCTACTTTTAGTTGTCTGGCTAATTTTTTTTTTCTATTTTTAGTAGAGATGGGGTTTCACTCTTGCTCAGGCTGGTCTCAAACTCCCGAGCTCAAGCAATCCACCTGCCTCAGCCTCCCAGAGTGCTAGGATTATAGGCATGAGCCACGGTGCCCAGCTCTGATATGATCTGATATCTAGAAAACCCCAAATACTCCACCAAGAGACTCCTGGAATTAACAAATAAATTCAGCAAAGTCTCAGGTTACAAAATGAGTGTTCACAGATAGGTAGCACCCCTACACACCAAAAATGGTCAAGCTGAGTCAAATCATAAGGCTTAATACTATTGACAATAGCTACAAAGAAAATAAAATACCTAGGAATATACTTAACCAAGGAGGTTAACATCTCTAACAAAGAGAACTATGAAACATTGAGGAAAGAAATCACAGATGACACAAACAAATGGAAAAATATATCATGCTTATGGATTGGTAGAATCAACATTGTTTAAATATCCATACTACCCAAAGTGATTTACATATCCAATAAAATCCCCACCAAAATACCATCACATTTCACAGATCTAGAAAAAAATCTAGATTTTTTTTTTCCAGGTTTGGAACCAGAAAAGAGCCTGAATAGCCAAAGCATTCTTAAGCAAAAAGAACAAATCTGGAGGCATCACATTACTAGACTTCAAACTATACTACAAGGCTATGGTAACCAAAACAGCATGGTATTGGCACAAAAATAGAGACACAGACCAATGAAACAGAACTGAGAACCCAGATATAAAACCATCCAAACTCAGCCAACTGATCTTTGACAAAGCAGACAACAATATACACTGGGGAAAGGAAGCCCTATTTAATAAATGGTGCCAGGAAAATTGGATAGCCACATGCAGAAGAATGAAACAGGATCCCTATCTCTCAACACTCACAAAAATTAATTCAAGATCGATAAAAAATTAAATGTTGGCGTGGATGCGGAGAGATAGGAACACTCATACACTGCTGGTGGGACTGCAAACTAGTGCAACCTCTGTGGAAAGCAATATGGAGAT
>NW_012142715.1:0-1061 GCF_000956105.1 Propithecus coquereli
AAAATCAACAGCTTTAATATACACAAATAATAATCATTTGAGGACATTATGATAGAAAAAACCCATTAAGAAAACCAACAAAAAGATAAAATACTAAGGAATAAATGTAACAAACAATTGGCAAACCTAATCATAAAAAAATTTAAAACATTTCTGAAAGATATAAAAGTAGACTTACACAAATGAAAAGCCCCCCCACCCAATTCTTGGATAGAATGAATATCATAAAAATATCAGTTCTTATGATCCAGCAATCCCACTGCTGGGTATACAGCCAATGGAAAAGAAACCAGTATATGGAACAGATATCTGCACTCTAATGTTCATTACAGCATTATTCACAATAGCCAAGATATAAAATCAACCTAAGTGTCCATTAATGAATGAATTGACAAAGTAAATGTAGTATATATACATAATATAATACTACTCAGCCATAAAAAAGAATGAAATCCTGTCATTCTTGAGAACATGGATGAGCCTGCAGATAGATATGTTAAGTGAAATAGGATAGAAGCATACGGATAAATACTGCACGTTCTCATTCATATGCAGAAGCTAAAAAATTTGATGTCATAGAAGTATAGAGTAGAATAGTCATTATTAGAGGAGGGGAAAGGTAGGAGGGAAGGGACAGGTTGGTTAAAGGATAAAAAATTATAGCTATATAGGAGGAGTATGTTCTAGTGTTCCATAGCACTGGGGGGTGACTATAGTTAATAAAAAATTATTATATACTTTCAAATAGCTAGAAAGGATTTTGAATGTTCCCAACACAAAGAAATGAGAAATGTTTAAGGTGATGCATATGCTAATTACACTGATTTGATCATTACACATTGTATACAAGTAATGAGATACCACTCTGTATGCCATAAATATGTGCAACTATTGTATGTCAATTAAAAGTTTAAAAAAATTGACCAGGCGCGGTCGCTCACGCCTGTAATCCTAGCTCTCTGGGAAGCCGAGGCGGGTGGATTGTTTGAGCTCAGGAGTTCGAAACCAGCCTGAGCAAGAGCGAGACCCCGTCTCTACTAAAATTAGAAAGAAATTAATTG
>NW_012142716.1:0-961 GCF_000956105.1 Propithecus coquereli
TAAAATATGTTTGGAGAATTGAGAAGCATTTGGGGAGATTCCTCACTACAATGGAAATTAATCTAGGAAAGGATGAGTAACAAACCCTCTTTAAATCATTAGAACTTTTTTTTTTATTTCAAAATATTAAGGGGGTACAAATGCTTCTGTTACATCGGTAACTTTTATAAGGGCTAAGTCAGTGCTATTACTGTGCCCATCACCTGAATACTGTTCATTGTACATGTTAGGTAGGTTTTTACCCTTCCCCTCCTCCTGCCTCCCCCCTTCTTGGTTTCCAATGACTTTTACTTCTCTCTGTGTCCATGTGTGCTTAGCGATTAGTTCCAAATTATTAGAGAGAACATGTGGTGTGTGTTTTTCCATTCCTGAGATACTTCCCTTAGGATAATGATATACAGAATAAATCTTAAAGAAATAGAATTACTCACAACAGTAAACTGTATGTAATTTAGCCAAAACTCAAGAGGCTGTTTTCCCTCTGAGGTATGCTAAGCTGTTGATGACATGCTGACACTATGAATTTCGCCCACACGTATTTTCCTGTTCCTGTCAGTGATTTGCTTCTGAATATGCAAAACGGTCATACATGACAAGCAACCTCACCAAAGTCCAACATTTTGAAGCACAGAATGAAGCTGCCTTTAATTTCTGTTCCTGTCTTTATATCTTTGGAGTCTTATAGAAAGTAGTGCTTCAACTTATTAATTTTCATTAATTTGCCTTTGATTTCCTCGAATTTCTAGTAAAAAATTCCTGGTCTGGATTTTTAAATATGATTTTGGATGTGTTTCTATAAGCTCTACTAGTGATAAAGCTTAAATCTCATCAAGATACATCATAAAAATAAAATTTGAAGTGACTCGAATGTCCTCACACAATCATAATCAGATTTATAGAATATTTTGATAGATTTTGGGGTGCTTTGTTGTAGTTATTCTTATTTGTCTTCTTTGAGAGG
>NW_012142717.1:0-1033 GCF_000956105.1 Propithecus coquereli
ATTAAAACTTTGTGCTAGCTAGTTTTTAAAACGCATGCTAATGTATAACTTTAAAAGCTGGGGGGTAAGTGAGGCAGAGAGCTCAAAGAGAAAGAAGCAAAGTCCTTGTTAAGCTGTCTGCATTTAGAGTTCTCACCATCGTGGGGGTGCACCGAGACACTGCGCGAGTTTGAGCTCTGCACCCGTGGGATTCCGAAGGAAGCTCATCCACACGGGAAAGCACACTGAGATTCCTTATTCATCCCTGGCTATGCTGCTTCTCTGTGCCACACTCCCTTCAGGCGCTATGATTTTGGTCGCAAAGGCAGCCTGCAGGGGCAGCCATTGAGAAGGAGCCTTTTCAAAGCCATGCCTGTCTCTTGTCCTATTTTCAAACAGCAGAGTCTGAAATGGGGTGGGAACCAGCCCTCGCCACCTACTCCTAAGTTTCTGCTGAACGGAATCACAAATTTCCCTACATTATACTTGAAGAAGCATAGCAGGGAAATGAGTTTTGCCTCCTTGACTCAAAACAGAAAGGAGCATCTGGAGAGGCTGCAACTCCAGGGAAGAAACTCAATTACCACAGCAGCAGAGGCAACTTGGGGCCAATAGGGAGCCGAGGCTGGGTGCAGAGTCCAGAAGGCCAGCTACGGACGAGTAAGTGGCCAGGAAAGTGACGGAGCTCCCAGCTTCGCCCTGGCTGGCTTCCCCGCTCGCTCCATCTGTGGATCCCACAGCCAAGACCCCCAATCTGCAGAGGAAGCCACTTTATCAAGGACTGGTTGACTTTGGTAATAGTGACAGGGCGTCTAAAATCTCATGGATGCCCTGAGACCTGGTCCCAACCCTGGCCTTGCTGGTCTGATGTCATCAGCTCATTCTTGTTCTTCGAAGCACAGGTGACAATGTTTCTATCATCGAAGGCTTTTTTTTTTTTTTTTTTTTTAAAGCCCGTAACAAACGAGATTCCCTGAATTGTATAATTTAGCTATGATGGATAACTTCTGAATTCATAACTAGCCCAGGACGTATAAGTTTCTCGGTTCGTTAT
>NW_012142718.1:0-1801 GCF_000956105.1 Propithecus coquereli
GCTCAGGCTGGTTTTGAACTCCTGAGCTCAAACAATCCACCCGCCTCGGCCTCCCAGAGAGCTAGGATTACAGGTGTGAGCCACCGCGCCCGGCCTCGTATTCTAGTATTTTTTGAGCATTTTTGCATCTATGTTCATTAGGAATATGGTTCTGTAGTATTCTTTTTTTCGTTGTTTCCTTTCCTGGCTTTGGTATGAGGGTGGTATACCATCCATAGAATTACTTAGGGAGGATTCCCTCCTTCTCAATCTTTTGGGACAGTTTCAGTAGGATAGGTTTCAGTTCTTCTTTGTAGGTCTGGTAGATGAAATATATAGGTCTAGTAAATAAAACTTTTAGTTCACTCATAAAATTTTAAGTGATATTGAAAAATACCTAAAATCAAAAATTATTCATGTAATTTGCCCACTTTTTAATGGGATTGTTTATCTTTTTCTTGCTGATTTGCTTGAGTTCTTTGTTGATTCTGGATATTAGCCCTTTACCAGATGTATAGTTTGTGAATATTTTCTTCCATTCTGTAGATTGTCTATTTGTTCTGCTGATTATTTCCTTAGCTGTTCAGAAGCTTTTCAGTTTAGTCAAATCACATGTATTTATTTTTGTTATTGCTGTAATTGCCATTGGGGCCTTAGTCATAAATCATTTGCTTAGGTTGATACCTAGAAGAGTTTTTCATACAATTTCTTCTAGAATTCTTGTGGTTCCATGCCTTACATTTAAGTTTTTTATCCATCTTGAATTAATTTTTGTCAGTGGTGACAGAAATGTATCCCATTTCATTCTTCTACATGTAGCTATCCAATTTTCCCAGCACCATTTATTGAATAGGGCTTTTTTCCCCTGGTGTGTGGTGTTGTCTGCTTTGTCAAATCTCAGTTGGCTGTAGGTGGATGGTTTTATATCTAGGTTTTCTGTTATGTTCCACTGGTCTATGTCTCTATTTTTGTGCCACTGCTATGCTATTTTGGTTACTATAGCCTTGTAGTATAGTTTGAAATCTGGTAATGTAATGTCAGAAGCTTTTCAAAAGAAGATAGACAAATGGCCAATAAACATGTGAAGAAAAAAGCTCATCTTCACTAATCATCAGGGAAATACAAATTAAAACCACAATGAGATATCACCTTACCCCAGTTAAAAAAGTCCAAAAACAATAGATGCTGGCAAGGATGCAGAGAAAAATGAATGCTTATACACTTTCGGTGGGACTACAAATTAGTACAACCTCTATTGAATACAGTAGGGAGATTCTCAAAGAACTTAAAGTAGACCTACCATTTGATCCAGAAATCCCACTAGTTGGTATTTACCCAAAGAAGAATAACTCATTTTATCTAAAAGATACCTGCACTTAAATGTTTATTGCAACCCAATTCACAAAGATGTGGAATCAACCCAAGTCCTCATCAATTCATAAGTGGATTGACAAAAGGTGTACTACTTAGCAATGAAGATGGATGAATTAATTCCTTTTGCAACAATGTGAATGAAATTGGAGACCATTGTCATATGTGAAGTATCTAAAGAAAAAGAAAAACAAACACCACATGTCCTCACAATTAAATTGGAACTAACTAATGAGCACACATGTGCACAGAGGGAAGTAAAACTCAGTGAAAATCAAGCAGAGGAAAGCAGAGTGGACTGGATGGGCAAAAACCTACCTAATGGCTGCAAAGAGCACTTTGGTTTATGGGAACGCCTATAACTGTGACTCAAGCATTACAAAAGTGATCCATGTAACCAAAAACATTTGTACCCCCTTAGCATTTTGAAATAAAAAAAGAAAAAATATTC
>NW_012142719.1:0-1030 GCF_000956105.1 Propithecus coquereli
AATACATAAAATAATTATTTGTATTCCTTGACAGAAAAATAATATTTATGCTATACATGTATTTCTAAATTTATACAAGGACTACCTGTCTCAATTTACTTGACAATAATGTTTCTGAAAAGTGGAAGATAATTCAAAATAAGTTAAATACCAATTACTTTTTCAATAAGAAATGAAGAAAATTAGGAGATTTGTTCCACTAGATTAAAGAAGTTATTTCTAACACCTTTTTTTTTGTCATATTGTTCTAATATAATGAGCATTTAAATTACTTATGGAGAAAATGGATACATAAGAAGGTTATCTCTGCAATAACAAAAAAATGGGAGAATTTCTAACTGAATGTAAATGTCATTATTATTTAGCTATCTTATATCTGCTTTATGTCGATTACTGCATTCAAGGTCATTGTCATGCTTGCTAATATTCTAGACTCAATGTTATTTAATTTTGGTGGCAGTGTCGTATTTTTCTGATTATTCTTTTACTAGAGTAAAAAGTGACCAATGTTAGTGACTTTTTTTAAAAAAACAGGCTTGATAAAATAATTTTTATTTTGACTATAATGCTAGTCATCTTTTACTGGTTCTTCCTCTGGAAGTCTTGCCGTGAATTAACTGACTTCCTGTCATCATAATTTGATGTAGAAGTTTAGAGTATACTCAGGAAACACCTAAGTCCAGAGTGTGTGATTTCAGGATGCCTGAATAGGTCGCTGTTACACTGTGATGGCCAACGAGTTGGTGAGTGGGGACTGCCTTGCATCATGCTTGAATCTCAAGGCTAATTTTCAGTGTTATTCCTTCATCTTTTTTCCACATTTTCATTATTATTTTGGTTAGGAAAGAATATTTTGTGGGCTGTTACCGGCAGTATCCTTAAACGCCAGAACTTTAATAATTTTTGTTTTAACTATAAAAGTGATAAATGAACATTTTAGTCAATTTGGACAATATCGACAAATGAAAGGAGAAAATAGGAAATAGTTACCCATTATCTCACCATTGAGATAAACACTAACATCATATGT
>NW_012142720.1:0-2173 GCF_000956105.1 Propithecus coquereli
CTTGGCAGAGAGGATGCAAGCTGAGGTTGCAAATGGGCTTCCACGTCCAGCTCTGCTCCCACCGGGAGGACATGCCCCGCTGGCCTTCTGGCTCTGGGACAAGGATGAGCAGAGTCATGGCAGGACCCCTCCTTCTCCCCAGGCACAGGACTGAGGCCAGCTGAGGTCAGCAGACTCCCGGCCAAGCACAGTATCGCAGCCGTAACGCTAAACCGCTCCCATTTCCGAGCACTGAGCTTCGAGGTGGGCTGTTCCTTATGCGGCAATTGCTGACTGATACAATGAAATGCAAATAGCCTGTCCGTTTCCGTGGGTCGATCTGATGGCTGGCCATCGATTGAACAGTTTTATAAATTCTGATAGATTTTCTTTTTTTTTTTTTGAGACAGGTTCTCACTCTGTTGCCCGGGCTAGAGTGCCGTGGCATCAGCCTCGCTCACAGCAACCTCCAACTCTTGGGCTCAAGCGATCCTCCTGCCTCAGCCTCCCGAGTAGCTTGGACTACAGGCATGCGCCACCATGCCCAGCTGATTTTTCTATATATTTTTAGTTGTCCAGCTAATTTCTTTCTATTTTTTGGTAGAGACGGGGTCTTGCTATGTTGCCCAGGCTGGTCTCGAACTCCTGACCTCAAGCCATCCTCCTGCCTCAGCCTCCCAGAGTGGTGGGATTACAGGCGTGAGCCACCATACCTGGCTAATTTTTTCTATATATTTTTAGTCGTCCAGCTAATTTCTTTCTATTTTTAGTAGAGACGGCATCTCGCTCTTGCTCAGGCTGGTCTCGAACTCCTGACCTCAAGCGATTCTCCCTCCTCGGCCTCCCAGAGTGCTGGGATGACATGCGTGAGCCACCGTGCCCAGCCTTCTGGTAGATTTTCAGTTGATCATTCCCTGCCTTCCTGGATAATCCCGTCGTATGCAGTGGAGGTCATCTCTACTGTCATCGTCCCTTATTTCTCTTTCTTGTCATATCAGATAGGCAGAGACTTTGCAAACACGAGAAGTCGTGTTTATGTGTGTGTGTGTGCTGCCGTTTGAGAACGGATATAGGCGTCTTTGTAGGACCCAGTATTTCCAGCAGCCTGAGGGCATCTCTGCAGACGTGGTGGATTTGTCCAGAGTCCCTCTCATTACAAAAAAAAAAAAAAAATTGGGGCCTCCTGGGTCCCGGCAGCAGAAGTCAGAAGTGCGTTGGCACGAACGGGGCTCGAGGACACAGGCTGTCCCTACCCACGGGAGGCCCAAGGCAGCACGGTGGCGGGACATGAGATGCCTCATCACGCCCAACTCCACAGAGACAAACCCCACCTGCTTTCGGGGGGCTCCTTCTCTGTGTTCTCGGGGTCCCTCCTTGCCCGGGGACAGCGCAGGATGTCTCGGAGCTGAATCTGGTTGCTGTGTGTCCTCCGCAGCCGTGCCTGGGTGCCCGGCCCTCCAGAGGTCTCCCGTGTGATTTCAGCTCTGCCCTGGGAGCCCTGCCCCCCGCCCCCACACGCATGTGCGGACTCCGGCCCTATCCAGGGGCAGCCAGCGGACGGCTGGGGACACACGCTGAGGGGAGTCAGCGGAGTGTACAGCGTACAGCGGGTCTTTGGCACAGGAGGTCATTCCTCCCGCGGCGTCACCGTCCTGGCCAAATGACAGTCCTCCCTGTCCCTCCCGCCCGCCCCCACCAGCATCCCTCTTATCTGGGGCCGCCCTGCTTGTTTATGGATGACGACAGGCGATGTTAACACGGCTGGGAATCGATGCCTCGCTTCCGCAGAGAGCGTTCGTCCACAGAGGGTACTCGCGGTCAGGGGCAAAGGGCGGAGGTCACCAGGGACAGCTTTCTGGCTAGGGCCGGGGCCAGGCAGGACGGGATGTCCATCCTCCAATCCGCTGTGTCCTGGGCACTCGTGACAGCTCTGGGTCTGCCAGCTCCCACCGGGCAGGACAGACAAGCCGGTGGTCTGTTCCCAAGCCGGTGAGCATGGCGGCCTCTCTCTCTCTCTCTCTTACCCGTGACACCTGTCTGCCAGATCAAGATTCCTGACATTGGGCCGGGCGCGGTGGCTCAGGCCTGTAATCCTAGCTCTCTGGGAGGCCGAGGCGGGAGGATCGCTCGAGGTCAGGAGTTCGAGACCAGCCTGGGCAACATAGCGAGACCCCATCTCTACTAAAAATAGAAA
>NW_012142721.1:0-3284 GCF_000956105.1 Propithecus coquereli
CTCGATGGGCACTTTCAAATAGAATAAATTAGTTCATTCTATTTTTTCCCCACAGCACACTTAAGCCAGGGTAAATCCACACAGTGTCAGGTAGGGTAACTCCTGGTGATGCTCCTCTTGGTGCCTTGGAGGCACTTGAACTATAAGTCCAGAGATCTCTAGCATCATTTTAGATTTCAAACTCCCACTGTGTGTGGTGGTTTTGAAATGCATTCACAGTTCTTTGACAATCCTACCCTCAAAACATAGAACCTAATTTCTTCCCCTGGAGTGGTTCCAACAGGTGTATTAAATTCTGACACATACAGAACATTTGGCAGCTCACAATTGAGAATTTCTGCATTATCTTTCCTGATTCTGATGACAAAGGGACCTAGAGACTCAATTCTGATGGACAGAATGTGGCAAAAGTGACTTCTGAGACTGTGTCACATGAGGTTGTGACTCTTCCTTGCACTCCCTATTTCTTCTTTGGACCACTCTGGAGAAAGCCAGCTGTCGTGTCACAAGAAGGCTGATCCCAGCTGCCTGCCAGAACCCAGCCTGATCTGAGTAGCAAACCATCACAGAAGTGGATCCTCTCACTCCAGCCAAGCCTTCAGAAATGAAAAGAGAAAGATTCACATTTCCAAGTACTTGTTTGTAGTATTAATTTGTATCACACACGGAAATTTTCTGAACATTTAATTCATCATTCTGGCCCCTGCAGAAACTGAACGGACCCTGGAAAATGACTGTAGACTACCACAGCTTTCATCAAGGAGTAGCATCGACCGCACTTGCTGTGCTGGACCTTGTATCAGTGCTGGAGCAGATTAGCAAGGCCTCCGGTATGTGGCATGTGGTCATTGATTGGATAATGTATTCTTTTCCATTGCAACTAGAAAACAGTATCACAAACAGTTTGAATTCATGTCTGACAGATAGCAATATTAATTTACAGTGTTGCCACAGGATTATATTACTTCACCCACCCTATGTTATAATGGTCAAATGACATCCGGACCACCTGGACATCTCCCAGAGTATTACATTCACCTGTTTCATTAAATATATGCTGCTGATTGGACAGGAAGAGCAAGAGTAAACTAGCAGACTGAAGGTGCTCTAGAGGGTGGGAGGTAGACCTACCAGGGTGTGGCCACTTCTGTAAAGCTTTTAGGGGTTAAGTGTCACAATCTTGACAAGATATTCCTTCCAAAATATCACCTGCATCTTGCATCACCTACCACAACGCAGATAGCATAACACCTGGGTGCTCTTTTTGAGTTCTAGGGTCAACACACTTCACACCAAGGAATATTGATCCAGACATATTGTCACCTGGTGACACAGAAGGTTGCCATCTTTGAGTGAGGCCCAGAGCAGAAAAGGCCTCTGCAACAGGCCTGGGACACAGTACAATCATCCCTGACACCAGAGCCAGGTAATGGAGCTGATCCTATGGTGCTGGAGGTGTCGGTGGTGGGAAAAGATGGAGAAAGATAGGAAATGGGGAAAGCTGTAGAAAAGGAAATATGGAGCTTATGGCAAACCCCAGTGGAGAAATCACAATGCAAGCCTCCGGGATTCTGGGGAAGAGCCATTCCATCACTAGCAAGAGAATTTTAGGTCCTTTAAAAACCAACTCTTGGCTTCTTCTCAGACCCTGGTAGATATAAAACAATCCCTGGGCACCATAAGACAGGACAGGTCTTTTCTCCTTGTGGCTTAAATACAAGTTGATCATACACTTGGACACTCTTTCCTTGTGAATCCCCAAATAGTAGCATCTCAAGGTCTTTCCGTGGGAGCATCACAATTTTCCAGAAAATAATCCCCCAATATCATTCCTAAGGATATGGTAGGAAATTGCTGAGCTACATGTTGGCTGGGAAGACTGGGTCTGGAAACACGAGGTCCAAGCAGTCTGTGTACAGAATTGCAATTTATAGGTAACCACTACTCTACACTCCACTTTTCAATCGGATATTTCAATGTTGTCTCATATTCCAAGGTATTTGGTTTTCTTTTGGAGTGTTTGCAGGGAAAATTGCTGCATTACTTTAAGAGAATGTTTCTATGAAGTCTCTATGTTGTAACTTCCTTTTCAGCTTTTTTTCTTTGAAATTTGCTGAAATTTCTTACATGCTATTATCCCCTCTTAGATTACCTTAGAGCTTGTGGGGCACTACTTTTCAAAAATTGTCTTTTACTATAATTTTACAGGGGTCCTAGAATAAAGGGGAACTAAATGCCTGTTGTTAATCAAGCATTTTAAACTGGAAGTGCAAAAGTGCTTTCTTTATGTTGAACTGCCTAATATTAGACAGTAGCACCATTTACATCAATCTTTTAAGATCCACAAAATAACAGATATTAAAACAGAACGAAGTGACAGAGCTCAATGTTCTGAACTCCCATCTAACAAGCCAAATATGTTCTTTTTGACATGTTGTAATATCAGTCTTTACTGATCATCAGTCTGCGCCACTTTATTAAATGTCTTATCATGCAGCATCTGATACTCATGAAAACACTAGAAGATAGATATTAATGTCCCCATTGTACTGATGAGTAAAATGAAATCTAGGGAACCTCAGTGATAGAACCAAAGCTTTGCTTTTGATAAATGAGAAGTGTAGGGTTTATGTTCATATTTCTTTGCCTCCAGAGGTTGCACACCAATCATATGATATTTTCTCAGCTGCCTTCATGGAGTTACACTCAGGCCACTTATAGATGTTAATATACCTTGCAACTCTGAGCTTCAAGGAGTAGGGGCATCTTGATGTCTCCTGAAGGGATAGGTGTTTGATCCTGATTCATGTAACAGATATTTATCTACAATAAATATTGCAACCAGTACAATTATAATTTCTGTAATTATAGTGGCATTTCAAGCATTTGTTTATATATCTTCCAACCATTAAAATGTAAATTTTTAAGACATGTTTGTTTCTTATCACCAGTAAACAATAAAATATGCCACCTTCACTGCATTATTTATTGAATTCACTAATTATCATTATTCATTTTATCTATCACAATACTACTTTACATGCAAAAGCACCTTTGAAATAAAATAGCAGATAATCAGTGTTATCAGTAGTGTATGAATAAGTTGGAAATAATGAATAGCATCCTTATTTGCAGTGGGTTACCTCAAAGACAATGATATTTGAAGGAGGTGAGTATGCCTAGAAGATAGGAGACCAGAATTGCAGTTCTGCCAATCCTTTTTCGTATCTTTATAACCTAGAGAATCCGATCCTTTTCTCTATGATGTATAATTCTTGTATGGT
>NW_012142722.1:0-1819 GCF_000956105.1 Propithecus coquereli
ATTTGTACTCTGGCTTCTACAATTAAAGTCTTCTCTGCCTCTTCTCTTAGCTCCTTATCCTATCAAAGTGAAATACCACTTAATGAATTTTAAACCACAGCATTTTCATAAATCACTGGATGTTCCTGTTGGTTTCTGTTGCCGTTCATGGACAGAGGGTAAATTCCTTGCCTGGGCATTGCCTGCATCCCTCGCAGGGCTTCTTAGGTCGGGGCTAAGTGAAAATCCTCAGCAAATCAAGGTGATGACATTCTGATCCCTGGGACTCTCTTTTCACTCATCAGGATTAAAATTTACGTTTCTTATCTGTGCCGATAATGACACTAACAAAGACATCATTTAGCAAAACTGTCGAAACTGAGTGTGTCTCACCTCCCTGATCTCTGCTTCCTCTAATGCCTGGATCTGTCCTTTCATTTCACAAACTGGGGCTGCAGGGTTTTGCCCAGAGTTGAGGTCAGAATGTGTGTGTCTTGACTTTCATCGGCTGCTCTTTCAAATTCCCCTATCATTTCTGCTTGTTTTTCTCTTCTAATCACATCGAACTCACTGGGGGCAGTTTTTCTATAATTATGTGGTGTTTTATTCATATTTTTATGCTGATGTTCAGTGTTCAGTGAGGCATTTATTCAACAGGCATTTATTGCATTCCTACTGGGTGTCAGGCCCCAGGCCTGGCTCTGGAAATAAGGAGATGAGTAATGAAGGAACAGGAAGAGTTGTCACTTCTCCTATAGGGGGTTAGAGAAGGGAGCTGGGAAAGTAGCCCAGAGGAGGTGGTAATCGGTATTCTGCCTCGTTGGGAAAGAATAGTGGTTGTGTGCAGTGGATGCCCACGTCCTCCTGCTGCTCAGAGAGCTGCCTGCAGAGGAAGGGCCCTCAGGTATCAGCCTTGCCCACGGCCAAGCCTCTTCTTGGGGGGCCCCACATCCCGGAATTACTGATGAACACGGGCTGAACCTGCAGGTCAGCGGTAGCACTCCCTGCAGACTCCTAGGCTGATTTCCCCCTCTGCCCAGTCCTGCTTTCTGCCCTTCCCTGTCGTAGGTGCTGTTCCCAAGAGCTCTCCCTAATAAACCTCTTGCATGCTGACTTCCATCTCAGAGTCTTCTTCCTGAGAAACTCAACCTGCAGCATACATTTAGAGCGATAAGTCTCCCTCGGATAAGTGTAACCACCAAAGTCACCGGAACAGGTGATCAGAAATTAGAGAGCTGTAGGTAGGAAATCACATTTATTCTCTCACAGTTAGGACTGGCCATCGTGCTAGTGGGGTTCTGTAGCCAGTGACAACAACGCTAGTAATCATGGTTTTAAATACCCTGGTATTATGTATGGAAGGGAAGGCACCAGAGCTCTTGCAGCTCTCCAGCTGGCTCAAGGACTTGGATTGGAGGACTCTGAGATTCAGGGCTGATCCTGGGGCTGAGCAGACTATATGGGCCAAGGTCAGGACGGGGAGAGAGAAAATTGGAATGCCAGGAGCTGAGTTAATGGGCTGCATTTTATTTGTTCATTCTTTTATTGCTTTATTTCGAGCATTCGTTAGGCCCCCATTGTGCAGAGGAATACATTAGATGCCGTTGTTACCTGAAGCTCTTGAGAACACAGCACCTGCCTTCCAGGAACTCACAAACAGGGCAGACTGCGTTACATTTTTATCGATCGCCAGCGAAGGAGTATAAAACGTCGGAGGTTTTCCCATGCCCGCCCTAATTTTTCTGGGAAAATATAGAGGGGAAGAGAAAACAAATAAGCTCATCTCTTCTCCATACGTGACTTTTTTGTATAGCTTTTTTTTTTTTTTTTTTTTTTTTTT
>NW_012142723.1:0-366 GCF_000956105.1 Propithecus coquereli
AGAGACGGGGTCTCGCTCTTGCTCAGGCTGGTCTCGAACTCCTGAGCTCAAGTGATCCTTCCGCCTCGGCCTCCCAGAGTGCTGGGATTACAGGCATGAGCCGCCGCGCCCGGCCCCTCTCAGAGTTTTTGATTCAGTAGGTGGAACAGGGCCTGAACATTTGTGTTTCTAACAAGTCCCTGGGTGCTGCTGCTGCTGCTGGTCCAGCAACTTTGAGACCCACCATGTTAAAATACTCACGGTTCCTTGATGTTCGTCCTGAGTTCAGAATGCTGAAGTCATCACCCCAATTTCATGTAACCCCCCTCCACTGAGGCTACCACGTGACTTTACACGTTAGAGAACAATATAATATGCAACGTAAGG
>NW_012142723.1:11291-12751 GCF_000956105.1 Propithecus coquereli
CTCTCATTAGCTACATTATTAATTTATATTGTCTCCACTGCTTTGATACAATCCCCAAGATTGAGATACAGATTTTTCTCCCTGTTCTTCCTTAGATCTGTTTTAAATTTAAGGAAGCTAAGGTCTGATTGAGGTTCAATTGCACTCATTATTTTTCCTCAAAAGGAATCAGTTCATCCCACATGGTGAGTCATTCGAAGTTGTGCCCTGACTGAAATTAATCACAACTGACCTTTCCCGGGCGGCTTTACTCAGATCTCTGTTGCTGCATCACAAGTCTTGTGCTACACCTGAGCTAGAACCTCTCCGGGCTTGGATTTGACTATTCAGCTGATTAAACAGTATATTAATTTCCTTTGAGAAGTGACAGGCACTATCACCCAATTTCAAAACCCTAAAATCAAGATTAGGCAGGAAAAAAGCTGTGAGTGAAGAAACTTCATTTATTCCTACCTCATTTATAAATTCCTCTCTCATTTTCTATTAAGTGGAAAGGCAGCTGCATTTCTTGCTAAAACATCGATATTGCTGTTGCTTTGCACAGTGGGTTGAACAGGGGAAATTTAATGTAAAGAATCATTAAATTCTGATAAACAAGTGACTATAGGACATAAGGAAATTCTATATGGTACCCTAGAACTAAGGCAGAGAACCCAGAGAAAAGACAAACTGGGAGGGAAGCCCCCTCCGCAAGGCTGGGGCTCAGACCTCCTTGGACCCCGCTTGCCCGCACGGAAGTTGGCCAGTTGGGCCAGGCTGGCGCTGGCCTGCCGTCCCGGGCAGGCGAGAAGCACCCCCGCCCCCAGAGTGCAGGGGCGCCGCGCACCCGCACCCACGGCCGGCCGGGCTGTGCGCAGGCGGCCGGGCCTGCAGAAGGGGTGGCTGCTCGGGGGGTGGGGGTGGAGCCCCGCAGGTCGCAGGTGATCTGCGCAGGACCTACAAAGGGGACGGGGAGCCGGTGCTGGCCCAAAGCCTTCGGGGCACCACCGCAAGCGGGACTCTTCCAGGGCTTGCAGGCCCTAGAGAAGGTTATCGCCAGACGGGGGCTGCAGGGTCTCTGAGGCGCCCAAGTCCTGCGTGGGCAGAACTCCAGACGTGCGCAACCCACACGGCCGACCCGCCCGGCGGCGGCCACAGGCCGCGCCACAGCGCCCTCTCCTGGCGGAGCCGAGCGCCCATCATAGCAGACGTTTGCCTGATTGGGAGCCGAGGGGCACCAAATTGACAACTGGCACGGATGTATTTTTCTAGATTATTACTGTGGCATCATCTTCTGATATCACGCAGAACTTTATAGGTGTCGATTCTCTAAGAACCGTTTCTCAGACAACAAAGAAAACAGCGCCTATCAAGTGGCTTAACATCTCTTGGAGAAGGCGTCAAAAGGAAAGCGGTTTCTCATTTATGTTTGCTTTAAATGTGTTCCATACACCTGCCTTTCTCAAAGCACCTAGAGCAAC
>NW_012142723.1:12896-13992 GCF_000956105.1 Propithecus coquereli
TTTTTTGCTTTTCTTTCTTTTTTTTTGTTTTTTCAATGTTCTTGAATCCTCTGATGACTCAGCCTTTTCTTAATGCTGTTTTGTTTCTTGTGGTGGCTGCTTAACCCCAAAGAATGCAGGAAGGATTCACAGTGAAAGTGTCCAAGTTTCTGTCGAAACCAAACGTTTTTTTCCTTTGCTCCAGGGGAACATTTTAAGTTTTGTTTTGCACAGCTGATTTCCAGACTTGAATATTAGCAAGTTTGGGTCAACCCCTAAGCATCAGTAGCTGTCCTTTGAGGGGTATAAAGGAGAAACAGCCTGGGACGTCACAGTTCTCCTGTTACTCCCTGGTTGATAGCTGATCTGAAAATCAGATTTTAAAGGTAAATATATGCTTTGAACTCTACCTTTTAAGCATCTTTTATTAAGATACTGTTTTTTTTCTGGATCCCTAGGAAAATATTGGCTTTTTATTCTTACATAGTTCCAAATTTATTTCTCTTTAATTGTCCATGATAATACTGGTTTTATTCTATTAGGTTGGAATTATTATTTTTAGAAAACATCAGTTTTACTCACCTTACTATTGGAAAAAAAAGGAAAAAGTACCTCATCTCCAGCAAGGTATACAGTGGCCAGGTGACTGTGAAGGGGCCACCCTACACAGATTGTAGGGGACGAAGTATTTACCGCTGCCTTAACTCTTTGGGGTAAAGCGTAGTATAAAATGACAGATCATTTTCATATCAGAAAGGGACATATAAACAGTTTCTTACTGTTTCTAAATAAAACCTTACTTTTCTTATGGGAGCTCATTCAGATGCTGAATGATGGTTTCACGAAGTGTGGTCAAGACAGTGTCTGCACCGCAATCTGTGGAATGCTTGTGAAAGGCACCAGCCGCCGACACACAGCCACGCAGGCTGGGACCCGCACGTCAGCGAGCACCCCAGGGTGCTCTGATGCGCTTTCACATGGGACGGCCGCCGACACAATCGTCAACAGTTTTATTGTTACGATCCCAGTAAGACTAGCACGAATTTATGTAATAATCCCAGAATAATTTAAAAAATTGAAAACTTCAAAATAAATAAAAGTAACCCCAGAAGTTCAC
>NW_012142723.1:22034-23589 GCF_000956105.1 Propithecus coquereli
GAGGTTGCTGTGAGCTAGGCTGATACCACGGCACTCTAGCCTAGGCAACAGAGTGAGACTCTGTCTCTAAAAGAAAAACCACATGCTCCAGAATAATCAATGGGTCAATGAAGAAATTAAGGAAATTAGAAAGTTTCTTCAAACAAGTTAAAATAGAAACACAACATTCCAAAACCTATGGAATACTGCAAAAGCAGTATTAAGGGAAGTTTACAGCAATAAATGTCTACATCAAAAAAGTAGAAAGGTTTCAAATAAACAACTTAACCATACATTTTAAGGCACTAGAAAAGCAAAAACAAACCAAATCCAAAATTATAAGGAAAGAGATAATAAAGATCAGAGTAGAAACAAACAAAATTGAAACTACAAATAGATCAACAAAATGAAAAGTTGGTTTATTGAGAAAACAAACAAAATTGACAAACCACTAGCTAGACTAACCAAGAAAAGAGAAAAGACTCAAAAAAAAAATCAAAAACAAAAAAGGAGACATTACAACTAATACCACAGAAACAGAAAGGATCATTAGAGACTATTACAAACAACTATACATCAACAAATTAGAAAACTTAGCAAAAATGGATAAATTCCTGAACACAAGCAACCTACCAACAGTGAACCAAGAAGAAACAGAAAACCTGAGCAGACCAATAACAAATAATGAGATTAAATCTGTAATAAAGTCTCCCATCAAGGAAAAGCCCAGAACCTGATGGCTTCACTGTAGAACTCTACCAAACATTTAAAGAAGAACTAATAGCAATTCTCTCAAACTCTTCAGAAAGTTGAAGAGGGAATTCTTCCAAACTCATTCTCTGAGGGCAGCATTAACTTGATACCAAAACCAGACAGACACAACAAAAAAATAAAAAAGATAAAACTATAGGCTAATATCCCTGATGAACGTAGATGCAAAAATCTTCAACAAAATAACAGCAAACTGAATCCTGCAGCACATTAAAGAGATTATTCACTATAATCAAGTGGGATTTATTCCAGGGATATAAGGATAGTTCAATATATACAAATAAAGTATGACACATCACATTAACAGAATTGAGGACAAAAATCACTTGATCATTTTAATAGATGCAGCAAAGGCATTTGATAAAATTCAATATTCTTTCATGATAAAAAAAAAAAAAACCTCAACAAGTTAGGTATAAAAGGAACATAATAACAATACAATAAAGGCCAAATGTGACAAACCTACAGCCAACATCATACTGAACAGTGAAAAGTTGAATTCCTTTCCTCAAGCTAGCAGAGAAAGAAATCAAGAAAGCAATCCCATTTACAATAGGTACAAAAATAAAATAAAATACCTAGGAATAAATTTAACCAAGGAAGTGAAAGATCTCTACATGGAAAACTATAAAATACAGATGAAAGAAATTGAAGAGCATGTAAAATAAAGGGGAAAACATCCCATGTTCATGGATTGGAAGAATATTGTTAAAATGTCCACACTACCCAAAGCTATCTATATATTCAATAAAATCTTTATCAAAATACCAATGACATTCTTCACAGAAATAGAAAAAACAATCAC
>NW_012142723.1:26979-28574 GCF_000956105.1 Propithecus coquereli
AAGGAAATATAACACTACCAAAGGAACAACTTTCTAGTAACAGACCCCAATGAAAAGGAAATCAACAAATTACCAGAAAAGGAATTCAAAATAATGCTCTTTAGAAAACAAGATACACGAAAATACAGACAGAAAAGTCAATGAAATCAAGCAAATAATTCACAGTATAAATACAGATAGAAAAGTCAATGAAATCAGGCAAATAATTCACAATATAAATGAGAAATTCAACAGAGATAGAAATCATAAAAAAAAAAACCAGAAACTCTGCAGCTGAAGAATTCAATGAATGAAATAAAAAAAAAAAATAGCTTCAACAGCAACCTTGTCATATATGAGGGAATCCTCACCAGAATTCTCTGCAGAAATCTTACAGGCTAAGAGAAAATGGATGATATATTTGAAGTACTGAAAGGGGAAAACAAACAAACAAACAAACAAAAAAACCTGCTTGTCAAGAGTACTATACCCAGCAAAGTTATCCTTAAGAAATGAGGGAGAAGTAAAGTCTTTCTGGACAAGTGAAAATTGAGGGAATTCATCACCACTAGACTGGACTGTCAAGAAATGCTCAAGAGAATCCTATATCTAGAAGCAAAGCGATGATAATCACCATCATGAAACGACTCAAAAATATAAAATTCACTGGTAGAACAGATACACAAAGGAGAAAGAAAAGAATCAAGCCCTGGCACTACAGAAAATCACCCAACCACAATAATAAATAATAAAAGAAGAAAGGAACAATAAACAAAACAAAAAGCAATTAACAAAATGACAGGGATATGTCCTCACCTATCAATGGTAACCTTGAATGTACACAGATTAAATTTCCCACACAAAAGATACAGACTGAATATTAAAAATGACCTAACTATATGCTGTCTACAAAAAACTCGCTTCATCTGTAAAGACACATAGACTGAAGGTGAAGGGATAGAAAAAGATATTCCATGCAAACAGAAACCAGAAGCAAGTAGGAATAGCTACACTTATATCAGATAAAGCAGACTTTAAGTCAACAACTGTTAAGAGACAAAGAAGGTCATTATATAATGATAAAGGGATCAATTCAACAAGGGGATATAACAATTGTACGTAGATCTAAAGGGAAAGATAGACTCCAATACAATAAATAATAGTGGGGGACTTCAACACCCCACTTTCAGCATTAGAAAGCTCATCTGGACAGAAAATCAACAAAGAAACATTAGATTTAAACTATACTTTAGACCAAATGAACCTAACAGACATCTTTAGAATATTTTGCAACAACTGCAGAATACATATTTGTCTCATCAGCACACGGAACATTCACTATTCACAGGATAAATCATATGTTAAGCCACAAAATCAGCCTCAACAAGTTTAAAAGAGTTGAAATCATATCAAATACCTTTTCTCACCACAATGGAATAAAACTAGAAATAATAACAGGAGGAACTTTCAAAATTATACAAATACGGAAATTAAACAACATGCTCCAAGCCAGGCATGGTGGCTCACACCTATAATCCTAGCACTCTGGGAGGCTGAGGCAGGAGGATCGTATGAGCTCAGGAGTTTGAGACCAGCCTGAGCAAGAGCGAGACCCC
>NW_012142723.1:31020-31604 GCF_000956105.1 Propithecus coquereli
ACTCCTATCTCTCACCATATACAAAAATCAACTCAAAATGGATTAAAGACTTAAATGAAAGACATGAAACTACTAGAAGAAAACATAAGGGAAATGCTTCAGGACATTGAACTGGGCAAAGATTTTATGGAGAGGAACTCAAAAGCGTAGACAACAGAAACAAAATTAGACAAATGAGATTATATCAAACCAAAAAGCTTTTGCACAGCAAAGGAAACAATGAACAGAGTAAAGTTGCAAATATTTATCTGACAAAGGACAAATAACCAGAATATATTAGGAACTCAACTCAATAGCAAAAAATGACCTGATTAAAAAATGGGCAAATGAACTGAATAGACATATCTTAAAAGAAGACATATAAATGGCCAATAAGTATATGAAAAAATGCTCAACATCACTCAGGGAAATGCAAATAACAACCACAATGAGATATCATCTCACCCCAATTATAATGGCTATTATCAAAAAGACAAAAAATAAATGCTAGTGAGTATGTGGAGAGAGAGGAACTCTTACACTCTGTTGGTGGGAATGTAAATTAGAGCAGCCATCATGGAAAACAGTATGGAAGTTCCTCAAAA
>NW_012142723.1:35763-36247 GCF_000956105.1 Propithecus coquereli
CATTATGGTGAGTTGTATAATTATTTCATTACATATTACAATGTAATAATAATAGAAATAACGTGCACAATAAATGTAATGGGCTTGAATCATCCCGAAACCATCCCCACCCGCGGCGTACCCCGCCCTGTCCCATGGAAAAATCGTCTTCCGTGAAACCAGTCCCTGGTGCCAAAAGGGTTGGGGACCGCTGCCATAGATCACACCCTTTTTGCCCCGTTCTATTTCTCCGCGACTCCCACTCTTCATCAAACCTAGCGTAAAGTACTCACATTTTACCTGTTTCTTTGAGTCTTCATTTCTGTAGGAAGGCTCCCTTGTCAAAGAAAACTTACATTAAATAAAATTTTGTGCTTTTCTTTTGTTAATCTGTCTTTGTTATGGGGCCTCAGCTATGAACCTAAGGTGGATAGAGGAAAACATATTTTTTTCTCCCCTACATATATATATATTACACATTTATGTTTATAGGCAGAACAGAAGG
>NW_012142723.1:36297-36934 GCF_000956105.1 Propithecus coquereli
AAAAAAAAAAAAAAAAAAGAAAGGAGACAAAACAAACAACACAGAAACCTTAAACTCAACCGTATAAATAATTATATTACATTTTAATGGACTAAACACTCCAATTTAAAGACAGTAATTATCCAAATAAATTACAAAACCAAGACCCAACTTCATGTTTTCAACAAGATGCATTTAAATATATAAAGAAACTAATTGATTGAAAGTAATTACACAAAAAAGATAAATCATGTGATCAGTAAGCGTAAGACTGGAGTGGCTGTATTAATAACACATGAAATAGATTTCAAAACTAAAGGTGTTACCATAGATAAAGAGGGGTATTTCATAATAATAAAAGTGTCAATTAATCAAAAAATAGTCATAAATATGTATGTACATATTAAAAGAGCTTCAAAATATATAAAGCAAAAAATTGACAAAATTTAAGAAAAAGCAATACAAATCCATGATCTTAATCTTTAATCTCTCTCCCTCATCAATTCACAGTAAAACCAGACAAAAAACTCTCAGTAGGAACATAGGTGATTTTGTTAGACCGCAGACCCAAAGCCACAGAGGAAACCATCTGTATGCTTAGGTCAGAGGGAGAGTGGACGGTCGCGTGGAAATACGACTGGATGGAAGGGGTATGATT
>NW_012142724.1:0-1024 GCF_000956105.1 Propithecus coquereli
CTTTAAAGACCACCTATATGTTGAAAGTTTTCACATTTATATCTATAGCTTGAGCCTCTTTCTTGAATTTCAAACTCAATACTCAATTGCCTACAGTACTGTACACGATCCATAACCTGTTCTTTCCATTAAGGACTCTGCCACAGCCACGGAAACCTCCTAACAGATACACAAATTCTCCTTCTTATATAGCTGCATGCCACATTCACTCAATTTCTTCATGTCCTTGCTAAAATAGCAGTTTTGAGAAAGGTTTTGCAACTTTTATCATGAGGGATTAATAGCTCCAATATAAAAAGAGCTTCTGAAAATACAGAAGAAAAACACCAAAACCCTATTGAAAAATGGGATAATGATATGAACAGAAAGGTCAAAGAAAAAGAATTGCAGATTTTTTTTAACCATATAAAAGATTCTCAATCTCACCCGTAATAGAAGAAATTTAGATCGAAACTATACAGAGAGAGACCATTATTGACCACAAACCCTTTTGGAAAAGCTGTGGGGAAAGAGGCCCTTTCATTTATTGCCGCTTGGAATTCAGTATGTACAGCACCGTGGAGAGGGATATAGCAGTAGTTAGCAAAATTACACATTTATCCTTCGAATCAAAAATTCCTCTTTTAGGAAGTCACCCAGATCTGCTGAGGGTTGAGGAGGATTTAATAGACAGTGAAGGATGGAGAAGTTGAATATTAATTTTGATCCCAAGATCAACTGCAGTGATGGGGTTTTAGTTTGCCCTCTAACTCCTTTCTTTTATGTTTCCCCTAGGAAGAGCAGCTGTGCCCCCAAAATAGGAAAAATGGGTCTGTTCGGCATGAGGGGAGGACCTTTGTTCCGCTGTCTTTATTTTTCTTCTTATTTATCACCACCTGTCATATTCTGCAATTATTTATTATCTTCTCCCCTACTAGAATGCAAGCTCCATCAGAGTAGCAGGCACTCCACCCCCATTTCTTGTATCAACACCACTGCGATTGTGCCTGGCTCATAATAGGTGTTGGTAATATTTTTACTAAAT
>NW_012142725.1:0-1216 GCF_000956105.1 Propithecus coquereli
AGACTTCTCAAGAGAAAACCTTTCAGGAATACTGTATCCAACAATGCTATTCTTCAAATATGAAGGAGAGATACAGTATTTCCCCAACAAACAAAAGCTGAGAGAATTCACCACAACCAGATCTATCTTAAAAGAAATGCTAAAGGGAATTCTTCAAACTAAAAGAAAAAAAACAACAACATGCACAAGAAAGCATTTGAGGATATAAAACCCACTAGTAAAATTAAGTACACAGAAAAACCCAGAATACTCTGAATTATTATGAATGTTCAATCCACTCTTAACTCTAGTATGAAGACTAAAAGACAAACATATCAAACACAAGAATAGCTACAGTAACCTGCTAAGAGACAGGTATTATAAAAATATGTAAACTGAGGCCATAAAATGTCAGTAGGGAGATGGTGTTAAAATGTAGAGTTTTGGGGGTTATTTTAGTTTTTTCTTTGCTTCTATTCTTTTCTTTGTGATGTAAGATAAGTTGTCATTCCCTTAAAATAATTTGCTACAGCTATAAGATGTTTTTTATAAGCCTTATGGTAACCACAATGCAAAAACTTGTAATAGATTCACTAAAAATAAAAAGCAATTAATTAAAACACACTACCAGAGAAAATAATTTAACCACAAAAGAAAACAGGGAGGAAAAAACAAAGTAAGAGGGGAGTTACAAAACAATCAGAAAACAAGCAGCAATATGGCAATACTAAGTCCTTACTTACCAACATTAACACAATGTAAATGGGCTGAATTCTCCAATTAAAAGACATAGAATGGCTAAATGGATAAAGAAACAAGATCCACTGTTTACAAGAAACCCACTTCACCTATAAAAACACACATAGACTGGAAGTGAAGGGATGGACAAAGATACTCCATGCAAGTAGAAACCAAAAAGGAGTAGGAGTAGCTATACTTATTATCAGATAAAATAGACCACAAGTCAAAGACCACAAAAAGATACAAAGAAGGTCACTATATACTGATAAAGGAGAAGTTCCCCCAAAGGATATAACAATTATAAATATCTATGCACCCAACACTGGAGTACTAAAGTATACAAAGAAACATTAATAGATCTAAAGGGAGAGATAGATTGCAATACAATAATAGTAGAGGACTTCAACACCCCACTCTCAGTAATGAACTAATCATCCAGACGAAAATTAACAAAGAAACATTGGAGTTAAACTACACATTCGACCGAATAGGTCTG
>NW_012142726.1:0-2365 GCF_000956105.1 Propithecus coquereli
AGTCAGAGCTTCAAGCGTGTCCATCCCCCGGATGGTGCGCATTGCACTCATTATGTGTGCATATACCCATCCTCTCCTCCCCCCCCCCACCTGCCCCACATCCAATAAATGTTAAAGAAAACATTTATTGACATAAGTAATTTGGGATCACAGATTAGAGAGATCTAGGGCTATTCCCTCTTCTTTTTATTTTCAAATAAACTTTTATTAACATATGTAAAAATATTTACCTTCCTAACATTATTGGGTAAGGTAATCATTTTTATATAGTGATGTTTTATCTAGGATCAGCTTTTGAGACTCTTCTTTACTTAGCACTTTTGTTAACATAACAGTAATGATGATGAAATTCCCAAGATATCCTAGAGTTAGAACGTCATCCAAATTACACCCGTGCTTATTGGGTCAGGTTTCCCCCCATTCCTGAGTTGGCTTGGAGAAGTACATTAACTCTTTCTTACCATGCTACATTCTGGTGAATGGAGCCCTTGTAGCCCCGAACATAAAAGTACCTTCATAGACGCTAACTTAGGTGTTAATCAGAGGGCCAATTCGTGTTGAAGTATGTGTGTGCAAAGACCATTGCATGAGGTAGTAAAGGTAAAGAATGAGAATCAGTGTCGTCAGGCAGTAGAAAGAACATGGACTCTGGAGTGCGCATCCTAGATCAAGCCATGGATTGACCAGTAGTGACTCGTGTGCACTTGAGCAAGTTACTCAGCAGCTTGCAGTTCCCTCATGTGCAAAATAGAGATCATGATACCTCCTACACATGATCATTGTGAGATTTAGTGAACCAGTATATGTGAAGGTAACGGGAACAGCTCCTGAGGAGGTCTTAATAAGTATTGATTACGAATCTTTACTGCTTGTAGTCTCACAAAGCTTAATTTTTTAGTTTAATGGCATTGAAACAAAAACTGAGTCTAAAGAAAATAGGGTTATATTTTATTTATTTCCCTCTTAAAGATGAAAATAAAATTATTTAAGAAGCTTGATAAATGCAAAATACCATTTTATTTGCTGGGAACACTGAGCAGGAAGTTCTGTGGTGATTTTATTTTGTGCTCATGAATTACTATGATTATGTGGTTTAAGACAACTAGCCTTTATTTATTTATATAGGCTTCTTTTAATTCACTGCCATCCACATTGCACTTCATTCATCATCTTCCTTATCTAAAAATGCAAATATTAGTGTTTAGTGACTTCTTAATTCTATTAAAATCCTCTGTCTGAAACTTTTGAAATGATTGATTTTGTATAATTCAATATTTGAAAACTTTTTTTATTCTTTGAAGAGAAACATTAAATGTAATAATGGGCACTGATGAGCAATGAAACTAAAAGGCTAGAATCAAATTATTTTAAGTCATTATTATCAAATTTATTTTCAATTTGGTTCACAATGTAAGTTTAATTGAGATCTACTATGTCATCCCTCATAGAAATTATGGCTAATGGTTCTGCCATCATAAGACCCAGCTCCCTTCTGTCTTCCTTGCACTGCTCTTCCCCAGATAAAAAAATTTTTAGTTGACTGATATCTTCCAGTATTCTGCCTCCATAGGTATGTCAAAGAAAGGCCTGTCCACCTGATTCCAAATTGAAAGATTTTGTTGTTGTTGACATTTCATTGCCTTCGAACTCAATGGAAAGGTTGGATTTGTGCCTCTGGCTGGCAAGTCTCCCATATATGTCTACTGGAGCCTAGAGGATTTCTAAGAAATGTGCCCCTCCCATTACTATGCTTGGTGATAATGGAGTCCAAACCATCTACGTCATAGTATTTGTGGATGTAGTGGGCACTATGGCACAATGTCTAAATTCTCCCCACCCCGGATTAAATGATTTATTTTCCCCTTTTTTGAATTGCCTCAACTGAAGACAGTTTACTTCTCCTCCGGCCATATCTGCTTCCCAGGGCATACCACATCCAAGAACTGGTCCGTATGAGGGTAGTAAGGCCTATCAACCACACTCCAACTCAGGGCAACTCTGAAGAGCCATGTCACTCCAGAACTGCCCTGGGGTGCTGAGACCATCCTGAGACTACATTACAGCCTAGCTTCTCCCTCTGCATATGTCTTCTTTCTTCTCCTCCCTTCCACTTGTGGTGGTCCCAAGAGCACTTCTCAATAACTTCTATACTCTCACGGTCCTCTCAGAGTCTGCTTCCAGGGGAACTTGATCTACGACAACAATGCTTCACTTTGACAAATGTATCACAAAACTTAGTTTGCTAAATCTTTCAATTTTAAACCACATCATGTTTAACTTTTTCTAGAATCTAAAGAAACTACTATGTGGTATTATTCTTACATACTCAGTCTTCATTCTATTTCCATTTTTTAAAAAATAATTT
>NW_012142727.1:0-1299 GCF_000956105.1 Propithecus coquereli
TCTTCTGCCTTTTAAAAATAATATATCTGGATTATAAAAATAGTTATATTTTATATGACACTTTTATTTTTTGAAAATCAAAGTATAGCCTAAGCCAATTTTTAACCTGAGAAAAGATTTTTCTGTCTTGATTTATCCCTTTGTGTGTGTGATCTTATGTTTCTTACAGTGTGAAGCCTCATTTTAGGTCATCCAGTGGTTCAGAACACTCAACAGAGGGTTCTGTGTCGTTGAGGGATAGACAGTTGAACAGATCGAGTTCAAGGAACTTTCCAACTGAACGGCATAACCCTACAGTAGCAGGGCATCAGGAGCAAACTTACCTTACAAAGGAGACTCCCACTTTGCAGATGGAACAGAATGGGGACTATGGTAGGGGCAGGTAAGGAAATGTGGGCATATGAAAAATTTTTTTATCATAATGTGAGCATCCTGAATATTTGAATACCATAATTTGTCGATTTTTGTTTTGTCTTAATTACGGATATATGGTTGGTATATGCTAAATTGGTATGTGCTAAATAAATACATTGTATAACATGAGTTAATAGTTTTTATGATTATTAAGAAATAAAGAATACCTATATGGAAGATACCTCTGAATCAGAGGTTTATAGAGTTACTCTGAAGTTCTTTTTTTTTTTTTTTTGAGACAGAGTCTCACTTTGTTGCCCAGGCTAGAGTGCTGTGGCGTCAGCCTAGCTCACAGCAATCTCAAACACCTGGGCTCAAGCGATCCTCCTGCCTCAGCCTCCTAAGTAGCTGGGACTATAGGCATGTGCCACCATGCCTGGCTAATTTTTTTTATATATATATATTTTTAGTTGTCCGGCTAATTTCTTTCTATTTTTAGTAGAGATGGGGTCTCCCTCTTGCTCAGGCTGGTCTCGAACTCCTGAGTTCAAACAATCCTCCCACCTCGGCCTCCCAGAGTGCTAGGATTATAGGCGTGAGCCACCTCACCTGGCCTGAAGTTCTTTATAGTCCACTTAAGAAAGAACAGCTTAGAAATATTAGATAATCATCTGCCTTGTAGTTTTAACTTCTTCCACTTCTAAACTATAGAAGTGAGGTTATTTATTGTCTGCCTTGCCTAAGTTAAACCCTAATAATGCTTCTGCTGTGAAAAGAATGCTACTAAAAATAGGCCCAATTTCTTTGTGGTAGTGGTAGTAGGTGAAATTTTTTAGCTCAGGATCTCTTCAGAAGAATACATTTACCTTTTTTTTTGAGACAGAGTCTGACTCTGTTGCCCGGGCTAGAGTGCCGTGGCGTCAGCCTAGCCCACAGCAACCTCAA
>NW_012142728.1:0-1204 GCF_000956105.1 Propithecus coquereli
ATCCTCTGTTATTTCCTTCCTCAGTGTTTCATAGTTCTCCGTGTAGAGGTCTTTTACCGCCTTAGTTAAATATATTCCTAGGTACTTTATTTTCATTGTTGTTATTGTGAAGAGTATTAAGTCTTTGATTTGGTTCTCAGTTTGACTGTTGTTGGCGTATAGGAATGCTACTGATTTCTGTACCTTGATTTTACAACCTGACACTTTGCTGAATTTGTTTATCAATCCCAGTAGTCTCATGGCAGAATCTTTGGAGTTTTGTAGATATAAGATGATATCACCAGCAAACAGCAATGGTTTGACTTCTTCTTCCCCCATTCAGATGCCCTTGATTTGCTTCTCTTGTCTGATTGCTCTGGCTAGGACTTCCAGCACTATGTTGAATAGAAGCAGTGATAGAGGGCAACCTTGTCTGGCTCCGGTTCTATGTGGGAATGCTTTCAATTTTTCCCCGTTCGGTATGACAGTGGCTGTGGTTTTGTCATATATGGCTTTTATCATGGCATTTAGGTAAGTCCCATCTATGCCTATTTTGTTAAGCGTTCTTATCAGAAAAGGGTGTTGAATTTTGTTGAATGCTTTTTCTGTGTCTATTCAGAGGATCATATGGTCTTTGCTTTTGCTTCTATTTATGAAGTGAATTACATGTATAGATTTGCTTATGTTGAATCATCCCTGCATCTATGGGAGGAAGCCCACTTGGTTGTGATGGATTATTTTTTTGATAAGCACCTGAATTCGTTTTGCTAGGATTTTGTTGAGAATTTTTGCATCTATATTCATAAGGGATATTGGTCTGTAGTTGCCTTTTTTGTTGCGTACTCTCCTGGTTTTGGTATCAGGGTGATGTTGGCTTCATAAAAGGTGTTGGGGAAGATTTCTTCATTCTCGATGTTGTAGAATAATTTCTGCAGAATAGACACCTGCTCTTCTTTGTAGGTCTGGTAAAAATTGGATGTGAAATCATCTGGTCCAGGAATTTTATTTTTAGGAAGGTTTTTTTCTTGTTGTTTCAAGTTTGGCACTTGATATTGGTCTATTCAGGAATTCTATATCTTCCTGATTAAGCTTATGGAGGCTGTGTGTTTTTAAGAATTTGTCCATTTGCTCCACATTTTCCAGTTTATGTGCATAGATGTTTTTATAGTATTCATAGATGATATTTTGTATTTCCATGGCATCAGTTGTCATTTCTTCTTTTTCA
>NW_012142729.1:0-1890 GCF_000956105.1 Propithecus coquereli
TTGCATTGTATAAACTAATCATTTTGCAGAATAATTCCTGCCTCAACTCTAAAGTCTCTACAATTAATCTATTTATGTAGTCATCCAATTTAATGTTTCAGATACCCAAAGCCTTGCAATATGTTTCCAGTAAGTTTATTTTACAATAGCATTAATCGAAGTGATCCAATAATTATTTAATGAGTTGCTACTATATGCCAGATAATGTTCTAGGTAATAGAACAGTGAACGAAACATACACAGACAAAGATCTCTTTCCTCATCAAGTTTTATATTCTAGTGGAAATGAGATAGACAATGAATATAACATGCAAAGTAATTATATAATATAGTAAAAGGTGGAAAAGTTATGGAGAAAAATCAAATAGGGTAATAGAATAGCAGGTAGTGAGGGTGTTTACATATGTGTGCTATTTTAAATAGAGTGATTAAGGTACACTTTACTGTTATGGGAAATAGTTGGACAAAGGTTCAAAGAGTTTGAAGAAGCAAGCCATGAAAATATCTGGAGTTACAGAATTGCAGGGAAAGGGATTAGCCAGGGCCTGAAGTGAGAACATTTCCACCACAATACAGGTCTTCCCGTATGAGACTTCCAACATGTCTTATGTGGCTGGCACAAAGTAAGTAATCCATATTCACCCAAAGTATAACTTCTAGTACAAAAGTCTCTGTGGCTGCATTTAAAGCAAGTATAATTCTTTAAATTTCTAAAGCAAAATTAGGAAAATGCCATATAT
This sequence comes from Propithecus coquereli, assembly GCF_000956105.1. NCBI lineage: Eukaryota > Metazoa > Chordata > Mammalia > Primates > Indriidae > Propithecus > Propithecus coquereli. The sequence goes on from NW_012142729.1 coordinate 741, forward strand.
GAAACACATGGAAGGAAAGGTCTTTGATTTTAGTTTTATTGAAACTTAAATAACATGGTGCCAACTTGTTTTCTAAGTGCATGCCCTCTATATATATGTGTATATGTGTGTGTACATATATATATTAAATATATGTGTGTGTGTATATATATAATAAGAACACAAAAAAGAACAAATAAAATTTATCAGAAAATCAGATATGCAGTTTTATTATCCAATTTCTTTTTACACCGTTGTGTTTCATCATATTAAAAAAAGTATTTTTTTTTTCCAATTGACTGTATATAGATTTTCTTTTTTTTTTTTATTTCAGCATATTATGGGGGTACAAATCAACAGGTTACATTGCCCTTGCCCCCCCCAGTCAGAGCTTCAAGTGTGTCCATTCCCCAGATGGCGCACATCGCACTCATTATGTATGTATATACCCATCCCCTCCTCCCCACTCCCATCTGCCCAACGCCCGATAAATGTTATTCCTATATGTACACTTAGGTATTGATAAGTGAAACCAATTTGCTGGTGAGTACATGTGGTGCTTATTTTTCAATTCTTGGGATACTTCAATTAGTATAAAAAAGACATCTGCACTCGAATGTTTATAGTGGCACAATTCACAATTGCAAAGATGTGGAAACAACCCAACTGCCCATCAATACATGAGTGGATTAATAAAATGTGCTTTATGTATATCATGGAGTACTATTCAGCTATAAGAAACAATGGTGATATAGCACCTCTTGTATTTTCCTGGATAGAGCTGGAACTCATTCTCTTAAAGGGATGTTTTGCATATCTATCTATTAATGGGATGTTTATGTGTATATCTATTTATCCATCTATCTATCTAATTGTAAAATTATTTTCTGGTATACAACTATCAATTTCATGAGCTGTTGTGCATTATGCCACAGAGAGACATCAATAAATTCTAAAATTCAGATTTAAGAAAAGCCACATAATTTGACCATAATGTATTTTTTTTTATTTCAGCATATTATGGGGGTACAGATGATTAGGTTACATATGATGCCCTTGCCCTCCCTCCCCCCCAAGTCCGGGCTTCAAGTGTGTCCATTCCCCCGGAGGTGCGCATCGCAGTCATTGTTTGTTCATATACCCTTCCCCTCCTCCCCCCTCCCCCCTCCCC
>NW_012142730.1:0-1029 GCF_000956105.1 Propithecus coquereli
TGTTTAGACCAAATCAAATCAGCATTTGCAATATTCCAGCTTTTATACAGTTATTTATTCTTTTTTTTTTCACCTCCAAAGTTAAGTTTTTCTAATCGAAGTCTTGCTAATTACCATTTCATTCCTCATTTTGTCCATTACAGTTTGTTCCTGAACTACTGGTTTATAATTCATGAGATGGTAGTAAAAGCTTTATGTTTTTCTTTTATTTATAAGGCTTATTTTTAATTTAAAAGGTAATGCAAGCTTATTTAAATAAGTATTGTTTAAATACTATAGAAATTCATGAGATGGTAGTAAAAGCTTTATGTTTTTCTTTTATTTATAAGGCTTATTTTTAATCTAAAAGGTAATGCAAGCTTATTTAAATAAGTATTGTTTAAATACTATAGAAAAAAGTAATGATCTCACCCTACACCATTTCAACCTTAAAGTAACCAATGTTAACAATTTGGTATGTATTCTCCCACCCCATTCTCTATAATCCAAAAGCTATATTCAAAATTTATTCATGTATACATACATAAATATGCACATGCATAAACAAAATATATTATTTTGTTCCAAACATAGGATCACTTTATGCATATGGATCTCTTGCTTGCTTTGGTTCTTGGTCATGTATCATGGACATCCCTTTGGCCATTATGTTCTATATTATGGAGTACTATAATTTAGCCAACTTTCCCCTTTTTATTCTTTCATTCCCTCAACTTTCATTCTTCCATTGATGTAAACATTTAACAAATATTGTTGAGAGTTTTCTCAATGTTAGACACTGTTCTAGGTGCTGAGAATGCAGCAGTGAATAAGATGGACTTAGTATCTACTCTTATAGATCTTATACTCTAATCGGATACCGTGAAGGAAATCCCTCCACTAATACGGCATAGACAAACAAAGGGGAACTTTGTAGTTTATCTCTGATACTCTTCTGAAATAATACTCTATAAAATTAGCTGCTGTTGAGGGGTGGGAACCAGCTGTTGGATATATTTTAAAAATTCCTGCTCTATAATGGAAACCTGA
>NW_012142731.1:0-3383 GCF_000956105.1 Propithecus coquereli
ATCTCCTAAACGTGGAGAAAATAATTTAAAAAATAACAAAATACATAAATAGAGCTAACTAGGAGAAACACCAGACTGAATAAACACAACAGATAATGCCTCAGGTGAAATGTGAAATGAAAAATAGAAACATTTTTAAATTCAAAAGGAAGTAAAAAAAGGAAAAGTAACACTGGAAAATGGCAACTATTAACAAAAGGCAAAGAAGATCAAATATATGGATAAGAAGTGTCACTGGAGAAGAAAACCAAAGCAAAGGAACAAAATAAAAACCGAAACTCTAATTCATGAACACTTTCCTTTAAGAAAAAATGAAACCACCAAAAAATACTAAACATCATAGGAAAGCACATTTAGATTTTTAAACTATTGGATAATAGTTGATAGTAAATAATGAAAATGGAAGTAATTACCACAAAAATAGTATAATGGTTATTACTTGGAGAAGCAAGAGGATTTCTGGAATAGTGTTGGTTGAACCCATATTCACCTATGGTAACTTATTCAGATATGTGTGTACATATTATATATATATGTTTGATATAGATTTTTTGTGTCCGTTTTTTATTTTTAAGTTAAAATATGTTTTTAAAATATTTGAACAAAGAAATGTAGACAATTACAAAGGGGAAGTATAATATATGTTAGTATATATGTTTCTAAACTGATATGGATAGATATAGGTGACACGGATAGATGAAGAGATAAACAGAAGTATATAATATTAACATTCTGTATAGTTAATTAATATTCTAATAACAAAAATATAGACAGGCATAGGTCAGCAATTTGTAAACTTCTACATACATTGACATGAAAATCACCGAAATGTATATTTAAAAGACTTAATCATAAAAGTAATAAAGGGGGATAAAATGATACTGATTTTTATTAATACAATTTTAAAATCCAATATTCAATGTGGGGTTAGCCTTTGCGGAAATAGTAATTCTAAAACACTACTAGAAAAGTAGAGAGTTCACAGTTTCAGAAGATAGTGGGAATATAACATTTATACCTATTTTATAATCCTTGACAAGCCAAGTTACTTTCTGGTAATGTATCCAAAGGGTAAAATAATTAATGTGTACAAATATTTATCTAGAGAGATATCCACCAAATCTAATAATAAAAAATTAGATGATATTCAAATTTCCAAAAATAGTAATAATAAATACATTGGCTGTGAAATATCATAAACCAGTAAAAAAGATGGAATTTATGTAGATTAAAAACATTTTGATAGAAGAGCTTGAATATCATAACAAATATTCACAATAGATTAACAGTTAATAGTCTATAAAACTTTTAACTATCTTGACTATTTCATGAAAAATTATATAAAATAAACATATACTTATACTAACATCAAAAAAATAATTTTACAGGAGAAAATGAATGGTAAAAATCAACTAGCAAAATGCTAGGAGCTGATAGCAGACTATGAAAAACTCAGCCCTGAAATTTTCAGCTCAGTACTTTATCCAGGCACATTTCTCCTTTAGGTTATTGTTTTCCATAATCTGGTTTATGTAAATGTATGATCCTTAGAGTATACTTGTCCTATCATGTGCTTTCACTGTTTCTAAAGAGGTCTAGTAGTGGATATAGAATGTAACAAAGCCTAAAAGGCTATGTTTGATACTAGGATTTAGTTAATGTTTGTAAAGGCGCATGTTTTAGAAAAAATAAAATTAAGTAATGAACTTGAATGTCATGCCAGAATAACCAAAAGAGCTATGGTTATATGAACGAATTTTCTTTATTTTCTCATTTCATTAACACTATGTATATCTATAAAGAACAAATGGTAACATGAAGAATCAGCATAGAGATTAGGTGTATTTTATGTTTTTTCTGTTTTTATGGATGAAGATGGGTCTGAAGAATAAAAATGTAATTTGGGGGAAGTGGTTCTTTTTTGAGGGATGGAAGATAAGTATACAGGGGAAAAGATACAGAGAACACAGGACAAGCTATAAACATTCTCCAGTTTGTGGGTCATATTGTACCAGCAAAAGTAGGATAGAATCTCTATAACACTGAAATATTGGGATCAAATACAGATTCTTGGCTCATTGAGCCTTCAACTGTCTCACCAAAAATTCATGAATAAACATTCTTTGGCTAAAGTGTCAAATTTTTGACTCACTAACATTTCAAATTATTTTGGCTAATTAATTTTACCTCTCTCCCTCATTGACTGCACATAATGTCACTCACAACCAAGTTATGAGAGCACATATTTATGTCTCCATGAAGCACAGTGGGATATAGTTGCCCCTAAATAGAGATCCATAGACACAAATGTATCACTTTATTTTCACCAAATTTTTTATCGAAACATAATTTTAACAACCGAATATTGTAGTGTTATTTACATTGTACTTATGTACATATGAAACATTAATAATTATTTTAATTGGCTTTTTAATCTATACAAAATTTTCTAGACTTAGTGACATATATGACAATTCATCTAGGAAAGACAAATTTTGTTTATCAGATAAAAGTAACTTCCACTAAAATATGAGAAAATAATTGAGCTTACAAAAAAATTAAGCCTTCCAATATTAAGAGATAAAGATGCTATCCTTCAACAATGAACCAAATAGCAGCTTGGGATGGGTAAGAATTTTGGAAATTCACTCTTTTATGTCATAGATACATAGATAGATAAACTCAAAGAGGTACAGGATTAAAAAATCCCATCACAATTAGATTGCATTATCATTAAGATTTTTAAGCATCTACTTTTTATGGGCTATATACGTTGAGTCACATGTGAGTGAATCACTGCAGGAATTGATATCTGACACTATGACATTACTAACAAAACTAAGTCAAAAGATATCACAAGACCCTAAAAGACAAGCGAGTCAGTAACAAACCCCCAATAACCATAAGACTTTCATGTTATTGGTATTTTAGGAAATAAAAAAGATGTATTTGGTGTCTAATAAACTTGTTTACAAAACACCAGTATATCCAAAGGTATATTTGAAAATACATTGGGACAATTTCAGAAGAGCAGCTAAAATGGAGAACGGTTTTGCCCTCTATAAAATTGGTAACCTTGGAAAGAAAGATTGAAGCCTCTGAAAACATTTTAAAATGTCCCCCCATGTATCTCTTCTAGGGCAGAGCTCCATACTAAGGAGAAATTATACTCATTGAATCCTAACTGAGCAGATGAGAGACAACAGAGTAAAGGAAAATAATATTTAGATTGAAGTAGGGAAATAAACAGGGCCAAGAAATCTAACAAAGCAAGTTACACGTTTTTGAACACTATACAAAAACAACAGAAAAGTGAAATCTGTGAAATTATAAAGCTTTCTTGAAGCCCAACTCATTTTAGAAGTTCAAAAAAAAACCAAGTA
>NW_012142732.1:0-1102 GCF_000956105.1 Propithecus coquereli
TTTAAAAGATTGAAAAATAATTATACATTTATCAATATTAAATCAAAGCAGGATTTTGAAGGTATGTATGTGCCTTCTCTATTCAATTTTTTTTTTTTGCTTAAAATTTTTTTTCCTTTAACTAACCTTTTCAAGAAATGATAGCTATAAACATGAAACACTATAATCTGACAAGTCTTAAAACTTCCACATGAGGTCTCTTCCCTGAGTATCAGAATCGATGTCAAGTCTTAACACAGCAGCTTGTGTGGTATATTCCATGGACCCTATCAGCCCAACATGTTCCAAACTGAACTCATTACCTTGCCTGTGCATCTCCTTCCCAGTGTTTTCTCCATCTATCTGTTGGTGAGACCAACATCTGCCTGGTCACTCAGCCTGGATCCCTGGAAGTTACCTTTGTTTCTCCATCTCCTTTACCTCCATTACATTTCCATCCTAAATATTTCCTGAAACCAACCTTTTCTTCCTATCCGTACTATTACTCCCTTAATCCTGGCTCTCATAATCCCCACCAGGAATACAGTTTCTTAACTGGTCTATTTTCAAGATGTTTGTCTTTAAACATACTTCCACACAGACTCAAAAACATTCTATCTAAAATGCAAATCTTAAGACCTTACCTCTCTATTTAAAATTCTCAAAATGGTTCTTTTTTCCTACAACATTAAGTATATATTTCTTACCACGGTCTTGTGTATGTCTGCTACTCCTTGATTCATATTTCTCATTCTAGAAACACTAAACTGTTTGCATTTCCTGGACTACACATATGCTTTTGCTGAGGTCACTGCCTTTCCACGAAGTGTGAAGTGTTCTCTGCAAAATCCCAACACTTCATTGAGCTAACCTCCACTTGACTCAGTTCAGGTGTCAGCCTTTGGTGACCCTTTTCATCCCTGAGCACCAAGACATAATGGGCATTACAGAATTTTTATTACTGTCATCATATTGCCTTAATGATTAGTCTATTTCTCTCATTTATTATTGGCCTTATCACATGATTGTAATAATTTGCTTACTGAAAGTCTGGGAACTTAATGAGGAAGTCATCTGTTATGTTCATCTTTTATACGGTGTATCAAACACAGTTCTTGGGATA
>NW_012142733.1:0-1968 GCF_000956105.1 Propithecus coquereli
GTCACTTATGGTCTCTCATCAGTAATTGTTACCTCCAAAAATAAAGCGTTTTATTTTCTTGTAGAAATATACAGTAACTGCCCATTTATTTTAGGCAAAAATATCAGTATTATATTCATAATTTTTCTTTCTTAAGAACTTGTGGTCTCAGGAAAGTAGAGGGAGTGGCGACAGCCAAGCAGGGTCCAAGTCCGTCGGAGCTGGTGTCCCGGGGCAGCTGGGCCAGGTGCATTAACCGTGGCCGTGAATAAAAGGGAGAGAAGAGGGCCCGAGAGGGGCCGCTCCTCAGGGAGGGCAGGGCAGGAGAGGGTCAGGAGGCGAGGTCGGGACAGGAGCGTGGGGCAGAGGAAGAGGCTGGAGGAGGCAGGTGAGAGCTGGACCACCCCCTCATGACTGCTGACGTCAGCCAGGACGACGACATCAGGAGTGACACGGAGAAAAAGGGCGGCTTGGGAGCCACCTTCGATGAGGAGGGGAGGGTTAGAGCATGGGTGGACGACAGAACCAGTCGAGAAGGCAGGGACGATGGAGTCCAGAGGCACAGCCCATAGCCAGCGCCTCACAGGGGAAGGAGGACTGCGGGGACCGGCCCCCATCACCGTCTGTCCCTGACCCTGGTTCTACTGTCCTCACAGCACTCAGCACAACCTGCTGTCTCGGAATCTGCATCTGGTGTCTGTCCATGCCACAGGGTGAAACTCCCCGGGTCAGGGGCATGGCCTGTCTCACTGACTACATCCCGGGCACCTGGACCAGTGCCCGGCACAGAGAAGGTGCTCGATAGACTGTACCGTGGGCGAACAATTCAAGATGAAAGGTGTGGGGCCCAGGGACCAACATCCGCCTGCGCTCGGGGGGTGGTGGCCCGGGGGGTGGGGGCAAGGGGGTGCTGGGAAGACCTCAGGGCCCAGTCTCTCTTGCTCTCTCGGGGCTGGAGCCAAGAGGGCAGGGTCTGGGGAGCTTCTGGACAGCCGAGCATGTGGAGGCCCACAGGAGGGTGGACAAGAGCTCGCCCACGTGCAGGGAGGGTGGTGCCCCCAGCTCCATTGCCCAGGACCCTTCCAGACCTCACCCTAAGTATCTCTTCATCTATGCAGCTATTTGTATCCTTCAAAATATCCTTTGTAACACATTGATAAGCATGTTTCCCTGAGTTCTGTGAGCCACTTCAGCAAACTAATCGAACCCAAAGGGGGTGTCGTGGGAACCCCGATTTCTAGTCAGAAGCACAGGTGAAACAACCTGGGCCTCGCAAGTGGCAACGGAAAGGGGGGGACTGTCTTGGGGACTGACCTCACCCTGTGGGATCTGATGCCATCTCCAGGCAGATAGTGTTGGGATTGAATTAGAGGACACCCAGCTGGCATCCACTGCAGAAGTCATTTCTTACTTGCTGGCGGGGAAAAAAGACCCACATTTGGTCACAGAAGTCTTCTGTGTTGACTATTGTTGTGGTGTGAGAGCAGAGGCAAAATTGTTTGAGTTTCTCCCCATAAGGGAAAAGTGACAGGAAGGAAATTCTCCCACGGTCAACGTACTTGAACCCCAGAGCGCGCACACTTACACTTTTTCCTTTAAAGTGGCAAGATAGTACTCTGTCTCCGCAGCAGAGACGTCTGGGTCCAAGCCGGCCAAGTAGCGGTAGACGAAGGAGAAAGTCTCGAATGGGATACGAGCAGGTCCGCCCTCCGGATCAGCAGTGAGGATCTCGCACAGGTGCTTCATCGCGATGTTCAGCGACTGCAAGCACCACAAGCCAGGTGGGAAAAAAAACGGTTACTCCTGGAGTCACCAAAATTTAAAGCAGTCACCAGCAGAATAAACACCCAGGCATATTTTATAGAAATTCTCCAAAAGTTCTCCATCTAAATTAAGAATTAGGTGAGGCCAGGTGTGATGGCTCATGCCTGTAGTCCCAGCACTTTGGGAGGCTGAGGCAGGAGGATCACTTGAGCCCAGGAGTTGGAG
>NW_012142734.1:0-262 GCF_000956105.1 Propithecus coquereli
GGATAAAAATTGTCCTTTCAATAAATGGAATCAGGATAGCATGTACAAAAAGTAATACAAAATTGCTCATCAAGCTAAATATAAGAGTTAAAACTGTAAAGCTTTTAGAATTACACTTAGGAGAAAATCTTTATAAACTTCCTCAACACCAACCACGGAATATTACGTTATATTACAAATGAAAACACTTCAGTTCTTTAAGAAAATAGTAGGTATGCATTACCTAGATGTCTCTTTGTAGCTAATGATATTTAATTTACAT
>NW_012142734.1:497-1408 GCF_000956105.1 Propithecus coquereli
CTTAAACCCAATAAAGAGTGTCTATGAAAAACATAAAGCCATCTTCCACTTAATGTTAAAAACCAGAAATGCTTTCCCCCTGAAACTGAGAAAAAAACAAGGGTGTCAACTTTCATGACTGCTAGCAAGTATTAATAACAAGGCAAAAAAGAAATAAAATAAAGACATACAGGTTAAGATGGAAGTAATAATAGTGTATTTATCTGCGTATGACATGGTGTATATGTAGAAAATCCTAAAGAATATACTTAAAAGCCCCTAAAACTAATGAGTTTAACAAAGTCACAGGATTTAAGACCAATATTCAAAAAATAATTTTGTTTTATACACTAGAAATGAATAATCTAGAAATGAAACAAAAATTTGTTTAACACCACCAAATACCATAGAAAGTAAAATACTTAAGAATTAATTTAACAAAAGATGTGCAAAGCCTATGAACTGAAATCTACAAAATATTGCTGAAAAAAATTAAAGAAGACCTATCTAAATGAAGATATATACTGTCTTTATTGATTTGAAAATTCACCATTGTTAAGAATTCAATTCTTCCAAAATTGACTATAAATTCAATGCAGTCAGAATTAAAATCCTACCAGTCTTTGGAGAAGAATTTGACACGCTAATGTTAATATTTGTATAGAAAGACAAAGACCTAGAATAGTCCAAATGATTTTTTAAATGAAAAACAAAATCAGAGGAATCAAATTTGCTAATAGTTAAGATTTACAATAAAAACACACTAATTAAGGAGCATGAAAATAGAAGGATAGGTATATAGATCAATGGCAAAGAATTTTTAGCCTAGAAATATACCTACAATTATTATATTGTAAACTGGTTTTCAACAAAGATGCCAAGGAAATTGAATGGGATAAAAATTGTCCTTTCAATAAATGGAATCAGGATAG
>NW_012142734.1:3965-6011 GCF_000956105.1 Propithecus coquereli
ACTTGGTGTGCAATATCATGGAGAGGGGTGGATAAAAGCGGCTAATCAGGTATCAACTGCAGTTAGTCTGTGTATGCTTGACACCCCCTCCCCCACTGTTACCTCATATTACCTTTGTTATGGACTGAATAGGCAATGACTAAATACTTCAAACAAATTTTTTCTTAGTTTTTTTTTTTTTCAAAACTCATGAAATAAATCCATGCCCCAAGTATAATCTTCAGCTATTAAACTGTGGCTAAATTTCAAATGAACATACAGAAGGCAATCTAATAGGTGTTATATGTTAAGAATAATCAAGTATAAATTATTAATTTGAAAAAGAAAAACACTTTTAGCGTCCCAGAATACATTTATAAAGACCAAGGCATTTTATCTAACATGGAGACCCTTCACAATAACATTTGGAATGTAAATGTTAATTCACAGAAGCAGATATTACATTTATTTTTTAGTGCCAAATTAATAAGTAAAGGTCTATAACTATTTAGAAACAAATGCTTCAGAAAATTATTGAACTAAGTTAAAAGTCAGTGTTCTATGATAACAGGTAATAATTTACTCTGATACCTCAGAATGTCATTAAACAATAATGCATATGAGTTAAATTTATCCATGGCTAAAAATACCCTAGCCTATGGGAAGATTTTTGAAAACAATTTTTTATTTGTATAAATGGGAAATCTTTTTGTTGCAAGATACAACACAAAGCTATAGCAGTCATTCGCTTTTCCTTTCTCAAGATACAACAGAAAAGCACATTGAAGAGTATGTTTCAAATTATAATTACTACCAATCTCACTACAGAATCATGGAATATTTGAGGTGGAAATCACTATAGATTTAACCTAATCCAATACCTTCACTTCGTAGATGAGGAAAGTGGTTAAGTGACTTTCTCAAAGCACCAGAGAGTCACCAAAATGTGTGCTAACCTGGGAGAATATTATTATAATGGAAAGGCTACACCATTTTTCTCCTCCCAATTAGAAGTAGGATCCTACTTAAGAGGAACAAAAGTGATGATGAACACATCCATTCACGTGTCCTTCATAAAATAATGGTTCCTTTCTTATGTAAGCACTGACATTAAGATAAGATGAACCACTGAATGTAGTTCACAGGACAGTTCCATGCAGAGGGGGTGTTTAATGAAGGTGCAGAAAAAAGCTGACAGCGACTTTTCAATCAGAAGTCAAACATGGGGCCACCTGCATGTCCAATCTACCATATGCATATTTTTATTTGATCAGCTCCATGTTTGGGACATAAACCCCAGCAAAAAATAAATCTAATATTACAGCTTTATTAAAAAGTCACATGGGCCCTTATCCCATGTGCCCCATGGTACCATGTGGCAATATTCATCTTGTTAAACTAAGTAATGGTTGATAATTTCCTTCTTTTGATGGGCCAAGAATGCTCCCATGCACTACAGAATCTACCATTTCCTGTTGAATTACACTCAATTCAATTATGTCACCTGCCTGTCCTGGGGACTTGTGACCATCTGTGAAGATGATTATATGAATTAATAGAACATGCTACTATAGTCAGTATGACCTTTCATGTACATCCCAACTCTTTGAGAAGCATAATCTATAAGTACATGGGACCCATGATTTATTGACTCTCTTTCTTTCTCCTATATCGATTTGGAAACTCCAAGTGAACTATTTCGCTTGGTCTTCACAGTAACCTGGGGGTCATGAATGGATAACTCACATTTTACAGATGAGAGAACTGAGACTTAGAAATTAAATAACTTGCTCATGACCATGCAGTAAATGTCAAAGTTAGTGCTCAAAGTCTGGTCTTCTAAGACCAACAGCTGTTCAACCCTATCCTGCTGCCTTATCATGTCAGCCATTCTAATAATAATGTATATTTTAGTAATGTGTTTAACTTTTCCCCCAATAACTATATAAGGTCAGAAAGCAAGAGTTATCTGTCATATTACAAATTCATTCATGTATTCATTATTATTATTGCTCATATTTATAGTTTATTTTGAAAATTAGACATAAATCAATTAACTTAAAAAAC
>NW_012142734.1:6160-6487 GCF_000956105.1 Propithecus coquereli
GTCCAACATCTCTCCTTTCCCTGTCCACCTATTCCCCCATTTCAGAACAGCCAAGAGAGGATTTTATATGCTCTCACCACAAAGAAATGGTAAATACTTCAGGGGATGGATATGCTAATTAGCATGACTTGATCATTCCACACCCCATAGATACATACAATTATTATTAGTTAATTAAAAATAAAATAAACAAAAGTGCATGTTATGACACTGTAGCTTTTGTTTTCCTGTGGATGACCTTATGTTCAAGTTAATTTATATCATAAAGTGTTTAAAGTAGCACTTGGTGTGCAATATCATGGAGAGGGGTGGATAAAAGCGGCTAAT
>NW_012142734.1:7882-9751 GCF_000956105.1 Propithecus coquereli
CAGTCAAGATAAATGTGATCAAACATAAAGATGCAGTATGATATCATAACTGCATAAAATTAACTGGTGTACATATTGTGCTACTGTAATAATTTCATAGCCACTCTGTTGCTATTAGGGTAAGCTCAAGTGTTGCAAGTATCCACTTAAAAGGTCATATGATGCTAATCATATCTGCGATATACAGTAAATTGCATATCACAGTAAAACCTGCTCTTTTGCAGTTCTCGCATATTTTTCATAGTGCTAAGTGCAATACTGTAAACCTTGAATAACACCATAGGACCCATATGAAGTGCTCCCAAAAAGCAGAGAAAAGTCATGATAATACAAGGAAAAGTTGAATTGCTTGATATGTACCATAGATTGAGGTCTGCAGCTGCAGTTGTCCACCATTTCAGGATAAATGAATCCAATGTTAGGACCATTGACACGAAAGAAAAGGCAATTCATGAAGCATTCGGTGAAGCTATAATAGCAGGAGCAACAAATGTTGCACTTTTTCACTTCAATTATGTCACCTGCCTGTCCTGGGGACTTGTGACCATCTGTGAAGATGATTATATGAATTAATAGAACATGCTACTATAGTCAGTATGACCTTTCATGTATATCCCAACTCTTTGAGAAGCATAATCTATAAGTACATGGGACCCATGATTTATTGACTCTCTTTCTTTCTCCTATATCGATTTGGAAACTCCAAGTGAACTATTTCACTTGGTCTTCACAGTAACCTGGGGGTCATGAATGGATAACTCACATTTTACAGATGAGAGAACTGAGACTTAGAAATTAAATAACTTGCTCATGACCATGCAGTAAATGTCAAAGTTAGTGCTCAAAGTCTGGTCTTCTAAGACCAACAGCTGTTCAACCCTATCCTGCTGCCTTATCATGTCAGCCATTCTAATAATAATGTATATTTTAGTAATGTGTTTAACTTTTCCCCCAATAACTATATAAGGTCAGAAAGCAAGAGTTATCTGTCATATTACAAATTCATTCATGTATTCATTATTATTATTGCTCATATTTATAGTTTATTTTGAAAATTAGACATAAATCAATTAACTTAAAAAACACATTGAGTTGGTAGAACAATCATAAACTGGCATTCATATTCTTTATACTCTAGTGTTTCTTGCCTAATGAATAGTGTCCTTTCCAGATACTCTAGGGATAATCACAGTTATTGTTTTTCAAGAGACTGCTCTATTACGAGCTTTTCATTTTTAAAAATTTTTAATTTTCAAAACAATCCTAAGAGGTGTGTATTATCATAACTTCTTCACAGAGGAACCAACTGAGATTTGGAGAGAATAATTTATCTGATTTTACACAATCTGCAATCTGGCCTTGTCACATGTCCTTTGAAAAAGTGGAGTCATAATTCTGGAGCTTAGCCAAGTGACTCTCTTTGGCCCACAGAATAGCAGCAAATTAGATGTAAGCAATGGATGGGGAAATGCTCATGTAACCAAGAGAGGAGAGGGCCCAGTTCACAAGCACTTTTCCATTTACTGCACTGGGAACACCAAGACCAACTTGTGAATGAGCCCAAGCTACTAGTGGAGAGACCACAGGGAGGAGAACTGAGGCTCACTGGCTGACAGCCTGCTGACCACTAGTTCCAGGAGCAAGAGCAGCCTAGAGTGCTGAATGGATAAACAAACTATGTACAGACTCATTTTATTAATATTGATGCACATGGCAACCTGCGTGACTATCAAATGCATTATGCTAAGTAAAAGCAGCCAGACCAAAAAGTCCGCGCTCTGTAGTTGCCATTTATACACCACTCTGGAAAAGTCAAAACTGCAAGAACAAAGAATACATCAGTAGTTCCCGGGGGTTAGGGGTGCAGGA
>NW_012142734.1:11541-13346 GCF_000956105.1 Propithecus coquereli
AGTGCAATACTGTAAACCTTGAATAACACCATAGGACCCATATGAAGTGCTCCCAAAAAGCAGAGAAAAGTCATGATAATACAAGGAAAAGTTGAATTGCTTGATATGTACCATAGATTGAGGTCTGCAGCTGCAGTTGTCCACCATTTCAGGATAAATGAATCCAATGTTAGGACCATTGACACGAATGAAAAGGCAATTCATGAAGCATTCGGTGAAGCTACAATAGCAGGAGCAACAAATGTTGCACTTTTTGCAAAATACCTTTTTATCTCATATTGAAAATGCAGCTTTTATGTAGGTGCAGGATTGCTATAAGACAGGCATGCTTACAGACTCTAATATAATTCAAGAAAAAGTAAAGTCATTATATGACAACTTAAAGCAAAAGAAAGGTTAAGGATCTAAAGCTACAGAATTTAATACATTGTCTGATAATTTTAGAAAGAGGTTTGGTAAAGAAATGTCAAGATAACAGGAGAAGCAGCTTCTGCCAACCAAGAGGCAGCAGATGAGTGTGCCATTAAAAAAATCATTGATGAGAAAGAATATCTGCCTGAACGGGTCTTTGATGCAGACAAAAGTTTGCCATTCTGGAAAAAAATGCCACAAAGGACATTTATTAGTAAGGAAGGGAAGCAAGCACGAGGATTTCAGGCAGGAAGAGATAGGCTAACTCTACCGTTTTGTGCAAATGCATTTGGGTTTATGATGAGGACTGCCTCTATCTACAAAGCTGCTAACCCCGAGCCTTGAAGCAAAAGTAAATATCTGTTGACAGTCTTTTGATTACACCACAAGAGGGCCTGAACAAAAGAACACTTTTCCTAGATTGGGTCTATGGGTGCTTTGTCCCTGAAATCAGGAAATTCCTTACTAGTAAGGGACTGCTTTTTAAAGTTCCTTTGATATTGGATAATGCCCCTGACCACCCAGAACCCCGTTAAGTTCAACACCGAAGGCACTGAAGTGGTCTACTTGCCCCTAAACACAATGTCTCTAATTCAGTGTCTAGATCAGGGGCTCATAAGGATGTTTAAGCCTTATTACACACGATACTCTATGGAGAGGGTCGTCAATGCCATGGACAGAACCCTGATAGAGAGAACATCACGAAAGTCCGGAAGGATTGCACCATTGAAGATGCTACCGTTGCTATAGAAAAAGCCATAAAGATCAAAACAATAGATCCCTAGGAGAGAAAAATGTCCAGATGTTGTGTATGACTTCAGAGTATTTACAACAGAGTCATCAAGGAAATCATGAATGAGATTGTGGATAAGGCAAAAATATAGGGGGTGAAGGGTTTTAAGATATGACTCTGGAGAAATTCAAGAGCTCATGGACCAGGCACTTGAGGAGTTAACAGAAGTTAACACGACGGACACGAGTGCTCTGACCCAGTGCCAGACGATGAGGACGATGGCGTCGAAGAACCAGTGCCAGAAAAAAAAGTGAGATTAGACAAACTGGCAGAAGGGTTCTGATTTTTCCAGACAGCTTTTGACTTCTTTTACAACTTAGGCCCTTCTATAATATGGGCACTGTAACTACCACATAGAAACATTTTTAAAGAAACAAAAAAGCAAAAAAACAGACAAATTACTATGTATTTTGATAAAGTTGCATCAAATGTGCCTGCCTCTCCTGCCTCCCCTTCCACTTCCTCCACCTCCTCTGCCTCCGCCACCCCTGATACAGCAAGACCAGACCTTCCTCTTCCTCCTCCTACTCCTTAGCCTATTCCATGTGAAGACGAGGATGAAGACATTTATGATAATCTACTTTCACTTAATCAATAGTAC
>NW_012142734.1:13992-14613 GCF_000956105.1 Propithecus coquereli
TTAGCCCACTATCTTGTATTGAAAAGAGCATTAAGTTAGCAATCAAAAGAACTGGGCTCTGGTCTTGGCTGCAGATCAGCCTCTCCACTCCATCTTTAAGAGTCCTAGACTGGAGTGAATCCATTCAATTCAACTATTTACATAACCAGCCATTTCACCTACTTTGGGGCAGGCTTCAGGAAAAAATGGACCTTTATGTTGCCAAACACCACTCTTTTTGCTTGTTCTATTTAATTTATAACTTTTGTTTAATTTAAATAATGCACCATCTGGTCAACAGTGCTTTCTAAACCTAAAGGATTAGATGCTTGACTCTCGGGTGTAGAGAAGGAAATGGTAGAAGACATCTTTGTGCAAAGATGGTTCATGCATACTTCAAGCTTTAGGCTAAGAGTAAAATCTTACCCTGAATTTGATTGGAAGGATAAAAATGTCTTGGTGAATGGTGAACAAAACTGATTCTCAGTATTTCAAAAGGTCCTCATACAGAGAAAAAAAATAGGTAGAAATTTTAACTACAGAAAAAATTGTCAATGCCAAGGGGAAGAAAAAGCAAACTTAATTAAAGTTTCACACATTGAGAAATGATAAAAGGTCTTGCAAAGTATAGAAATAGTACTT
>NW_012142735.1:0-1446 GCF_000956105.1 Propithecus coquereli
AAAAAAATGCTCAACATCTCTAATCATTAGAGAAATGCAAATCAAAACCACAATGGGATATCACCTAACCCCAGTGAGATTGGCCTCTATCAAAAAATCCCAAAATAACAAATGCTGGCGAGGATGTGGAGAGACAGGAACACTCTTACACTGCTGGTGGGACTGCAAATTAGTGAAACCTTTGTGAAAAAGAATTTGGAGATACTGCAAAGAGCTAAAAATAGAAATACCATCTGATCCAGCAATAGCACTATTAGGCATCTACCCAAAAGAGCAAAAGACATTCTATAACAAAGTGATCTGCACCTGAATCTTTATGGCAGCACAGTTCACTATTGCAAAGATGTGGAAACAACCCAAATGCCCATCAATTCATGAGTGGATTATTAAAATTTGGTATATGTATACAATGGAATATTACTCAATTATAAGAAACGACAGTGTTGGATTGAACTTGAGCCCATTATCTGAAGTGAGGTATCACAAGATTGGAAGAATGGGCTCCACTGGTACTCACCATCAAATTGGTACTAACTGTTGAACACTAGGGTGCTCACACGGCAGTAATACTCTCCAGGGATTAGGGGGATGGGTGGGGGGTAAACCCACAACTAAAGGACATGGGAAGCATTGTGGAAGGGAAGGGCATGCCTCTAATCCTTGCTTGGGTGAGGCAAAGACATAAAATGTAACCATAATATTTGTACCCTCAAATAAAAAAAGGGGGGGCTCAATTCACCAAGTGGATGTAACAATTGTTAATATATATGCATCCAACATTGGACACCTAAATATATAGAGCAAATATTAATGGACATGAAGAGAGAAATAGATAGCAATACAATAATATTAGGTGACTTCAATGCCCCACTTTTAACAATGGACAGATCAACCACACAAAATTAATAAGAAAATACTAGAATGGAACTACACTTTAGACAAAATGGACCTAAAAGATATGTACAGAACTTTACATTCAACAGCAGAAGAATACATATACTTCTCTAGAGCACGTGGAGCATTCTCCAGGAGAGACAATATGGTAGGCCACAAAACAGTCTTAACAGAGTTAAGAAGATCAAAATTATATCAAGTATTGCGGGGAGTTAGCTACGCTCCCAGCAAAAAATAGGGTCCCTTATGTAGGGGTCGTCGCAAAGGATAAGAAAATAATAGAAAATGGAAAATAACAGAAATAAAAGAATACACAGAGACAAAGGTATAGTTTTATAGATTTATAAAGATAAAAGGCAAAGCAGGGGTACTCAGGGGTCCTTATGATATCCCCGTCAATCTCAAGGCCCAGAATAAAGTTTCATATGGGCATTTATAGGTACAGAGATAGGTTGCTGGGGGTAACAGAATTACATAATAACAGGTAGTTTGTTTTAGATTAAAAGTCTTTCAAAAGTCTTCTATAGATCCCTCAATTAACCCTGGTTACAA
>NW_012142736.1:0-1030 GCF_000956105.1 Propithecus coquereli
TAGAAATATTCATATTCCTTTTAAAAATAATTTTTACTCAGGTCTAATGAGGTATAATTGAAAGAAAATAATAAACTACAAATATTTAAAGTATATAATTTGATCTCTTTTGACATATGCATACACCAAAACCAGATAACAAACATTTTTATTACTTCTGTGCATTTCCTTGTGCCTCTTTGTAATTCATCCTTTTGTCTACCCATGTCTTCGACAATCTCTGATCAGCCTTCTGTCACTATAGATTAAATTTCACTTCTGAGAAATTTATGTAAATGGAATCATATAGTGCTGTCTTTTCTTCCTGGCTTCTTTCACTCAGCACAATAATTTTAAGATTCATCCACATATCAATAGTTTGTTTCTTTTTATTGCTCAATAGCATTCCATTGAATGGATATACCACAATTAATCATTCAGCAATTTATGGATATTTGGGTTGTCTTCAGTTGTTGACTCTTACACATAAAGCTGCTGTGAACATTCATGTGCCAGTATTTTTGTGGACATATCTTGTCATTTTCTTCAAAAGTTACACATATGCTTAGCACACAACCCAATGATTTCAATCCTAGGTAATTCCTTTTTTGTAGCTGCATAGTATTCTGTTGTGTAAATATATTGTACGTTATAGAAAAAGTTCCCTAAAATGTTATTTAAGTTGTTATTAGACTACTATTATTATAAATAGCACGGCAATATGTAACATAATCTTGTGTACATATCTTCTGATATTTTCGTTAGTGTATATTTAAGGCAGATTACCAGAAGTAGGGGTTTTCACCCAAGTTTTCCTGAAAGAATAGCAGTAGAGGGGGGACTAATAAACAGAGAAATCATCTAGCTCTGTGCAGTCTCATGGTGATTGGATTCTGGAAACTTCCCAGTGTCGAATCCCTAGGTAAACCAAAAATATCTGAAATTGTAGTCAACCCCCTCCTAGCCCAAATAATAAGATCAAAGAGAGATGTATTTTAAATTCAAAGTCCCAATAGGTTAAAAGTAAAAGGATGTAAAAAGATATATTATA
>NW_012142737.1:0-1464 GCF_000956105.1 Propithecus coquereli
GTGCTGTAGTGTCACCGTGCTGTGTTGTCACTGTGCTGTTGTCACCGTGCTGTGTTGTCACCGTGCTATGTTGTCACCGTGCTGTGTTGTCACCATGCTGTAGTGTCACCGTGCTGTGTTGTCACTGTGCTAGTGTCACCGTGTTGTGTTGTCACCGTGCTGTAGTGTCACTGTGCTGTGTTGTCACTGTGCTGTGTTGTCCCCGTGCTATAGTGTCACCATGCTGTGTCGTCACCATGCTGTGTCGTCACCGTGCTGTGTTGTCACTGTGCTGTGTTGTCACCATGCTATAGTGTCACCATGCTATAGTGTCACCATGCTGTGTTGTCACCATGCTATGTTGTCACTGTGCTGTAGTGTCACCATGCTGTTGTCACCGTGCTGTGTTGTCACCATGCTATAGTGTCACCGTGCTGTGTTCTCACCATGCTGTGTTGTCACTGCTGTGTTGTCACCGTGCTGTAGTGTCACCGTGCTGTATTGTCACCATGCTGTTGTCACTGTGCTATAGTGTCACCGTGCTGTGTTGTCACCATGCTATGTTGTCACCGTGCTATAGTGTCACCGTGCTGTGTTGTCACCATGCTATGTTGTCACCGTGCTATAGTGTCACCGTGCTGTGTTGTCACCGTGCTGTGTTGTCATCGTGCTGTGTTGTCACTGTGCTATGTTGTCACCATGCTGCGTTGTCACCGTGCTATAATGTCACCGTGCTATGTTGTCACTGTGCTGTGTTGTCACCGTGCTGTAGTGTCACCATGCTGTGTTGTCACCATGGTATAGTGTCACCGTGCTGTGTTGTCACCGTGCTGTGTTGTCACCGTGCTTTGTTGTCACCATGCTATGTTGTCACTGTGCTGTGTTGTCACCTGCTGTAGTGTCACCGTGCTGTGTTGTCACCATGCTATAGTGTTACCGTGCTGTGTTGTCACCGTGCGGTGTTGTCATCGTGCTGTGTTGTCACTGTGCTATGTTGTCACCGTGCTACGTTGTCACCGTGCTATAGTGTCACCGTGCTATGTTGTCACTGTGCTGTGTTGTCACCGTGCTGTAGTGTCACCGTGCTGTGTTGTCACCATGCTGTGTTGTCACCATGCTATAGTGTCACCGTGCTGTGTTGTCACCGTGCTGTTGTCACTATGCTGTCACTGTGCTAGTGGTTTCATGTCAGGTCCATGGGATCGGATCCTGGAGCTGCCGTTCTGCAGGGCTTCTATTCTCGGTCATCGACTCCAATAAAAATGCTATTCTGTAACGATGCCCTCAAAATCTGTAGCTGTTTTGTAACATGAAGATTGATTTATGGAAAAAATCTATCACAGACATGATAGAAATTTTCAATTTTTGTTGAATCCCAGGTAATCATAGGCAGGGAGGATTTTTGAACAGAATTGTACTAAAAATGGATGTTGAACAAACTTTTTTGCCCGACTTCTATTGAGGTAATTTGTTTCTTCTGCTCAG
>NW_012142738.1:0-1345 GCF_000956105.1 Propithecus coquereli
CCAAATTTGATGTTTCAGGTTTTTGAATTATAAATTCAGCTAAATTCAGTCTTGGCATAAGAATCATGTAAAAGTAGGACATTGGCTTAAAATAATGGGACAAATAATGGGGACATTTGAGAAAAATCAAAAGATTCAGATGATCTCTAAATCATCTAATTCACCCCCTGCCCAACTAATAATCTCAACAACAGAACATCTTCTTTATCTATGGAAGCTATTTGCTGCTTCTTCCTTGTTCGAAGATGTTATTATGCCCCTCCCTGAGAGACCACACTTGTAGGATAGGGCCAAAAATGCCCCTCTTGCTTGTCTCCTCATTGTCACTAAATCGTATCACTGAACTAACAGCTTCATGTGAAAACTTGTTGTGAAAGAGGCTAGTATATATAAAAATTGCAGGACTGAACTGAAAATTATTGTATCAGTTGACTTAGGTGCTGAGTTCTTAATAGGTCTTCACTTACCAATGATTCTGAGTGCAGCAAGTAACCTGCAACTCATGTCCTACTGATTTTCTGGATTGAATAGTTCAAATATGAATTTACTGGTTATTAAGAATATTGGGTAGTATGTATGTGCAGAAATCATCTGGTGAAATAGAGAGAAAAAAAATCGACATCATCAAGAATTTAAAATCCTGGAAAAAAATTTTCTGTGTGAACTATCATCCCAACCCCTGCATATTTTTTCACAAGAGAATACAGAAAATGGCTGTATTAGTTTCCTACGTTTTCCATAACAAAATACCACAAACCAGGTGCCTGAAAAAATAGAAGTTTTTGTCTTACAGTTCTAGAGAATAGAAGTTAAAGATCAACATATCAGCAGGATTGATTTCGTCTGGGGGATATAAGGGAGAATTTTTTCCATGCCTCTCTGCTAGCTTCTGGTTGTTTGCTGCAATCTTTGGCATTCCTTGGCTTGTAGATGTCTCATCTAGATCTGTGCTTTCATGATTACATGGTTTTCCCCCTGTGTGCATGTCTATTTCTGTGTCCAAATTTCCCTTTTTCATAAGTACACTAGTCATATTAGGGTCCAACTTAATGACCTCATCTTAACTTGATCATCTGCAAGACCCTTTTTTTCCCCAAATAAAATGACATTTACAGATACTGGAGATTAGGATTTCAACACCTTTTTGGGAAACACAGTTAAACCCATAACAACAATCAAAGATGTGAAAGATATTTTGGCAAATGAAGCACCTGTATTTTTTTTTTTATCATATTATTGACTTAATCTCTCTGTGCCCGGTTATATAGCTACTAGAACACACAGACTTTAGTATACAGGGATGAAGGAGGCTATTCAATTTCATTTTAATGTGGGATTTGAGTGA
>NW_012142739.1:0-1276 GCF_000956105.1 Propithecus coquereli
TTATTACAGAAATTGGCTCTCTCAGTTATGGAGGCTGAGAAGTCCCATGGTCTGCCGTCTGCAAGATATAGAACTGGGAAAGTCAATAGTGTAATTCAGTTCTAGTCCAAAGGCCTGAGAACCAAGAGCATCAGTGTCCAGAGGCAGGAGAAAATGGATGTCCCAGCTCAAGAAGAGGGAGCAAATTCACCCTTCCTCTGCTTTTGTGTTCTATTCCATCCCTCAATGGATTGAGTGATGCACACCCACACTGGTAAGGGAGATCTTCTTTATTCAGTCTACCAATTCAAATGCTAATTTCTTCCATGAGCACCCTCATAGACAGACCCAGAAATAACGTTTACCAGTTATCTGTACATCCCTTAGCCCAGTCAAGTTGACACATAAAATTAACCATCACAATCTGCAATATCCAAATACACAGGTATTTTTTTCTTTCTCAAGGGAAGTAAATAGACTTTCTTTGATTGAAACACGTGATTGGGCTAGGAATATTTTAGATAAACTGGTTCTTATTCCTCAAGCTAGTCAGAAACTGTTCTCCAACACAAACAATTGTAAAACTATACATATGCTCTGATCAGAATAAGCAGAATGTGAGAGCAAATACATACAAATTCTTATTCATGCTCCCATTCTGCAGACCCCTGTAGACTTTCCCTCTTCAGTAAACAATCTGTATTCAGATATATGTTAACATTGTTCATTATATTCTAGTTTCTTTCACATTTAATCATATTTTAAACATATTTATAAGCCTATTCTTCCAACTTTGACCAATAAAATATCCATAAATTTGATAATTTCATCAATGACATGAAGGTTTCAGTAATTTCTCTCTTAGAATTTAACCTTATTTTTCTTGGTTCTGAGTTCATCTCACTCTAGCCTTCAGTATACTGCCTCTAATTCTCAGTGGATTACATTAATTGTATCTGTACAAGCCTAATATTATAAGCCTTTGTGAAGACTACAATTGGACAAAAACAAGGTCATTAGGCAATGCTCATAACCATTATTCACAGTCAGTCAATTCCATTCTTGCTGACGAGGAAGGTTTTTGCAAAATTTGACATTGCCCAGCAAAGAGCCTAAAGTGTAGACACCCAGTCGTCATTAATTGAGGAGTCTTCCAAGACTTTTTTGTTCAGCTTGGATTTTCCAAATCTTGGAATTTTCTGATGTCTCATGACTACGCTATTTTCTGGAGCTCCAAATAAGGTAACAGGCTTTTGTAATATATTGGCCATAAGATCTACAGAAGATAAGTTATTTT
>NW_012142740.1:0-1215 GCF_000956105.1 Propithecus coquereli
ACTTAGCTAAATTTGATATTGATATAAAACAATAAGATATGTGTTTGGAGGAGGAGAAACAGTCAGTCTGATGGATGGAATCAAGGTAGAAAGTGCTTTAAATAAAGCAAAAGATTTTATGAACTTTCAATTAGCATTGTTAATGTGTGCTCAAATTCTTGATGCTGAAATAATACCTGAAATCATAATAAGTCATAAATAAATCAAATGATGAATCAATTCTATGTATATTTCATTTCATTCAAATAATTTGAAATCATCATACATTTACAGGGTAAAATAAATCAAATAATAGATTCCCTCACAATAATTAGGTAATCATATTATCTTATGGTTGGGAAGAATTTTAGATACCATGCAAAGCACGTTCCCACTCAGGGATCTCTTTTGTGTCCTTTCCAGTACGGAATCATGCAGGCTACTTTGAATACTCCAGACAAGCAGGATTTTGATATAATTGCAAGGCTACAGAGTCCATTTCTAAACAATTCTGCTTGTAATATAGATGTGTTTAATAAAGTTTACTCTTCCTTAATTTCCATTAGATTTACCTCGCTCCGTCTTCCACTTCTTCACTGAATAAGTTTAATTTATCACAAAAAATACAATATACTTTTGTCACTAACATAATGCCTTCATTCTCTGTTTGACTTTATGTCCCTGGAGGGAAGAACCACTGCTTGTTCAGAATTTTATTGTCATAATCAAGTCTATAACAGGTGTTCAATGATTATTTGTGGAGTTAAAATGAAGGACCGCTTTTTCCATATTACTCTAAAGTTACCATGACCACCTAACCATGTACTGTCATAGCTTATGAGAACAATTTGTTGCCATTTGCTGTATTTTCCAAAATTCTGTTTTGCAGTTAAATTAAACCTCTCTCTCATTCTCTTCTTTTAATTTGACTCCATTTAACTTAGTTGTACTAAATTGGCTTTCCTATTGCCAAGCTGTTTTGAATATTTTCAGAAGTTCTTATTTTATCTTTTGTTAACTAAAATTAAATTATCTTTAGGTGACATTGTATTCAGTGTCTATAGCCATGCTGGCTGATATAGTAGCTTCTAAGCACAGGTGGCTACCAAGCCCTTGAAATGCAGCTATTTCAAATTGAGATGTGTTATTAGTGTAAAATGCACACCAGATTGTGGAGACATAGAACAAAAAAGGAATGCACAATATCCCATAATAATTTTTATATTTATTACATGT
>NW_012142741.1:0-436 GCF_000956105.1 Propithecus coquereli
TTGCTCAGAATAATTTTTTTCCATGAAACGTCATCATGTATATCTAGAGACATATAGAAACAACAAAAAATAACTACAAAAGGTGGTTACTAAACAAACATTATTCAAGTTTTTTGGAACCCAAATGAAAAATTTTTCCCAAATGACAGCAAAATGGTAGTCAATTGCAAATATAGATTTTGTGTTACATCAAAATGAGTTTCATTATTTGTTCTAAGTACATAAAAACCATTCTAGAGAGAGGCTTTATTCTTGTAGCAAATATAAAAAGAATCATTAATCCATCCCTTCTGTGAGTCTTACATATAAATAATCTCTATTCTTAACTTCACAGCTTTATCTTAAAGGTTTTTTCAATAGCACTTAATCTTTCCTAAACTTTATAATACTACTCTTTGTGTCCTTTCTAAAATGTAACTACAAAAGCTTGCATAAG
>NW_012142742.1:0-1446 GCF_000956105.1 Propithecus coquereli
CCATAACTTTGGGCATGACATTAACTTTATTTTTAAATAAGAATTTGAGATCTGTTTTTGATAATTACAAAGCAGTTTTGAAATCCTTTTACAGAAGTATAAATCACTAATATTGTAAAAAAATTAACAGAGGGACAGGTGCTTTCTTCACTTCTTGGTGGTAAAAAAAAATTGATAAAAAGAAGAGGTCAGATAAATTAAGATGAATTCAGAAAATTTTTCTTTACCATTCGCCTGTATTAGTAGCATTGCTATACTCGTGTGCTATTTCAAACTCAGGTCAGGGCATTATTTAACAATGAATTCACTGATATGGTGACTAATTTTGATAGCTTTCCTCTAAATTGCTCCTTTGCTTTTGAGGAAATGGTAGTCCTCAATGGAGCCAACGCTGCTCTTTTTATACTAATTGTTATTGTCACTCTAGGGAACGTGAACTCCACAGCAATATGCCTGCTTTGTATTTTGTTTATGTGTTATGTTTTTAAAGTGCTCCTCCAAGTGTAATAAGTACAGACAAATTACCATGTAAGTTTTCTTTAAGCTACTGCTAGATTTCTAGGGTTGAATGTAGGTAAGTGATTCAAATTCTAACACACCTCTATAAATCAATTACCAGAGTAATTTTCACTGGGAATAATTAACATTTGAATTCAAGGTATGAGACTTGACTAATAGGACTGTTGTCTTCCTTCCTCCTTCCCTCTCTCCCTTCCTTCCTTCCTTTCCTTTCCTTCTTCCCTCCCTCCCTTCCTCTTTCTTTCTTTCTTCCTACAGAGTTTTGGTACTCCACAGATTGTTTTGAGTATAATAATATTCTTACATGCTTTAGTCCTACTTTAGCTAAAGAGCATGCTTTATTGTTGGGAGAATCCACCTAGCCAAATTTGCTAAAATATCCAGTATACAAATTAGAAACAAAGAGCAAAATCAGGAATAGTGTTGTATATTAATATAGCATATAATGGGGTTATACAAAATTTGCCCAAAATCTCAACCTCAACAAGAACCCTCAGTGCCTGATCTACTACATACTTTCCAGGCAAAAAGTGATCTTTAAAAACAGCAATTTATCAAGATAATTAATGCTGCATGAAAGGAAATGGAGACCATTATAAAGCAAAGTAAAACAGCTTAAGGACAGATCTTGTTTTATGTTTCCTTGATTAGAAATGCAGTGTAAGAATGTCTTGCTAAAGTACTTAAAACACTATTAAATGGTCCAAATCTCGAGTGAAAAATCTTTGAGTTAAAGGATCAAATCCCAACAGGGTCAGTTTAGTCTTCTGGCATTATATAGGAGGAAAATTAGAAACTGAGCTTTCACTAAATTTGTACTCTAGGGAAGATCTTAAAATGGAATCCTTGTGAGGTGGTTTGCGGTATCTCTAATAGCTTCACAGACTGCCTCTATTTTCCTGAGTGAATTTATGTTAAATAAAAAAG
>NW_012142743.1:0-2474 GCF_000956105.1 Propithecus coquereli
CTTTTAAAGAATCCTTCCACCTAATAAAATATCCTCATGAAATGCTGCTATAGCTTTCTTTATGTGCCACAGTTTCAATATCTAGTATCTCCAGGCTTTTCTTAGTCCAAAACTTTTTTTGATGGCATTTATTATTCCCATTTACATTTTTTTGACCTACATTGCAGCTTCTAAATTGGTTATGTCATTTTCCCCTGAGCATTTTGTGTCTTTCCTTAGCCTTACAGGAAAACTCTGGATTTATATCACTTTCTGGTGCAACAATGAACTGAATAGGCAGAGAACCAGATAAGAGTCCCTTGCACTTCCTCATTTCCCACCATCCTCTCCCAGATCATCAGAAACAAGTGAGCATCCCATTATTGAAAATGTTGAACTGGGCTCGATTCCCAGGTTCTCAGTTTTGTAATCCCGGAAACCATTATTACAGCATTTCTGTTTTCATTGATTGTCATCTTTGTATATAATTCTGTTAGCTTTTGCCAAATGAAACATTTCAAAAAGGGATTCTTATATGGGAAAACTGAAAAATAATGTTCATACTCAGTAAAAACACTGTATTCCCTTTCAAAGAGAGAACTTACATACAATCAGGTATTCATGAATTTTCAGAACGGCACATGGGGAATGTTGCTAAAACTCAGTCTTGCTTCCAAATAAAGTCAGCACAGCATTTACACAATTATTACTTATCATTTCCTTTCAAGCTAATAAACAGTGTTTCAGCTTAAAATTTCAGCATTTAGTCTACACATAACTTAAAACTCTTATGAGTAAATATGCTTATCTATCAGAAGTTAGTTTATTCCATAGTGGAGGTACAGAAAAGGGAGATTAAAAGGGCAAATATGGGTAGTGTCTTTCCAGCACTTCATAGAATGAGAACATCCTGGCCCAGGAGCACAAATCTCTTGACCATGTAACAAATGTGTCCCTGGAGAGAGAAAAATACATTAGGTTGTCGTGGCTTTAAAACATCAACCGTTTACACTTTCCAACTTATTCTGCTGGCTCTGAACCCAGACTTACTCAGTAACCAGTTAATTGATTATAATTCTCCTTTCCATATGATTAGATTTATATCTATATCCATACCTGTAGGGAAAAATACAGTAATCCATCAATATAGCTCATTAGCTTGATGGATATTTTTATTATAAATTAATATATTGGCATTCTGCTATAAGGAAGCATTTTAATTAATGTGGATGTCACCAATGAGATAATTTTAAGATCATACAACTCTCAGCCACACACACAGAAGTAGAAGTTCCATTTCTGGAACATGAGACAAGAGAATCATTTCTCACCCATGTTTACTTAGAAAATATGGTCACTCCCATACATGTTATCACAATGCTTTCCCTACCCCTCAGGAAAGAGAACTAATGTTTGTAAGAAATTATAGTCAGTCTAACACTGTCCTCAGTGAAATAAAGTTGCTTGGGCAGGTTCACCCATCCAGTAAGTAATTAGAGGTGACATTAAAATTCAGGTCTGACAGATGTCCTTTCAACTAAACTTGTGTCTTCACTTAGAATCTACTACTAGCAACATGCCCTTACCGGGAGAAACAGATAAAAGTTACGTGGCTGCTAGAGAATAAATACTGATCCTATTGGCTACCTCTTCTAAACACGTTTAACCCAAATCTCACGCTCAAGAAATGGGTGTTTTGTAAGCTGACATTCTGTTCTCTGAGGATGTGTAGAAAAACCTCGTCTGATAATTTAGCTACATATATTTTTTGGAGTCTGATTTTAAAATGAATGGCAACACAAAGACGTTTTGTTCATAGTGAACTTGAGAATTCATTGTATGTACCTTATCATGGAATTGGAAAAACAAAGAGAAATGGTAGTTATTTTATCAAGCAGTTTCATAGTTGTCTTTCACGTCTATTCGTATCTCTTTATTTGGTCTGGGTATGTAATTAGTTATGAGTGCTGTGACAAAAGACCATAAAAAAGGAAAAAAATTAGTTCTGAGCCCTGTTCCTATTATTATATTTTGCCACTCGAAATATGGTTTTGTTTCCACGTATACACTTATATTATTTTTCTATAACTAATTTGAAAACAGTTTTAAATCAATTTATTTGAAGCTTGTCAGGAAAGGAGTGAGGACACTTTTACTGATTATAAGCTTAGTTATGCACAAGTGAAATAGTTTGGATTTTGACCATGCACATTAGGTATTAGGAGTATTATATTTCATGTTATGCAGATAGAAAATTCCAAAGATTATTTTTTCATCTTAAAGAATAATAGGCACCAACAGCCTGGCATAAGTCATTTTGATTTAATTTAACAAGGTCACCCTTCCATCTTTAAATAAACTATTTTGCCTAAACTAGTTCAAACATTAGAACCTTTTCTTTAAGAAAAGATCATCATCAAAGATTGAAATTGTATAACCTACGTCAGGAACTCATTTCAGTGTTTAGTACACTTTTAAGAAATTCTTCCTAACAT
>NW_012142744.1:0-1621 GCF_000956105.1 Propithecus coquereli
AAGCCCAGACAACTTCATGTGACCCTAAATCCAGCTGTGCCTAGAGCTCCAGTTTAGCCCTTGACTTCTTATTTATATGAAATTATTTTTCTTTGTTCAAGCTAATTTGATGTTTTTTGTGCACTTACAGCTAAAGAATCATCACTAATATACAAGTAAACCCCGACATCTGCTTCCAAATGATATCTTGTACAGTACCCCTAAAGTATAAAACAGATAAATGTAGATCTGCTTCTGAATAGAGCAGAAATAGAAGTTCTCAAATCTTACTATGTGACTCTTCCTAGACATGACAGTTAATTGTTTATGATCAGGTTAAGGGATACCCAGAATGCTGATAAAACATTATTTCTGGGTATGTCTCTGAGGGTGATTGATCCAGACTGCCACAGGGAAGTTGGACTACTACTCCACAATGGAGAGAAAGAGGAGTGTGTATGAAGTACAGGAGTTCCTATAGGGCATCTCTTAGTAGTACCATGCCCTAAACTTAAGGTCAATGGAAAATTACAACAACTCAATCCAGGCAGGACTACAAATGGCCCAGGACCCTCAGGAATAAAGGTTTGGGTCACCCTGTCAAGTAAAGAACCATGACCAGCTAAGATGCTTGCTGAAGGCAAAGGGAACACAAACTGGGTAGCAGAAGAAAATAGTTATAAATACCAGCTACAATCATGTGACCAATTACAGAAACTAGGACTATAATTGTCATGAGTATTTCCTTCCTATTTTCATTATGAATACATTCATGTGTATACATATGTATGTTAAACAAATGCCTTTGTTTTATTTCTTGTCTTCCTTATCATATAGCATAAGATGTGTTGACTTTATTAGTAATTAAGGATTTTTAATTTCATGTCATAGTATTTAAGTTATGGGATATCAGGAAGAGAGTAAACATTGTTTGAGGACTTTACTTCCTCTTCTGGGGAAGGGATTAGTGCATTTGCAGTTGTACACAAGATAGTTATATCATGTTAGGTGGATTTACAATATTATTATTGTATTTATTTGAACATTAAATATGGTTTAAGGAGATGCTTATGGGTGCCAAGTTGATGAGGGGTGGATTTGTGGTGGTTAATTTTATGTGTCAACTTGACTGGGCCACAAAATACCCAGATATCTGATTAAACATTATTTCTGTATGGTCTGTGAGGGTGTTTCTGGAAGAGATTAGTATTTACATCTGTAGACTGAGTATAGATGATCACCCTCACCAATGTGGGTGGACATCATCTAATCCATTGAGGGCTCAGATAAAACAAAAAGGTGGAGAAAAGGCAAATTTTCTGTCTCTTCTGGAGCTGGCACTTCCATCTTTCTCCTGCCCTTGGACTTCAGAGCTTTGGGTTCTTGGACTTTTGGACTCAGATTTGCTCCACCCCCACTTGTAGATTCTCAGAATGAATTACATCACCAGCTTTCCTGGTTCTCCAGCTTGCAGACAGCATATCATGGGACTTTTCAGCCTCCACAATTACATGAGCAAATTCCCATAATAATCTCCTCTTATGTTTCTATAAATATCCTATTGGTCTTTTTCTCTGGAGAACTCTGAATAATACACCAGGCCTTTCTTAGACTTGCTTAGAGTCTTTGCAGAACAACCCCA